>NW_011495024.1:638192-638853 GCF_000754665.1 Bison bison bison
GTGTTGGAGAAACTCTTGAGAGTCCCTTGGACTGCAAGGAGATCCAACCAGTCCATTCTGAAGGAGATCAGCCCTGGGATTTCTTTGGAAGGAATGATGCTAAAGCTGAAACTCCAGTCCTTGGCCACCTCATGGGAAGAGTTGACTCATTGGAAAAGACTCTGATGCTGGGAAGGATTGGGGGCAGGAGGAGAAGGGAATGACAGAGGATGAGATGGCTGGATGGCATCAATGACTCGATGGACATGAGTCTGAGTGAACTCCAGGAGTTGGTGATGAACAGGGAGGCCTGGCGTGCTGCGATTCATGGGGTCGCAAAGAGTTGGACACGACTGAGTGACTGAACTGAACTTAACTGAACTGAGGTCTGTTGATGCTGTGATTATGCTGTGAAAGTGCTGCACTAAACATGTCAGCAAATTTGGAAAACTCAGCAGTGGCCACAGGACTAGAAAAGGTCACTTTTCATTCCAATCCCAAAGAAAGGCAATGCCAAGGAATGCTCACACTATCACACAATTGCACTCATCTCACATGCTAGCAAAGTAATGCTCAAAATTCTCCAAGCTAGGCTTCAACAGTACATGAACCAAGAACTCCCAGATCTAGAAGTTCAAGCTGGATTTTGAAAAGGCAGAAGAATCAGAGATCAAATGCAAAC
>NW_011495024.1:638953-639580 GCF_000754665.1 Bison bison bison
AGAGATGGAAATACCAGACCACTTGACCTGCCTCTTGAGAAATCTGTATGCAGATCAGGAAGCAACAGTTAGAACTGGACATGGAACAACAGACTGGTTCCAAATAGGAAAAGGAGTACGTCAAGGCTGTATATTGTCACCCTGCTTATTTGACTTATAGGCAGAGTACATCATGAGAAACGCTGGGCTGGAAGAAACACAAGCTGGAATCAAGATTCCCAGGAGAAATATCAATAACCTCAGATATGCAGATGACACCACCCTTATGGCAGAAAGTGAAGAGGAACTCAAAAGCCTCTTGATGAAAGTGAAAGTGGAGAGTGAAAAAGTTGGCTTAAAGCTCAACATTCAGAAAACAAAGATCATGGCATCTGGTCCCATCACTTCATGGGAAATAGATGGGGAAACAGTGGAAACGGTGTCAGACTTTATTTGTTTGGGCTCCAAAATCACTGCAGATGGTGATTGCAGCCATGAAATTAAAAGACGCTTACTCCTTGGAAGGAAAGTTATGACCAACCTAGATAGCATATTAAAAAGCAGAGACATTACTTTGCCAACAAAGTTCCATCTAGTCAAGGCTATGTTTTTTCCTGTGGTCATGTATGGATGTGAGAGTTGGACTGT
>NW_011495024.1:639680-652627 GCF_000754665.1 Bison bison bison
ATGCCAACATCCCTTGGATCATAGGAAAAGCAGGAGAATTCCAGAAAAACATCTATTTCTGCTTTATTAGCTGTGTCAAAGCTTTTGACTGTGTGGGTCACAACAAACTGGAAAATTCTGAAAGAGATGGGAGTACCAGACCACCTTATGTGCCTCCTGAGAAATCTGTATGCAGGTCAAGAAGCAGCAGTTAGAACCGGAAATGGAACAACAGACTGGTTCCAAATTGGGAAAGGTGTACGTCAAGGCTGTATATTATCACCCTGTTTACTCAACTTATATGCAGAGTACACCTTGCAAAATGCCGGACTGGATGAAGCACAAGCTGGAATCAAGATTGCCAGGAGAAATATCAACAAACTCAGATATGCAGATGACACCACCCTTACGGCAGAAAGCAAAGAGGATCTAAAGAACCTCTTGATGAAAGTGAAAGAGGAGAGTGAAAAAGCTGGCTTAAAACTCAACATTCAGAAAACTAAGATCATTGCATCCGGTCCCATCATTTCGTGGCAGATAGATGGGGAAACAATGGGAAAAGTGACAGACTTTATTTTCTTGGGCTTCAAAATCACTGCAAATAGTGACTGCAGCCATGAAATTAAGACACTTGCTCCTTGGAAGAAAAGCTATGACCAACCTAGACAGCATATTAAAAAGCACAGACATTACTTTGCCAACAAACGCCCATCTAGACAAAACTATGGTTTTTCCAGTAGTCATGTTTGGATGTGAGAGTTGGACCATAAAGAAAGTTGAGTGCCAAAGAACTGATGTTTTTGAACTGTGGTGTTGGAGAAGACTCCTGAGGATCTCTTGGACTGCAAAGAGATCCACCCAGTCCATCCTAAAGGAAATCAATCCATTCATTGGAAGGACTGATGCTGAAGCTAAAGCCCCAGTACTTTGGCCACCTGATGCAAAGAACTGACTCCTTGAAAAAGACCCCGATGCTGGGAAAGATTGAAGGCAAGAGGAGAAGGGGATGACAGAGGATGAGATGGGTGGATGGCATCACCAACTCGATGGACATGAGTTTGAGCAAGCTCCGGGAGTTGGTGATGGACAGGGAAGCCTGGCATGCTGCAGTCCATGGGGTCGCAAAGTCAGACACGACTGAGCGACTGAACTGACCTGAGGTCTGTGGATGCTGTGCATCTTCTCACGTGCTTTCATTGGCCGTTTGTATATCTTTTTTGGAGAAATGGATATTCAGATCTTTTGCCCTTCTTTTTAAAGATCTAATTGTTTTGAAGCAGTTTAGGTTTATAACAGAACTGAGAGTAAGGTACACAGATTTTTTACACACCCCTGACCCTGATACATAAATAGTCTCCACTATCAACATCACTTACCAAAGTGGTCCATGTTTTTCCAAGAATGAACCTACATGGACACATCATAATGACTCAAAGTCTATAGTTTACTTTCAGATTCCCTCTTGGTACCGTACGTCCTATGGGTTTGGACCAATGCAGATACCTATGTCCATCATTATAGTGTCATACAAGGTATCGTCACTGCCTTAATATTCCTCTGTACTCTGTATATTTATTTATCCCTGCTTCTAACAAACCCTGTCTCTGGCAACCACTGATCTTTTTACCATCTCCGAGTTTTGCCTTTTCCATAATATAATTTAGTTGGAATACTACCGTAGGCAGCCTTATCACATCAGGTCTTTCACTTACTAAGGTGCATTTAAGGTTCTTTTATGTCTCTTCATGGCTTGACAACTCATTTCTTTTAGCATAGAATAATATTCCTTTGTCTGTGAAGTGAAAGTGAAAGTTGGTCAGTCGTGTCCAACTCTTTGTGACCCCATGGACTATAGCCTGCCAGGCTCTTATATCCATGGAATTCTCCAGGCCAGAACACTGGAATGAGTAGCCTATCCCTTCTCCAGCGGATCTTCCCAACCAGGGAATCGAACCGGGGTCTCCTGCACTGCAGGTGGATTCTTTACCAGCTGAGCTACCAGGTAGTCCATTGTCTGGATGGACCACGATTTATAGACCCATTCACCTATTGAAATACATCTTCGTTGGCAATTATGAATGGTTATCCGTTCAATTCAGTCGCTAACCCTATGGACTGCAGCATGCCAGGCCTCCCTGTCTATCATCAACTCCCAGAGTTCACTCAAACTAACATCCATCAAGTCAGTGATGCCATCCAACCATCTCATCCTCTGTCGTCCCCTTCTCCTTCTGCCCTCAATCTTTCCCAGCATCAGGGTCTTTTCAAATGAGTCAGCTCTTTGCATCAGGTGGCCAAAGTATTGGAGTTTCAGCTTCAAAATCAGTCCTTCCAATGAACATTCAGGACTGATTTCCTTTAGGATGGGCTGATTGGATCTCCTTGCAGTCCAAGGGACTCTCAAGAGTCTTCTCCAACACCACAGTTCAAAAGCATCAATTCTTCGGCACTCAGCTTTCTTTATAGTCCAACTCCCACATCCATACATGACCACTGGAAAAACCATAGCCTTGACTAGATGGACCTTTGTTGACAAAGTAATGTCTTCGCTTTTTAATATTCTGTCTAGGTTGGTATAACTTTCCTTCCAATGAGTAAGCATCTTTTAATTTCATGGCTGCAGTCACCATCTGCAGCGATTTTGGAGCCCCCAAAAATAAAGTCTGTCACTGTTTCCCCATCTATTTGCCATTAAGTGATGGGACTGGAGGCTGTGATGTTAGTTTTCTGAATGTTGAGCTTTGAGCCAACTTTTTCACTCTCTTCTTTCACTTTCATCAAGAGGCTCTTTAGTTCTTCTTCGCTCTCTGCCATAAGGGTGGTGTCATCTGCATATCTGAGGTTATTGATATTTCTTCTGGCAATTTGATTCCAGCTTGTGCTTCATCCAGCCCAGCGTTTCTCATGATGTACTCTGCCTATAAGTCAAATAAGCAGGGTGACAATATACAGCCTTGACGTACTCCTTTTCCTATTTGGAAGCAGTCTGTTGTTCCATGTCCAGTTCTAACTGTTGCTTCCTGACCTGCATATAGGTTTCTCAACAGACAGGTCAGGTGGTCTGGTATTCCCATCTCTTTCAGAATTTTCCACAGTTTATTATGATCCACACAGTCAAAGGCTTTGGCATAGTCAATAAAGCAGAAATAGATGTTTGTCTGGAACTCTCTTGCTTTTTCCATGATCCAGTGGATGTTGGCAATTTGATTTCTGGTTCCTCTGCCTTTTCTAAACCAGCTTGAACATCTGGAAGTTCCCGGTTCATGTACTGCTGAAGCCTGGCTTGGAGAATTTTGGCCATTATTTTACCAGCGTGTGAGATGAGTACAATTGTATGGTAATTTGAGCATTCTTTGGCATTGCCTTTCTTTGGGATTGGAATGAAAAGTGACCTTTTCCAGTCCTGTGGCCACTGCTGAGTTTTCCAAATTTGCTGACATATTGAGTGCAGCACTTTCACAGCATCATCTTTCAGGATTTGAAATAGCTCCACTGGAATTCCATCACCTCCACTAGCTTTGTTCATAGGGATGCTTCCTAAGGTGCACTTGACTTCACATTCCAAGATGTCTGGCTCTAGATGAATGATTACACCATCGTGATTATCTGGGTCATGAAGATCTTTTTTGTACAATTTTTCTGTGTGTTCTTGCCACCTCTTCTTAATATCTTCTGCTTCTGTTAGATCCATACCATTGCTATTAACTGCTATAAACATCTGTGTGCAGGTTTTAGTGTGGGCATAAGTTTTCAACTTCTTTTGGTAAATACCAAGAAGCATAATAGTTGGATCCTATGGTAAGAGTATGTTCAGTTTTGAATGAAACTGCCACACTGTCCCCAAAGTGGTGTACCATTTTGCATTCCCCAAAACTATATAGGAGTTCCTGTTGTTCCACATCCTTCCTGTATTTCGTGTTGTCTGTGTTCCAGATTTTGGCTATCCGAATATGTGTGTATAGTGATATTTCATTGTTGTCTTAATTTGCATTTCCCTGATGACATATGCAATGGCACCCCACTCCAGTACTCTTGCCTGGAAACTCCCTTGGATGGAGGAGCCTGGTGGACTGCAGTCCATGGAGTCGCTAGGAGTCGGACACGACTGAGCGACTTCACTTTCACTTTTCGCTTTCATGCATTGGAGAAGGAAATGGCAACCCAGTCCAGTGTTCTTGCCTGGAGAATCCCAGGGATGGCAGAGCCTGGTGGGCTGTCATCTATGGGGTCGCACAGAGTCGGACACGACTGAAGCGACTTAGCAGGATGACATATGATGCAGAGCATCTATTCATATGCTTATTTGCTATCTGTATATCTTCTTTGGTGAAGTATTTGGTTGGTGAGGTATTCTTTGGCCCATTTTAAAATCACTTTTGCTATTTTTTAGTGGAGTTGTCTTTTTATTATTGAGTCATGAGAGTTCTTTATATATTTTGGATACTCATGCTCAGTTGCTTCGGTCGTGTCTGACTCTTTCTGACTCCGTGGACTGTAGCCCGCCAGGTTCCCCTGTTCATGGGATTCTCCGGGCAAGAATACTGGAGTGGGTTGCCATGCCCTCCTTCAGGGGATCTTCGTGTCCCAGGGATCGAACCGTGTTTCTTACTTCTCCTGCATTGGCAGGTGGGTTCTTTACTACTGCCACCTGGGAAGCCCCTATATTTTGGATACAAGTCCCTAGTCAGATATGTGGTCTGGGCATATTTTCTCTCCTTTCATTTGTTATCTTTTGGGTTTCTTAATGGTGAGAAGCATATGAGTTTGCTCTTTTTCCTTTGCCTATCTTTCTGACAAAAAGCCTTAACAGATGCTCTAATTCAGAAGTCCCCTCCCTACTCTTTTGGCACCAGGGACCAGTTTTGTAGAGGACGGTTTTCCACCGATGGAGGGTGGGGATGGTTTTCAGGATGACTGAAGCACGGTTCATTCGTTGTGCTCTTTATGTCTATATTATTACATCGGCTGCACCTCAGACCATCAGGCATTAGATCCCGGAGGCTGAGGACTCTTGCAGCCTAATTCACCTGATTCCCCCTTGTGAAACCCCCTCTCCCAGAAAGCTTTCGTGTGGAGCTAGGAAGCACTCACATTGTCTTTTAAGAGACTGAATTTTTCTTTTCCTAGAGGCACAACTTCCTTTTCTAAAAACGAGTCACTTTAAAGACGTTATAATTTACCTGAATCTTGTCCAAAGTTTAAAATTGAAGTCCAAGAAAGAGTAGCCTCTTTATTTTACCTCCAGAGGAGTCTCTGAAATGCAGGCGGGTCCCATCCATCTAAAACGCTCTCGGCTTCCAAGCAGCAGCTGCAAGACAGACCTCATCATTCTGGCCGTTTGTACTTCTACGGGTATATTTAGGTTGTTTCTATTGAGTGTTCCCAGAATAGCCATAGTCTTTGGTTTCTCTGCATTCCTTTGAGCTTTATTCCTTCCTGGCCCAAATTAAGAGTGATGTACTAGGTGATTTCCAAAGCTCTTTCCACCTTGAAGGGTCTGTGTTCTTAGTCACTGTCCATGCTCTCCTTTGCCTGGGCACACAGTGTTATCTGGAAGCCATACTCAGTGTAAGCAGGACTGAACTGTTGCCAAAATGCAGAAGAGGTCCCAGCTGCAAATCGGATTAGGCTCAAGCCCTCTGAATCCCAGTGCGTTTCTATCATGCTCAATAGCTAAGTCGCGTCTGACTCTTTGCGACCCTATGGACTGCAGCCCACCAGGCTTCTCAGTCCATGGGCTTCTCCAGGCAAGAATACTGGAGAGGGTTGCCATGCCCTCTTCCAGGGGATCTTTCCCACCCAGGGATCGAACCTGCACCTCTTAGTTCTACCTGCATTGGCAGGTGGGTTCTTTACCGCTAGGGCCACCTGGGACTCTTCAAATTCATAGAGACATTTCCTACAAATATATATTTGGGTGAAGACAAGTTATGTTTACATATATCCTTTTTTGGCAGGGTTGTGGGCAAATATTTTGCAATGAAAGTGACTTTTTTATCATAGTTTATGCTAATGCATTAAGTTACCTTTTTTGTTTGTTTTTGGGTTTTTTGCTTGTTATTTCCAGTTAGCTTTGAGGATAGTTGAGTTGAACCCTCTGTGGTTTATTTTTCCCACCTTATGAATGATTTGAATAATGCTTCCAGGACCACAAATGAAGTGTGCCTTAAATTCTGAGAATGCCGCTACTAGGGACAGATTTTCAAGTTCCAGTCATCATGTCTGAGATGTTTCAGGCTGTTACTCATCCCAAATTAGAATTCTGCTATCAACAGAGTGTTTGATGCCAGCTCACTTTAAATAAGCAGTCAAGGTTAAAACAAAAATCAATGAGTGGCTCTTGTATTTCCCATAATCTGGACCCCAAACAGAACTGCACCAGGCTTGATTCTCACTGCCAAAAGCGGAGAATTCAATACTTGAATGCAAGTGTCTGTGATGGTTTCCTTTTTTCTTATTTTTACTTTTTTTAATTAAGAAATTCTATTGAAGTATCATTGGTTTACAGTGTTGTGTTAGTTTCTGCTGGACAGCAGAGTGATTCGTATAAACGTATTTTTTCAATTCTTTTCCATTATGGTTTATCCCAGGATATTGAATGTATTAATAGTTCCCTGTGCTATACAGTAGGACCTTGCTGTTTATCCATCCTATATATAATAGTTTACATCTGCTAATCCCAAACTCCCACTCCTTTCCTCCTCCATCCCTCTCCTTCTTGGCTACCACAGTCTATTCTCTATGTCTGTGAGCCTGTTTCTGTTTTTCGGATAAGCGCATTTGTGTTTTATTTTAGATTACAAATATAAGCGACATCATATGGTGTCTTTCTCCTTCTGATTTACTTCATTTAGTATAATAATCTCTAAAATCATCCATGTAGCTGCAGATGGCATTATTTCATCCTTTTTATGGCTGAGTAGTGTTCCATTATACGTGTATGTACCACACCTTCTTTATCCATTGATCTGTCGCTGAACGTTTAGGCTGCTTCCATGTCTTGGCTGTTGTAAATAGTGCTGCTGTGAACACAGGGGTGCATGTATCTTTTTGAATTACAGTTTTGTGTGATGACTCCCTTTTGATACTGGTGTATGTATCTTTTTGAATTACAGTTTTGTGTGATTATTCCCTTTGGATACTGTCTTTTTGTTTCCATTTTTATAGTTTTACAAGAAGAGCGGGCTCAAAGGAGGGGTAGAGTGGAGACGGAAAGGGGCATGTTTTAGACGGCGTAAAGAAAGAAAGAAAGCTTGAGAGAAAGGGGGATATTGACTTGTGTCACATTTTGTACATTTGAGCTTTTAGGAAGTAGAGAGAACAGATCAGACCAAATAAACCCAAGCTGGGAAGTATTTTAATAAACAATGGGTAATGGGTATACACAAATCCATTAATAAAAACTGTGTCTAATAATAATTTTTGCCCCTTGCCCTGAAGCTGAAGTGATGGGGCAGCAAGGAACCCAGCCAGGTGCAAGGAGACAGCCATCTTCCCATCCAAGATGGAACGATTAGCCTTTCCATTAGCCTTCCGGCTGGCCCATTAGCCTTTCCACTCTTGTATACTCAAGGGCGGGCTTCCCTGGTGGCTCAGACAGTAAAGAATCATCTGCAATGCAGGAGACCCGGGTTCGATCCTGGGTCCCCTGGAGAAGGAAATGGCACCCCACTCCAGTATTCTTACCTGGGAAATCCCATGGACAGAGGAGCCTGGTGGGCTACAGTCCTTGGGGTTGAAAAAGAGTCTAGAGACTAAACAGCATCAGTACTCAAGGGCGAAATCTAAACCTGCATTGAAGCAGGAATAAAAAGATGAGGCGGAGAGAGGATGAGGAAGGATTTCACTAACACTGGAGCAAAGGCAGAAGCAGTCAGTCTAGGCAACTGGTCACTGCTGAGCCCAGGAATGTGTGTTTGTTGCTTAGTTGTATCCAGCTCTCTGCGACCCCATAGACTGTAGCCCTCCAGGCTCCTCTGTCTGTGAAATTTTCTAGGCAAGAATACCGGAGTGGGTACCATTCCCTTCTCCAGGGGATCTTCTCTACCCAGCAACTGAGCCCATGTCCCCTGCATCTCCTGTGTTGGTTCTTTATCACTAGCGCCACCTGGCAAGTCCCCAGGAGAGTACCATCCAGGTAAGAGAGGCTCAGTGTCTCTCACCAGCTCAAGAGCTTCCAAGGTCTGCAGTTCTTCTCGCCTGCGGGAAGAAGTCAGTGCTGTTCTTAAAGTACCTTTCTCATCCTCCCTTCTCTTTGCTCATGACTAGTATTATCTGAAAATTTACACAGTAAGGATACAAAAAGGATGTGAGAAAGCAAAATATTTAAAATACAGAGAATGGAACTGTATATTTATTTTTGATGTTATAATAGACACTTCTACAAAGACAGAGGAACAATGGCTTTAAAAGCATGGACCTAAAAGTGTTTTCTATAAAAAGAATAGAAATTGTCTAAATATTTTGAAAGAAAAACCAGCCACACCATTATTTTATGCACTCCTGTATATGAAAACTTTTCCTGTTTTTGTTAGCATTTTATCTGTTTACAAGAAACACATTTTTAGACCCTGAAGATTATTCTTAAGTATCAAAATTGGTTTCGACCCCACCCCATCCTCTACTGAACTGAACTTCTAAAAGCAGACAAAGTTCTCCTTTAGAGAAGTCTGGAGGAGAAAGTGAATGAATCACTATTTTTATTTTTGGTGGTGAGAGGAAGAAAGAGGGAGGGGAAGAGGTAGCCTCTTTAGTTTTTTATCCAGTGTGATAAAATGTGTACTTTGCTTTTTCTCTAGCACGTTCCCTATCTTACTGAATAACTTGTTTCATCACATATATAACACATATAACTTGTGTTATACACAGCTCTTTTGTGTAGATACACCATACTTTATTTCCTATTTCCCTGTGGTTGAACACTTAGGTTGTTTCCAACTTTTCGCTGATTAAGAATAAAACTTGGATGAGCACCCTTGTCATATATCTCTATTCACACCAGATGATTTCTTGGGAAGAATTCTTAAAAATGGAAATAGTGGGTAACAGATCAAAACGTTTTTATTTTGGAGGAATTTTAATAGATACTGCTAGCTTTCAGAAAGGGTATATTTTTGCTTCCACCAGCAGTATATTGATTCAAAGATAATCATCTTAAAAGCAAAACGGGGATTGACAAAAATCCAAGAAGAAATTTTGACTAGATAATTTCAAAGGTTCCCGTTAGCTAGAAAATTACGATTGTGTTGACATGCTGTGGCCAACCTAAACCAAATCTGGTGGTCTCACCAATGAGTGCCCTGGACTGGTCACTAACCCATCACCTCAAGTGTGCCCTTGAAACACTGAGAAGCTCACCTTTGTCAAAATGTCAAGGAGTTTCTTGTTTGAATATAGTTTTGGAATCCAGAAGACAGAAATACTCTAATACCAAGGAGCTAATTTTAGGAGCAACCATTTAGGGGGTTCTCTAGTGGCTCAGATGGTAAAGAATCTGCCTGCAGTGCAGGAGACCCAGGTTCTATCCCTGGGTCAGGAAGATCCTCTGGAGAAGGAAATGGCTACCCACTGCAGTATTATGGCCTGAAGAATTCCATGGACAGAGGAGCCTGGTGGGCTACAGTCCAGGGGTCGCAAAGAGTAAGACACGACTGAGCGACTAACACTGATGCGAGCATTGAACTCTCCAACCCCCACTGGACACCTCGAGGCTTGTCCCCTTGCTCTACATTCACCAGTCATTTGGGAGAGAAAAGCTAACTGACTGCCTCAATCAGGAGTAGCAGAATGTAACCTCAAGACCTCTGGCATCTTCTCACTTTTATCCAAAATCGATGGTAACGTCTCTTTCAGCCTCCAAGCAAACAAGAGACTTGGTCTTAAGCAGGATTTTGGTTTGTTTGCTTAAAAAAAAAAAAAAAAATGAGGTGTGTTCCTCATGTCTGATTAAAATGTGGAATATCTTTGTAACTTTGCCCCGCACCAGCTCCTCTGGTGAGCCCTGCAACCAGGCCCCCGCATGCTCAGCACAGGCCAATAGATGTCTCATGCAAAACAAGAAAGAAAAGGACAATTCTCACTGATTTTTGGGGGGAAGACACAGTTGTTTCTTTGGGGCACTTTAGACTTTTTGGCCAGTGGGTCCCTTGGTAGTAATCTCTAATGGGCAGAGTGGTCACGCTCCCTCGGGGAGTTGGTAGAGAGTTCTAGGGGAATTGGTAAGCTGTGCTCTGAGATGTGGCCTCAGCGTGTCATGCCACGGAGTATCACTGGTCAGAACTCACTGTCACGGAGCAGGGAGCACACCCCCAGAAACAAAATGTGCTCTTCATGAAAGACTTCCAGTGAAGCGATTGGAAAGAGAGTTCCAGAAGCAGGAAGGGCAGAGCCACACTCTGGTCCCTTCCCTGCCAAGACCCCATCAGGGCCCCGCTTTCTGTGAAACCGGAGACTGAGGTGGCAGAAACAGCCAGAAGCCAGGATGGGACATGAGGGCTTCTATTTTATTTTTTCTATCATATTTTATATTTAGTTTTCTGCCTGGGCTGAGGGCATCCTTAATTTCTTAAAAAATATCTATTCATTTATTTTATTTTTTGGCTGTGGCGGGTGGGGGTGGGGGGAATCTTCGTTGTGGCCCAAGGACTTTCTCTGGTTGCAGGGAGTGGGGCTGCTCTTTGTTGCAGTGCACGGGCTTCTCGTTGCAATGGCTTCTCCATGGAGCACAGGCTCTAAGGTGTGCAGGCTTCAGTGAGGGCAGCGTGTGGGCTCAGTGGTTGTGGCTGGCAGGCTCTGGAGTGCAGGCTCAGTAGTTGTGGCACGCAGGCTTAGTTGCTGCCGAGCACGTGGGATCTTCCTGGATCAGGGATGGAACCCCTGTATCCTGCACAGATTCTTGAACTTTGGACCACCAAGGAAGCCCCTTGAGTGCTTCTAAAGAGAGAGAGCAACCTGGCCAAGAGTGAAGCCCTCTGCTGGGAGCAAAGTGGTCTGTTTTTTGGATGGAAGCAGAGGACCCCAATAGCCAGAGGAAAGTTCATCCTCAGGGGGAGTAAAGAGCCAGACCAAGATTTCAGAGAAGCCAGTCAGCGAGGAGGAGGGTTTTAGGCATGAGAATTCCAGGGTCAGGTCAGCAGAGACACTTCCCAGGAGTTTTGCTTGGTGGGGTGGACGGTGGACCTGGATGGTGGGTTGAGGGAAGGGCAGGCAAAGGTGCTGTGTGGGTGAGGGGCGTGTGACAGCTGGGACTGGGAAACTGTGGGGAGGGGAGAAGGAGGCATGACCCCCTGTGCCATCCCTACAGGAAATGCAGACTCTGTGATTCTTGGAGGCTCCTGTTACTTTCGTGATATATGGAGGGGCAGGGCTCAGCCAGGCTTCAGGAGAGCTGAGCTGGTTCCTGGATCCTCCAGCCTAAGTGAGGGATCAAGAAGAGCCAGGTCCTCGGGAGAGGAAAGAAGTCACTGGGCATCAGTGATGCCCTGAAGAGCTCACAGGGCATTTGTGCTGCCTGAGATTCCTTGGACAAATGGGTGAGATTTCCCTGGTGGCTCAGACTGTAATGAATCTGCCTGCAATGCTGGAGACCCTGGGTTGATCTCTGGGACAGGAAGATTACCCAGAGAAGGGAATGGCAACCCACTCCAATATTCTTGCCTGGAGAATTCCATGGACAAAAGGAACCTGGTGGGCTACAGTCCGTGGGGTCACAGAGTCAGGCATGACTGAGTGACTAACACACACTTTTCCTGATTCCTGAAGGAACTGTTTCCGGGGCTGGTTCAGGACATCCATCCTGACAGAACTTGCCTCTTGCAGTCCTGCGGAATCTACTTCTCTGCAGTGAGTCTCTAGTCCATCTCAAGCTGGCAAGTTCCAGCTCTTTCTGCTCTGGTGATTCTTCATTCCTTCCCTCCATGATGCTTACAGAGGCTCTGTCTGTGGGCAAGACCCCTCTCTCAGGGCTTTCACAGCCCAGCAGGGTAGGAGGAGAAGGGGGCGACAGAGGATGAGACGGTTGGATGGCATCATCGACTCAATGGGCATGAGTTTGAGCAAACTCCCGGAGATAGTGAAGGACAATGAAGCCTGGCGTGCTACAGACCATGGGGTCGCAAACAGCTGGACACAAATGAGTGACTGAACAACAACAAGGAAGCTGAAAAGAGTATAAAAATAGCTGCAGGGTAGGGCAGAGAGGATCACAGCCTCTAATACAAAGGGTGTTAAGAGCAGCTCCTGATCAGTCTGAGACATCAGAATTTCAGAACCTCTGTCAGCCCCTCTTGGAGCCTGGTGCTGCCTGAACAGGATCTTGCCTGTGGGTCCTGACTGACACTTAGTAACTCAAGAGTGGAAAAATTTGGAATTTCGTTGATGGCCCTGTGGTTAAGACTGAACTTCCGATGCAGGGGCCAAGGGTTCCAACCCTGGTTGGGGAACTAAGATCCCACATGCCGTGCAAATGACAAAATGAATGAATTCATTAATTGCTGCATACTTAAGGAAAAAAAGTGTGGGTGGCTCCTTCCCAAATCCACACATTTTTCCTCTTTTAAGCTGAGTCTTAAGGCCAGTCCCCTTGTTTCACCCTTGGAAACAAACACCACCAAGGGAGTCCGCCCGGGGTATTGATGGGGATCTGATGTAGGTCAGTCTCCTGGTTCCCACCTTGCAGGGGAGGAAGAGCAGAGGGATCCGGCAGGAGGCCAGCTGTGGTGGATGAATCATCCGGAAAACGGCAGGCAGCTATTTCTGAGCCAAACGCCACCCGATCTGCCTCCTCACCTTGAGTCCAGTGTCCTGGTCTCCAGAGCACTCCCTCTGAGATGGAGCCAGCGAGGGACAGAGAGCCCGGGCAAAAGTCACCTTGGTCACTCCTGCTACCTCATGGGCAGAAGGCATGGTCTGGGAGGAGGGCAAAGCCAACAATTCTATAAAAGCTCTAAACTCTGGGTCTGTGAGTATCC
>NW_011495024.1:652727-660546 GCF_000754665.1 Bison bison bison
TGCCTTCCTCATTCCTTTCTGCCTGCTTTGAGCACCTGCTTTGTAAGCCATATACTGTATCCAGCCCTGGAGATGCAACGAACCAGGGGTGGCCCTTCCCCATGAAAGAACCTAGAGGGAGAGACTGAAAGTAGTGCCTGATGTGTTCTGAGTGCCTGCCATTTGCCACATACTGTTACAACCACTCACCGTGCATCAATTCCTTTGCTTTTCACAAGAGCACCATAAGGTATCTGCTCCTTTGATCTCATTTTTAGGATGAAATGGCTAAGCATGGAGAGATTGAACATCTCACCCTAATGAAACCATTTATAAGCAGGGCCCCCTTCCATACTGGCTCACAGTATTGGGAGGTCTTTGTGAAGCTGGTACATCCATTTCCCAAGGCGGAGGAGAACCATCATTTTTTTTTTTTTTTTTCTTATTGGGGTTCAGTTCAGTTCAGTTCAGTTCAGTCACTCAGTCGTGTCCGACTCTTTGAGACCCCATGAACCACAGCACACTAGGCCTCCCTGTCCATCACCAACTCCCAGAGTCCACCTAAGCCCATGTCCATTGAATCAGTGATGCCATCCAACCATCTCATTCTCTGTCGTCCCCTTCTCCTCCTGCCCTCAATTTTTCCCAGCATCAGGGTTTTTTCAAATGAGTCAGCTCTCCACATCAGGTGGCCAAAGTATTGGAGTTTCAGCTTCAACATCAGTCCTACCAATGAACACCCAAGACTGATCTCCTTTAGGATGGACTGGTTGGATCTCCTTGCAATCCAAGGGACTCTCAAGAGTCTTCTCCAACACCACAGTTCAAAAGCATCAGTTCTTCGGCACTCAGCTTTCTTTATAGTCCAACTCTCACATCCATACATGACCACTGGAAAAACCATAGGCTTATCTAGACGGACCTTTGTTGACAAAGTAATGTCTTTGCTTTTTAATATTCTGTCTAGGTTTGTCATAACTTTCCTTCCAAGGAGTAAATGCCTTTTAATGTCATGGCTGCAATCACCATCTGCAGTGATTTTGGAGCCCAGAAAAATAAAGTCTGACACTGTTTCCCCATCTATTTGCCATGAAGTGATGGGACCAGATGCCACGATCTTAGTTTTCTGAATGTTGAGCTTTAAGACAACTTTTTCACTCTCCTCTTTCACGTTCATCAAGAGGCTCTTTAGTTCTTCTTCACTTTCTGCCATGAGGGTCATGTCATCTGCATATCTGAGGTTATTGATAGTTCTCCTGGCAATTTTGATTCCAGCTTGTGCTTCCTCCAGCCCAGCGTTTCTCATGATGTACTCTGCATAGAAGTTAAATAAGCAGGGTGACAATATACAGCCTTGATGTACTCCTTTTTCTATTTGGAACCAGTCTGTTGTTCCATGTCCAGTTCTAACTGTTGCTTCCTGACCTGCATATAGGTTTCTCAAGAGGCAGGTCAGGTGGTCTGGTATTCCCACCTCTTGAAAAATTTTCCACAGTTTATTGTGATCCACACAGTCAAAAGCTTTGGCACAGTCAATAAAGCAGAAATAGATGTTTTTCTGGAACTCTCTTGCTTTTTCAATAATCCAACAGATGTTGGCAATTTGATCTCTTGTTCTTCTGCCTTTTCTAAAATATATATTTTATATTTTATATATAAATATAGCTGATTAACAATTTTGTGATAGTTTTAGGTGAACAGCAAAGGGACTCAGCTATACATATACTCTTATCCATTCTCCCCTAAATTCCCCTCCTATCCAGGCTGGAGAACCATAATTTCTTGAATACCTGTTGGGGACCAGACATGGTGTGGGCCTTCTACACCCTTCATCTGTGCTGATACTCAGTTAGGACTCTGAAGTCCCAGGAGGGGGAATCCCAGGCTACTCCAGGTGTCCACCTAGGAGCCCCCACCCCCAGCCACGCTGCTCTTCGAGGATGTCTGCCCCCTGTTGTCTGCCTCTGAGCAAAGACAAGCTCTTGACTAGGACCCATAGAGGAAGCTACCAGACATCCTGTTCCAGCCTCTGTGTGCCCTCCATTGTCCGTCATGATCCCAGCTCTGGGCTCGGCATGACCACAGGGCCAGCTGTTGTCTAGTGACCATGGAGCAGGTATGGAGATGCCTGGACGGAATGTGTCTGGAAGCCCACTGGTGACATCCAGTGATCCTGCTTCTTGATGTCTTGCCCGGAGTTATCCAACCTTGACATTCCTCCTTAGAGAAAGAGGAGACCAGTGAGCCCAAGTTTGTTGGTAATACACCTCACCCAAGAAGAGAAGGGAGATGTGAAAATAGAGAAGGCTGCCCTGCACCTGCGCATGAAGTTACTGAAAAAGGTTATGTTATTCCTGCCAGGTCAGGGCAATGAGCTGCCCGATGCATGAGGGTTAATTTCTTTTAATCATTAGATTTTTTCTCGTTTGCAATGGTTGCTCCTCTCTGAAAGCTTCTGAATGCTGCAGACTGACTTACTTGGGTAAGAGTTCATTTCTGGTTCCTGGAGCTACTTTAAGTGATAATTTTGAAACTCCGGTAACCACAGGAATAATTTGTTACTTTTCCTCCTTAATACCGTAAAGGACTGTGACAGTGTTAAATATTTCAGAGTGAATTAATTGAAGTGGTCTGTTTTCTATCTGTTTAAAATCTTGACTGGATTTTAAATTTTTATTATGTATCTTGAACAGATTAAGTAAATGTTTTTGCACACAAAGAATGTTATTGTTAACAATATTTTTCAGATCACATGGATTATGACCCATGAGTGAAGTATAATCAAACCAACTTAGTTGATCACAATCAGTGGTTTTTTTTTTTTTTTTTTTTGCAATGAAAGAACAGAATTGAACAAAATGAATAGGAAAAGAATAGCCAAAACATGATAAAAGGTATATTTTATTAAATATTAAAATCAGTTATATATAGTTGTGTATGTAAAACATATGCCTAATTTTTTAAATGATGTGTAATTTATAGTTGATCCTTCTTTTGTATTATACAACTTTATGTATTTTAACAAGTGTAAATGTACTTCTAGCTTTGTCCAAAAAGTGAGAAAACTACTTAAAGCAAAAATCTGCTTAACTAAGTGGAGATATTCACAAAGAATAAGTTTCATTAAGATCTTTAGAGGCATTGACATTGTTGTATCTAAAAAGATAATTTCACACACCACTGATTTTAAAGCCAAACAGAACCTTGGAGACTCTCCAGTCAATGGTTTTCAAAACTTTCTTTTTGCAGTGACAACTGTTTTTATAAGCCAGATCTACCATGGAACCCCAACAAGTAAGGTAGAGTTGCTTTGCACAGAGACCAGGAAAGAGTTTGAAAACCCTCTTGTGCCCAAATTAGGAAACTGAGGACAAAAGTGGCTGAGTGACCACTGAAGGTTGGTCACTCCAGCCGGCAAGGCTGGAGTTCAGACTCAAGCTCTTGGCCATTGTTCAAGGTATTTTCCATGCTGTCTTGCATGGAAACTCAAGAGAGTCATAAGTACAACTTAACCCCACCAAAGAGATTGGATGCCTTAGTTAACTATCGTGTAAAAGTGTTAGTCGCTTCAGTTGTGTCTGACGTTTTGTGACCCCACAGACTGTAGCACGCTAGGCTCCTTTGTCCTTGGAATTCTCCAGGCAAGAATACTGGAGTGAGTTGCCATTCCCTTCCAGGAGATCTTTCCAACCCAGGGATTGAATCCAGGTCTCCTGCATTGCAGGTGGATTCTTTACCGTCTGAGCCACCATGGAGGCCCTATATGTATTCACATACCAGCAGAGAGGAAGGAATAGGCCAGTGACCCCTATGGATGGCAGAATCGTGAGTCTGCTCAGGAAGTCAGGTTAGGTTATTTGGGCAGCACGAGTTATTTAGGGAAGCTGGAGCCTGAACGTAAGCCCAGAGCTGGGAGCTCCATGCCAGGAGGAAGTGTGGTAGGCCTCCAGAATTTGAGGAATTGGCCAGGCCCTATATTGCACCTGCTTCGGGGTGATTCACCCAGCTTATCTGCCTCTTTCTTCCTAACGGGCCATGGGTAGGCCCCTACTTGTGGGTTGCGACTGAAATATAGCCACTTGGTGGTAGGAGAAACCAGCTGTTTCATCTCCTTTCTTCTCTGGGACCCCTCTTCCACTTCTTTCTCTTTGGTTTGCAAGTGGGAAGTGGGGAGATAGCAAGAAGGTTGTTAGGGGCAGGTCAGGGAGTATAAAAATCGGGTTTGTGGTGTGTAAATTCTGCATCAAAGGCTTGTTACCCTCGTATCTATTCACTGAACTTACTTCAAACACACAGAGACCATCTGGTTTCTTTTTTTTCCAGCTTTACCCCATTTATTTACATTGCTTAAAATATTCTATTACATAAACACGTGACAGATTACTTCTCTGTTGATAGACTTGTGTCATTTACAGTTTGTGGCTACAAGGATCTCTAATACTATGCACACATTTATTTGTGTCTCCTGATGTTGTTGCTGTCGTTGTTTAGTCCCTAAGTCATGTTTGTTTGTGACCCCATGGACTGTAGCACAGTAGGCTTCTCTGTCCTCCACTGTCTCCAGAGTGAATGAATTTGCTCAAATTCATGTCTGTTGAGTCAATGATGCTACCTAAACATCTCCTTCTATGCCATCCCCTTATCCTCCTGCCCTCGGTCTTTCCCAGCATCAGGGTCTTTTCCAGTGAATCGGCTCTTCACATCAGGTGGCCAAAGTATTGGAGCTTCAGCTTCAGCATCAGTCCTTCCCATGAATACTCAGGGTTGATTTCCTCTAGGACTGACTGGTTTGATCTCTTTGCATTCCAAGAGGCTCTCAAGAATCTTCTCCAACACCACAGTTCAAAGGCATCTATGTATTTCCCTAGGGGGGACCTGCTGTCCAGCACAGGGAACTCAGCTTGGTGTTCCATGATAACCTAGAGGGGTGGGACGGGAGGGGTTGGGAGGAGATTCAAGAGGGAGGGGATATATGTATACGTATAACTGATTTACTTCATTGTACAGCAGTAATTAACACAGCAACACTGTGAAGCAATCATACTCCAATTAAAAAATAAAAGGAGACTCGTTTCATATATGATATTATACATATTTCAATGCCATTCTCCCAAATCATCCCACCCTCTCCCTAAAATAAAATAAAATTTTTTAAAAAATAAAATAAATAAAAATAAAAGGAGAAACACTGAAGAAAACAAAAGCAAAATAGAGCAGAGAAGCTAGACTATCTATTCTCCATGAATACACCATACCAGGCTGCCACAAACTGCCATTAAATATCCCACGTCCTCAACTGCACTGAGGAAAACAGAAAAACAAACAACAGAGTGGGGTCAGAGACAAAGAACACGCTTCTGTCAGAACAGCGGCCATCTGATGTAGAGCTGACGAAATGCTTGACTTTGATGAGTGAACCATACATTTTTAGAAGATGGCAAGGAAGAGCTGTTAATGAACATGACCTGGAAAATGTCATCCCAGATCTGCTTTCAGATTAATCTCTGTAATACTAAATTTAAGACAGGTGGATGCCCAATAATATTGTTCAGTTATTGGCTCCCACTCACACTCTCCAAAGGGACTTCCCAGGTGGCTCAGTGGTAAACAATCTGCAACGCAGGAGACCTGGGTTCAAGACCCAAGGATTTTCCCTTGGGTGGGGAAAATCCCCTGGAGAAGAGAATGGCTCCCCAGTCTGGTATTCTTGCCTGGAGAACCCCATGAATAGAGGAGCCTGCCGGGCTACAGTCCTTGGGGTTGCAAAAGAGTCTGACACGACTTAGTGACTAAACAACAACATACCCTCCAAAGAAGAAGAGAGGTCAAGTGATCAAGTGATCCATCCTCTGTCCTGGATATTGTTTATTCAGAGTTGTTTCCATTGATATTTCAAGGATCATGTCTCTTTTTTATTGTTATTGAAAGAATTATTAGCACTTTTTTTTTTTTTTTGTAATTTGAGATTTGGCTGTTGAGTGGGAAACTTGGTGATTTTCTAGGTATCCCTGAATTAGATCATTATAGCCTAGCTCCAGCATAGAGTTTTAAATTGTTTGAATTTTTAAGATACTGGTTTATACGCATACACCAGTACACAGTTAACTTTCTAGAATACTCTTATGTATGTCAGTTTTTAAATATGAATCCCCATCACACCTTGGAGAAGGAAATGGCAACCCACTCCAGTATTCTTGCCTGGAGAATCCCATAGACAAAGGAGCCTGGAAGGCTAGAGTCCATGAGATTGAAAGGTTGTTGCTGAACGAAAAGACACCGGGATTCTTGGCCTCCAGAGGAGAAGAATTCAATCTGGGGCCAGAGACGAGGCTTGATCGCTCAGAGCTTTTGTGTACTAAACTTATATTAAAGTATAAAGGAGATAGAGAAAGCTTCTGACATAGGCATCAGAAGGGGGCAGAAAGAGTACCCCCCTTCTAGTCTTCAGCTGGATGTTATATAGTCACTAGCAGTCTGTTAATGAAAGAAAGGTATGTCTTAAAACTCAGAATGGCACCAGGCCTCTCACCCATAAGATGCATTTAGGGATAATCTTGGCACCAGATGATTCATCCTGGGCCATAAAATGATTAACCTGAATCTTGTAGAAAGGCAGGTTACCATACAAATAGTTTTGTTTACATAGATTAGGGGAACAATATCTGAGTATAACATACTGGTTTGTCAAGTAGTTTCTGAGCCATTCAGTTCAATTCATTCACTCAGTTGTGTCCGACTCTTTGTGACCCCATGAATCGCAGCACGCCAGGCCTCCCTGTCCATCACCAACTCCCGGAGTTCACTCAGACTCACGTCCATCGAGTCGGTGATGCCATCCAGCCATCTCATCCTCTGTCATCCCCTTCTCCTCCTGCCCCCAGTCCCTCCCAGCATCAGAGTCTTTTCCAATGAGTCAACTCTTCGCATGAGGTGGCCAAAGTACTGGAGTTCAGCGTTAGCATCATTCCTTCCAAAGAAATCCCAGGACTGATCTCCTTCAGAATGGACTGGTTGGATCTCCTTGCAGTCCAAGGGACTCTCAAGAGCCTTCTCCAACCCCACAGTTCAAAAGCATCAATTCTTCGGTACTCAGCTTTCTTTATAGTCCAACTCTCACATCCATACATGACTACTGGAAAAACCATAGCCTTGACTAGACGGACCTTTGTTAGCAAAGTAATGTCTCTGCTTTTTAATATGCTATCTAGGTTGGTCATTTGGAGAAGGCAATGGCAACCCACTCCAGTACTCTTGCCTGGAAAATCCCATGGATGGAGGAGCCTGGTAGGCTGCAGACCATGGGGTCTCGAAGAGTTGGACACGACTGAGCGACTTCACTTTCACTTTTCCCTTTCATGCATTGGAGAAGGAAATGGCAACCCACTCCAGTGTTCTTGCCTGGAGAATCCCAGGGATGGGGGAGCCTGGTGGGCCGCCGTCTATGGGGTTGCACAGACTCGGACACGACTGACACGACTTAGCAGGTTGGTCATAACTTTCCTTCCAAGGAGTAAGCGTCTTTGAATTTCATGGCTGCAATCACCGTATGCAGTGATTTTGGAGCCCCCCAAAATAAAGTCTGACACTGTTTCCACTGTTTCCCCATCTATTTCCCATGAAGTGATGGGACCAGATGCCATGATCTTCGTTTTCTGAATGTTGAGCTTTAAGCCAACTTTTTCACTCTCCTCTTTCACTTTCATCAAGAGGCTTTTTAGTTCCTCTTCACTTTCTGCCATAAGGGTGTGTCATCTGCATATCTGAGGTTATGATATTCTCTGGAATCTTGATTCCAGCTTGTGCTTCCTCCAGCCCAGTCGTTTCTCTTGATGTACTCTGC
>NW_011495024.1:660646-660807 GCF_000754665.1 Bison bison bison
ATCCATACATGACTACTGGAAAAACCATAGCCTTGACTAGACGGACCTTTGTTAGCAAAGTAATGTCTCTGCTTTTTAATATGCTATCTAGGTTGGTCATTTGGAGAAGGCAATGGCAACCCACTCCAGTACTCTTGCCTGGAAAATCCCATGGATGGAGG
>NW_011495024.1:660907-662229 GCF_000754665.1 Bison bison bison
TTCATCAAGAGGCTTTTTAGTTCCTCTTCACTTTCTGCCATAAGGGTGGTGTCATCTGCATATCTGAGGTTATTGAGATTTCTCCCAGCAATCTTGATTCCAGCTTGTGCTTCCTCCAGCCCAGCGTTTCTCTTGATGTACTCTGCATAGAAGTTAAATAAGCAGGGTGACAATATACAGCCTTGACGTACTCCTTTTTCTATTTGGAACCAGTCTGTTGTTCCATGTCCAGTTCTAACTATTGCTTTCTGACCTGCATATAGGTTTCTCAAGAGGCAGGTCAGGTGGTCTGGTATTCCCATCTCTTTCAGAATTTTCCACAGTTTATTGTGATCCATACAGTCAAAGGCTTCTGAACCATTAGGCAGAACCAACTTGAAGACAGAGTCTGGGGTAAATGCATAGTACATTAGCATAGCTTAAGACAAACATTTCCATAAGAAAAATGCATTGGTTATCTCAAGGTTTGAGAATAGTTAACTTCCGGTGAAACCAGGTGTCATTTTGGTAACACAGTATTTTAAGAGAAACCTTTTAACTTTGTATGGAGAAGAAAAAAATATCGCTAGTTTCCTCCTGCAGCTTAAGAGAGATAAAAATGTCTGACACTTGCAGCCTATTTCCTCCCTTTGGAGACCCCTGGCCTTCCTACCTGTTACCCTCTCAGGATCACACAGAGTTTACATGACTGAAGCTACGTAGCCTGCATGCATCACACCTACTCCCGAAAAAGATGTACACTGAGGAGTATCAGTGTTCCTATGGAAAGTAGCAGGGCCTCCTGATTTAAAAAGAAGTGGAGGAGGCTTCCCTGGTGTCCGGTGCTCAAGAATCCAAGCTTCCACTGCAGAGGGCATGGATTCCATCCCTGGCCAGGGAACTAATTCTGCAAGCTGGTGGTGTGGCAAAAATAAATAAATAAACATAATATTTTTTAAAGGAGTGGAGGAAGTTTGTTTTTTATTTGAAACACAAGGTGAGGGAGCACACAGGCTGATAGAATTGAATAGAGAAAAACACTCAATGCTTAAAACTAAGGGGAAGAAGTTGAGAACTGGTACCATACCATCTCTTTGATAAGCAGAAATTGAAAGCCACAAGGAGGTGATGACCTCTTGGGTAGCAAAATGTCCTAGAGTGAAATTAATGGCAAGGGTATTTAGTAATATTTAATTATCTATCATCAAAAAAGCAAAAGAGTTCCAGAAAAACATCTACTTCTGCTTTATTGACTATGCCAAAGCCTTTGACTGTGTGGATCACAATAAACTGTGGAAAATTCTGAAAGAGATGGGAATACCAGACCACCTGACCTGCCTCTT
>NW_011495024.1:662329-665765 GCF_000754665.1 Bison bison bison
ACACAGATATGCAGATGACACCACCCTTATGGCAGAAAGTGAACTAAAGAGCCTCTTGATGAATGTGAAAGAGGAGAGTGAAAAAGTTGGCTTAAAGCTCAACATTCAGAAAACGAGGATCATGGCATCTGGTCCCATCACTTCATGGGAAATAGATGGGGAAACCATGGAAACAGTGAGAGACTTTATTTTGGGGGGCTCCAAAATCACTGCAGATGGTGACTGCAGCCATGAAATTAAAAGACGCTTACTCCTTGGAAGGAAAGTTATCACCAACCTAGATAGCATATCAAAAAGCAGAGACATTACTTTGTCAACAAAGGTCCGTCTAGTCAAGGCTGTGGTTTTCCCAGTGGTCAAGTATAGATGTAAAAGTTGGACTATAAAGAAAGCTGAGCGCCGAAGAATTGATGCTTTTGAACTGTGGTGTTGGAGAAGACTCTTGAGAGTCCCTTGGACTGCAAGGAGATCCAACCAGTCCATCCTGAAGGAGATCAGTCCTGGGTGTTCATTGGAAGGTCTGATGCTAAAGCTGAAACTCCAATACTTTGGCCACCTGATGCGAAGAGCTGACTCACTTGAAAAGACCCTGATGTTGGGAACGATTGAGGGCAGAAGGAGAAGGGGACGACAGAGGGTGAGATGGTTGGATGGCATGACCGACTCAATGGACATGAGTTTGGGTAAACTCCAGGAGTTGGTGTTGGACAGGGAGGCCTGGCGTGCTGCAGTCCATGGGGTCGCAAAGAGTTGGACACAACTGAGCGACTGAACTGAATTATATATTTGAATTGCAATAAATAGAAAATATATACCTAAAAGGGCTTCCCAGGTGGCACTAGGGGTAAAGAGCTTGCTTGCCAGTACAGAAGACATAAGAGATGATGGTTCAATCCCTGTGTCATGAAGGATCCCCTGGAGAAGGGCATGGGGCCCACTCCAGTATTTTTACCTGGAGAATCCCATGGACAGAGGAGCCTGGTGGGCTACCATCCATAGGATCACAAAGAGTTGGACACAAATGAAGCAGCTTCGTGTGCACACATGCACAGATAACTAAAAAACCAGCTAGGCAGATACTTATTGGACATTTTGGTTGTGACCTGTGCAGCAAAATGAGTTTGGCAGTCCAGACAAGCATGAGCACGGTGAGCTCTCCTAAAACCACAGTCAAATGAAAGGAAATGGATTACAGATTACTGTGTCTCCTACCTCAACTGGAATAGTTACATGGAATTTTTACATTTTACATTTTATAACATAAAAGAATAGCATAGCAGTTGTAGGTGTAGGCTTTTGATTTGTTCAGAGTTGCTCAAGGGAAAAAATGGAGACACTGATGTAGAGAGCGGATTTGTGGACACAGTGGGGAAATTGTGCGACAAATGGAGAATGTATCGACATAGATACAGAACCATATGTAAAATAGGTGGCTGGTGAGAATTTGCTCTCTAACACGGGGAGCCAAGCCTGATGCTCTATGATGACCTGGGGGAGGGGGGATGCAGGGAGGGGAGGGATGCTCAAGAGGGAGAGAATATGTATACAAAGGCTGATTCAAGTTGTTGTATGGCAGAAACCAACATAACATTGTAAAGCAATTTTCCTCCATTGAAAAATAAATAGAAAAATAAATAAATCCCTGCTCAGCTGGTTTCTATATTACCTGGAACATTTAGTTCATTTCTCTTAGCCTCAGTTTCCCCATTTGTAAAACTAAGTAACAATTTTGCAGAGCTTTTGCGAGTAGAAAATGAAGTGATTTATGTAAAACACTTAGCACAGTACTTGATACATAGTGCTCATAAAATGGGTAAGTTATGATGTGATGTTTATTTTATTTAGTTATTGTGTATATGGCAAAAGTTGACTGATGAAACAACACGTGGGAATATTATGCTGAAAGGTCTTCTTTAATAGATGAGATTTTTTTGGGTTTTTGGTTTGCTTTTTGTTTGTGCTTAATTTTTACAAAGAAGGGAACGGTTTATTGACTTACTGTGGTGTCATCTCTAGGGTCCTGGGGACAAGGTCCGAGTAAGAGGCGCACAGTGCGAAGGCCACCACTAGAGGGCCTTTCCTTTGCTAGAGCAATGAGGCAGCGACCCAGGGAAGCCCTGGCTTTTTGGAGACCCAGCAGTCATGCTGTTCTTTTCGGGAGTTCTAGAGAGCAAGCGAATAACAGGAACCCTACAAAAGCAACTGGTAGGAGCCACTTCCACCAGAGATCTGGGAGCATGCAGGTGGATGTCACCAGAGATACCTGGTAGGTTCCAGGCTAGGGAAACCGGATTGCTTGTAAGACCCCTCTCCACCTCTGCCATGCCACTGAATTACCCTTATGGGGGATAAAAATGACGTCATAGAGTGGAACATCCACTTTGTGACAGGAAACCAGTAGAGTGGGAGGTAAGGGCTTAACAGTAACAACAAAACCCACCTGGAATCAGCACGGAGCCTTCAGATTCCCAGTGGAGACAGACCAAAACGGATGGCTGGGCCTGCGTGAATGAGATGCCCCTAAAGCCCTTAGAGTTCCTGGACCACACAAGTCCTGTGCATCCTTTCCACAAGGATGATGGCTGGGCACCTGTGATGATGCACTATCATGAGATAAACGTCCTGGGGACCGGTAGTCACTCAGGGATCGCCCAGCCAGTGATGCAAGAGG
Source organism: Bison bison bison (assembly GCF_000754665.1). NCBI lineage: Eukaryota > Metazoa > Chordata > Mammalia > Artiodactyla > Bovidae > Bison > Bison bison. Next base: position 665,001 of record NW_011495024.1, read on the forward strand.
TATGTCATTGCTTTTAATCAAGCATCATTGGCCAGTAGCTTACAGGTGGGTCAGAGTAGGAGCGGTGAGACCAGGGCTTGCAGAGGCAAAAGCTGCAGCAGAAACCTAGGATCTGGGCCGAAATGAAGCTTGCCCTGCTTCCCAGGCAGTCGGACCTCTCAGGACTGGGGCACCAGGGCAGGGGCAGAAGTCCCAAACCTTTGTTTTCTCGTGGCAGCCTTGCTTCTCTGGACTTGGCATCGTCCTCAAAAGGAAAAAGAGCTGTCCAGGGGATCAGGCAGAATAACGTGCCCCCAGACTTCCAAAGAAGTTAATGCCAGCCTGGGAAAGCTTTGCTTTTTTCTGACTCCTCTCGTAAACCAATACTTCAGGATTTTGCGCAGGGAGGAGGCTAACTCCCCATCCGAAGTCAGTAGCTCCCAGTTTAAACTTGTGAACCTCTGAGGCTAAGTTCTCAGGGCCTCGCCTCCCGTGCGCTGGTCTCAGCAAAGGACAGGGGCTGCCGGGGAGCTGCGGGCCGACCCCCGCCCCGACCGGAGGCAACCCTCGGGGCCGAGCTCCGAGGGAGGAAGCCGGGCTGCGGGGGCTGGGCGGGCGGCCCGGGGCGGGGGCGGAGCAGGTGAGCCCGCGGGGTGGGAGCGGGGAGTGCACTTGTACGTGACGTTGGAGTTTGCGGCAACCTCGGAGCGGGAGCTGTGCGCGCGGGTGCGGAGTGGGTGAGCGGCCGGCGACGATGCGCTCCGCGGGGCAGCCGCCGCAGTGAGC
>NW_011495024.1:666287-669038 GCF_000754665.1 Bison bison bison
GTCCCGCACTTCAGCTCCTTCGAGGCCTGTCCGGAGTCCCCTGGGTTGGGAGCGTCACCCCACCTCACCTCATCCCGCCCCCAGGCAGACCAGAGGCATAGCTCAGAGAAGGCTGGCTGCCGCAGGCGAGACATCCCGCCCAGCGCTCTGAGCCTTCCCCAGCCCACAAGCCAAGCGATGCCCCGCTCCGTGGCAGGGCCAGCAGGTGAGCGAAAAGCCACCAGCAGCCTGGAAAACGTTTCTTTCCCCCTACTCAGGGGATTTGAGGCAGAGACCCATAGCGGCTCCGGAGAGCAACCTTACTCAGACCCAGCGGGCACTCGGCTGGAGTAAAGAGGACCTTGCCTTTTTATGGGGAAAGGAGGAAAAGCAGAGGGAGACAGCCTCAGCCCCCAACTCCTCCTCCCAGGAGGCCAAGGTGGACTGGCTGAGTCTCCTTAGGCCAGGTGAGGGCTGCGAAGGGACCGTCAGTGGGTTGAGGAAAGCAGACCCCTTGTTCTAGACTAAGGATCCCAGTGCGAACCTGGCTTCTGCTATTTCCCTGTGACTGGAGCTTGGAGCTGGGACGTCTATGTGATGGTTTCTGAGGATCCTGTATTCCCTCCCGAGCTCTTGTTTGTTACTAGGAGAGAGGGAATCTGAGAGGGAGAGGAGGCTGGCAGGGCACCTGCCAGTAGTCATCCTGGTACTATTGCCCCCATACTAGAGAGGAGGCCTCTGAGGCCCAGAAGGGTGGATGCACTTGTCCAAGATCTACAATGGTAGGTGGAGAAGCAGGAATGGAATCTCAGCTGTTGGAACCAAAAGCCATGCTTTTCAGAATATCACTTTGCACTAACCTGCAACTCAACAATTTCTTATATTCTATATATTTCTTAATACTTAACTATTTCTCCTTTCCTACCTTTAGAAGATTGTTGGGATTTTTTGTTTGTTTGTTTTTTCCTGCACATGGCTGTCTCTCCCTTCCCCCATCCCAATTTTAGGAAAGACTTGGTATGAGTGACCCACACCTGAATTTAGTGCATGTGCTACCTCTGGGGGGGGGGGGGGGTGGAGAGAACGCGTTAGTCGCGCAATCGTGTCCTACTCTTTTAGACCCAATGGCCTGTAGCCCGCCAGACTCCTCTGTCCATAGGATTCTCCAGGCAAGAATACTGGAGTGGGTAGCCATTCACCATTGCATATTCAAGTCTTCCTGAGGATCTTGCCCAGAGGTATAAGTAAGTTGGGGAGGGGAAGAGTTGGATATTTGTGTCCCTTGGGGAAGCTGGAAGTGTCTTCTTGTTCGTGGGGTCTTCATGGGAAGTACCTCTGTCTTCACTGATGAAGTCAAATCAGTCGGCCCTGCTCTTTAGTTATGGGGTACCTCCCCCAGGCAGCCCCCAGCCCACCTTGGGCAGGACACCTCCCAGGGGGCACACAGAACCAGGCTGGGCATGAATGGCGAGGCCTCCAGAGCTGGGCACTGTGACCTCAGAGGTACTGTAGAGGGCAAGGGTGACTTGCCAGGCCCAGGCCCCCCTCCAGCCAGGCCTAGGGTTGGCCTCCAAGGAGTGAAAACCGGGATTCCCTCCCCCAAGTCCCTTAGGGCTGCCTCCAGGTGAGCCTTGAGTCTACTCTTCACATGGATCGCCTAGCAGAGCCCAGGTTTGCTTTCTTAATTAACATTTGCACATACATGTCTGTGGCTAATGGGAAGTATATTAAACTAAGAATTGGGCAGCTCAGGGGATTAGGCTCCCCCCTTGCAGTGTATAAATCATAAACACTGAGCCTCAGTTTCCTCGATTGTGGAACAGAACTAACAATCTACCTCAGGGGACTTTGGGAAATGAATGCATTCAGGTCAGTAGGTAGGTAGGTAGGTGACAGTACCTGGCTGGCACATGCCTGGCACACAGTAGGTGCTTAATAAATGTCTGGCAATCCTCCAGTCACAGACTGTCTCACACCTTTGGTGAACCTTGTTGCTGCTCTCAAAAAGAGTACATGTGTGGGGTATCTGGATGTTTTTGGAAGTATCCGGAAGCATCTGCAGAGTTCCAGTGATACTAGAAGACCTCCAGTTGCCTTTTTGTATGGGATACCTGTGTGTGTGTCAGAGAAAGTCTGCAGGGCAGAGCTAATTAAACCTGCCCTGGGTATACCTAGACTCTCATGTAGCTCTTTCTGTCTGTCTGCTTCTCTTCCCTTGGTATTTGTGTTCAATTTGGCTTGGGGTCTATTTTTTGAAACCATTTGCATCTTGCGTGCTAGTTTTGGAAGTGTTGAATCATTTTGTTTTGCCTTGGATGCACAGGATAAGGTGGTCCCCCTACTGTGGCTGTCTCTGTGTGGATGGCAGACAGGCTCCAGTGATGGAAGGCAGTTAGCAAAGAATATTTATTAGCTTGTGTGGTATGTCTTCTAAGGGGAGGCAAGAAAGCCCCAGCATGTGGTACATATAAAACCAAAATAGAAAATACAACTCTTGGTGGAACTCAAGCACAGGATGGTGGACAAGATGACTTCATTTACTCAACAAATACCTCCTCTGATCCTGCTCGGTGTCCCTGGAAGTGCAAATAGGAGCAATGAAACTTCATTCTTTGAAGGAGGTGGTAAATTCTGGTTCAGAACTGAGGACAGAGAATTGCAGGGACACTGATAACTGGATAATCTGAGGAGGGGGAGGGGAAGGATTCCTGAGGAGGAGGAGGAGAAGGGGGAGGCTTTCCTGAGGGGGAGGAGGGGGAGGAGGAGAAGGGG
>NW_011495024.1:669138-670479 GCF_000754665.1 Bison bison bison
TTCCTGAGGAGAATGGGGTGGAGGAGGGGGAGGAGGCCTTCCTGAAGAGGAGGAAGAGGCCTTCCTGGGGAGGAGGAGGAGGGGGAGGAGGTGGAGGCCTTCCTGAGGAGGAAGAAAAGAAGGAGAGGGAGGCCTTTCTGAGGAGGGGGAAGAGGCCTTCCTGAGGAGGAGGAGGAGGCCTTCCTGAGGAGGGGGAGGGGGGGAGGAAGCCTTCCTGGGAAAGAGGATGAGGAGGAGGAGGTCTGCCTGAGGAGGAGGAGGAGGCCTTCCTTAAGGGGGAGATTTTTCTGTGGAGGAAGCCTTCTGAGGTAGAGTCCTTGCAATTGAAGTGAGAATACCTGTCAGGCAGGGAGGGAGGGGAGGCTGGTTCAGGCAGAGGGAAGGGTAAGTGCACAGGTCCTGCCAGAAAGCGTGAGAAGGGGACTGCGCCTGGGCTCTGGGAGGAGTTGCGTCTTGAAAAGGGACTTCAGCCAGGTTGACGGCATCTCTCCTGTCTGACGGCACACCTTGTTTTTTTTCATCTTCCTTTCCTGGCGTTCCCCCTGGACCCAGACACTGGATATTGATCAGTAACACATCTTTACTTGGATCATCTGTATTCACAACCAACTAACTCATGTTCAATAAAATTGCATTCAGTAGGAATTAATGGCTGAGAACAGGACAATGAACTCCCCCAGGAGGCCGCCATGGCCTGTGGACTGGATTTGGGGCCCACCTCTCCTGCTGAAGCAAATGACTTTGGCTTGATGATTAAAGCTCTCTGGGAATCAGTTCTTTCGAATGGAAATGAGGGTGATGATCTGTCTCCAGTAATAATGAGAGTAATAGTTTCCTGCTAATGAGTGTTATGATAGGTTGCAGGTACTTTGCTTGGGGAGATGGCTACATAATCTCTTTGCCTTCTAAAGGAAGGAAGCATTATTACTGCACTTTACAGACAAGGAAACTGAGGCATCCGGGATTCACTCATAGAAGCTGTGCAATGAGAAATCAAGGGTATTGTCAATTCCCTGGTAGTCCAGTGGTTAAGAATTCGTGCTTCCACTGCAGAAGGCCTGGATTCAATCCCTGGTCAGGGAACTGAGATCTTGTAAGCTGCAGCATGGCCAATAAACAATTTTAGATAAAATTCTATTAGAAAAAAAGGAAGAAGCAAGGGTGCCGGGCTACACAGGCATATTTGCCTAGTGCTTTGTAAGTGCTCAGTACCTATCTCCTCCCGTCACAGTGTGACTAGGAGGTCTGGACCACTGCTGTGGCTCCCAGGGCCCACTGCTGTTGCTATTACTACTGCCTCTGCTTCAGGGCGCTCAGCCTGTCTCAGCCTCCCCCAGCCTC
>NW_011495024.1:670652-687422 GCF_000754665.1 Bison bison bison
TTTATTCATTTATGACTGTGTTAGGTGTTTCTTGCAGACCGGGGCTTCTTGCTGTGGTGTGTTGCCCTGAGGCATGTGGGATCCTAGTTTTCCAACCAGGGATCGAACCCATGTCTCGTGCATTGGAAGGTGGATTCTTAACCTCTAGACCACAAGGGAAGTCCCTCTGTTTTTTGGTTTTTAAAATATGGTTTCATTTATTTTACTTTTTGGCTGTGCTGAGTCTTTGTTGATTCTAAGGTTTTTTCCTAGTTGCGATACGCGGGCTTCTCTTTGCGGTGACTTTTCTGGTTGTGGAGCCTGGGCTTTAGGGCATGTGGCTTCAGTGGTTATGTCTCTTGGGCTCTGGAGCCCAGGCTTAATAGTTGTGGCACACGGGCCTTGTTCCTCCATGGCGTGTGTGATCTTCCCAGATCAGGGATCGAACCCGTGTCTCCCGCATTGGCAAGCTGATTTTTTATCACTGAGCCACCAGGGAAGCCACTTCCTTTGTTTTTATTAAAGGAATAAGACTGTTATTCGGGGACGTGCAGCCCTGAGGGTCAACCTTAGAAACCTCTTGTCTTGAGAAGTGTACTGCCAAAGGATTCCCATGCCCAAAATGTCTCCTAGGTTGCATCGCTCTAGGCCTAAAACCTCAAGGACAAAAATCACTCCGGTATTGATCCAGTGTGTTACCTAATATGTGCAAGAGAAGGAACCAGATATTACTGGGGATGCTAAGAGGAGCCAGTTATAATTCTTGACCCAAACAAGTGAGAAATGTCACAGAGAAATATTGCATGTTGGAAGGTAATTTTTTTTTTTGGTCGGGCCCACTGCATGTGGGATCTTAGTTCCTCCACTGGGGATGGAGCCTGGGCCCTCTACATTGGAAGCAGAGAGCCTTAACGACTGGACTGCCAGGGAAATCCCTGGAGCTCACTTTCGGCTGGGACACGGATAGCCATTCTTGTCACGCTTACCCTTGCTTTGTCAAAATGACATAATCTAACAGGACACTATTTCCTGCTGAGCCTGATGTGGTCTCAGAACCCTTCTCATCACTGAACTCCAGGTGATGATTGTGTTTCCTTTCAAACTGGTCTTCTGGGAGCATGATCGCAGCATCACGGTAGAGGCCACGCCTCTGCGCTCTGGTGTCATCGTGTGCTATGCTTGGTTTCTCAGTTAGGTCCAACTCTTTGCGACCCCCATGGACTGTAGCCCTAGGCTCCTCTGTCCATGGGGATTCTCCAGGCAAGAATACTGGAGTGGGTTGCTATGCCCCTCCTCCAGGGAATCTTCCCAACCCAGGGTCTGAACCCAGGTCTCCTGCATTACAGACAGATTCTTTACTGTCTAAGCCACCAGGGAAGCCTAATAATACTAGAGTGGGTTGCCATTCCCTCCTACAGGGGATCTTCCCAACCCAGGGATCAAACCCAGGTCTCCTGCATTGCAGGCAGATTCTTTACCATATGAGCCACTAATGAAACCCTGGTGTCTTAGGGGAAAGGTAAGAACATGGGCTTCCAGGCAGGGTAGCCCTGCAGACCAAGATGCAGAGTTAGGAGAGGGTAGCATTTGGCAGAGACCTGTGGGAGTCTGGTGGGGACAGAGCTTACATTATTTAAAGAAGTCAGGGGAAGAAGGTCCAAGGTCAAGGCTGGCCACAGGCAAACTTGGAGGGCCTCTCGAATTCTGGGCCTGGGAGAATAGACTGAAACTAGTAGGAAGCGGGAGGTGTGGAAGAAGAGAAGGGAGACACTGTCTGAGTCTGGGATACATGGCTCTGATGTTCAGAATGAACCATGAAGGTGATTTCACCAATCACAATAAATATTTATAAAGGAATTAGAGTAGAATCAAAAACAGTCAAGTATATCACAGAGTTGAAGTTGGAGGGCAGAAAGGGAGTCATCCAAGAGGACTCTAAAGATGAAGATGCTTTAAATTCCCCGGCAGTCCAGTGGTTAGGACCCTGCACTTCCACTTCAGAGGCACAGGTTCGATCCCTGGTCAGGGAACTACGATCCTGCAAGTTGAGTGACATGGCTCCCCCTAAAAAAGTTAAATAAAAATAAATGAAGATTAAGATGTCATTGGCAGTCACAGCTGGGGAGACAGGGGACGCGTCACATTTAGACAAGATGAGAGTGAGGCCTTGGCAGTGCCTTTGAGTGCAGGTGTTTGCGTGTAGGAGGCAAGAACCCGGGAGAAAGAGGTGGTGAAGGCCAAGTGACAAATCAGGTTGGAGATGGCACTGTGGGGATGAACGGGCTGGCCCAGAAGCCTGCTGGCCACAGACATTGGGGAGATGCAAGAAGCAGAACCCAGATCAAAGGGCATCATGGAAATCCCAGGAAGAAAACCAAGAATGAGAAATTGTGCTGCAGTATCAGACAGGGCCAAAGGAAGCAGGTTTTGTTTTGTGTTTTGACCTCACTGTTCAGTTTATGGAACTAAAACCCTCGCCCTTGACAGTGAGAACAGGGTCCTAACCTCTGGACCCCACGACATAGTTTTATAGAAACAATTTTCCTGGTCCACAGACCAGATTGCAAGGGTGAATGTTTGGCAAAGGAGAAGAAAAGCAGAGGCCAGTAAAGGTATTGGTCAGTAGGAGAGGTGAGGGGAGTTAGGTTCTCTTTAAGGGGAAGGGGAGAGATTTGGGGAGATCTGGTCAAAGTGTTAGTCATTCACTTGTGTCCGACTCTTTGCAATGCCATGGACTGACAATAACCTGTCAGGCTCCATTGTCCATGAAATTCTCGAGGCAAGAATACTGGAGTGGGTAGCCATTCCTTTCTGCAGGGCATCTTCCCAGGCCAGGGATCGAACCTGCATCTTCTGATTGGCAAGCAGATTTGTTATCACTGAGTTACCTGGGAAGCCCTAGGGAGAGCTGATGTTTCTGTAAATTGGAGGAAGGAGTCTAGTGCCGGGGCAGGTCTGGAGTTGCCGCAGGAGAGTGTGATTGAGGCAGCAGAGACCGGAGGCAGAGGGGCTTGGGAGGACAGACCAGGCCAGAGAAGGGATGGTTAGCCTGGTAAGGAAGAGATGAGATCAAAGACCTCAGAAATGTCGGCTGCTGGGGAGGGAAGCCGAGGACGTGAGCTGATGACTTGGGTCTTCTCTGTAATGTACGAAGTGGCACCATCTGCCAGAAATGATGGATGGAGATGAAGGCTCGCAGAGGTGAGAAAGGGTTCGGAGGAGCTGTGTGGGAGAGCCCAGGAGAGATATAACTCTTAAAAGCCTTTTTGGCAAGTGATCCATTCTCACTGGTTAAGACACCGTGTCACTGAAGGGGAGTGTGGAGGAAGAATGCCCTGTGGGCACAGGATGCTGGCATTTCATGTCCTGCTTCCCTACTAACTAATTCTCACCTCCTGGAAGCTGGGCTTCTCTTTTCTGAAAAGAAAGGGGATTAAAGTAGAGCTTCCATGGCTGTTTCAGCAGAAAGAGTCTATGAGTCTAGTAAGTAGCTTACTTATTAGCAGGGACTGGTTTATCTAATGAAATCTCTTTACTATCAGAGAGCTGATAGAGACTGAGGGAACAAGACCCAGGGCAAGTCAGAAATTTGACCTCTGTGTGTGTGTGTGTGTGTGTGTGTGTGTGTGTGTGCATGTGTCTTCATAGAGGAAGTAGTGCAGGCATGCTCAGTCCTGTCTGACTGTTTTGTGACCTCATGGACTCTAGCCCGCCAGGCTCCTCTGTCATGGGATTCTCCAGGCAAAAACACTGGTGTGGGTTGTCATTTCCTCCTCCAGGGGATCTTTCTGACCCAGGGATCGAACCCGAGTCACTTGTGCCTCCTGAACTGGCGTGTGGATTCTTTACAACTGCACCATCTGGGAAGCCCCCTGTGTGTGTGCGTGCATGTGTGTTTATATGTGTGCTTGTATGTATGTGTGTGTTCTTGTGTGTTTGTGCATGCTTGTATTTATGTATATGTGCGTACATGTGTGTGTGTGTGTGTGTGTTTCAGGGGTGGGATTTGGCATCTGGGCAGGAAAAGGAAGAAAAGTTAAATGAGTACTTAGATTCTATGAATCTTCAGCAGCAGGAAAGCAATGGACTCCAGACAATAACCCCCCATGATGGGGGTACAGAAAGAGGTCTAGAAAGACCCCAAAGAGGAGCGTGCAAATTTCCAGCTTTGCCTGGAGCTGGCCTGGATGTTTCCGTATCAAAGCCTCTCTGCCTGGGATGCGCTCAGCCCATCACCCTCAGCCCAGGCAGAGGGTGGAGCGAAGCCAGGGAGGACTTTTGATACCTTAAGCTGACCACACTTGGGTCCTTGAACAAGCACCCTCAGTCCTGCCTTAGAGATGGATGTTTTATGACTCTGCTGAGAACCAGATGTTCTAGAAGACAGTGCTTTGTGCATCAAGATGAGTTGTGTAACCACCTAGGCCACTAGTTAAAATATCACCCTGTTTCCCTGCTCCCCTTCGGAGGGGGTGACTCCATGTACCCCTTCTTTCCTGGGGGGCTGTGCTGCACACAGTTTGCCTTCCTATAACCCCCGTCTCCCTGTGAGGCACAACAGCCTGACTCCCACCACACAGACTTGAGAGAAGAGGAGTGTGTACATAAGTTGGTGTTTGTGTGCAGGTCCCAGCAGTGCAGGAATATCCCCCGATCTTTCTGGGGTGAGTGCCTGCTGTGAACAGAGGTATGATGTGCCTGGGCAGGCGGTGGAACCCTGGAGGCTAACAGGCCACGACTGGCAGGTGCGGGGATTAAAACTGATCCCTTCCAGCCCAGGTGTCTTCAGACCACAGATCCAAACAGGCCCTTGCTCCCCTCCCAAGGTGGCCTCTTCCCTCCCCCAAGACGCTAAGGGCATTATCTCAAGCTTACCCATATCCACTCACCTTCTCAGAAGTCATGTTTGCTTTGAGCTGTGAACATTCCAGAATTGTTTTAAACCCACTGCAAGAGGCAGTGTGGTTTGGATATTGGGAGTTACTTGGGGACCTCTAAGAATGTGAGGAGTGGGGCGGAAAGGCCAGTACTAGTGTCTGTTCTCGGAGGTGGTGATGATGGCTGGGGAGCAGGCCAGATTTGGGGCTGATTCAGACTAGCGCTGCAGCCAGGTAGAACTTCCAGTGAAGTTCCTTCTGCCAAGCGGCTCCACCCCCTTTTAAAAAGCAGCCTTCCTTCACCTCCCAGTTCTGTATCCACACCAGGGAAATAATTTTGTTTTTTAAAAACCACTTTGCAACTGCCATGTTGTCATCTATCTCTGCATGTTAATCTCCAGGAATTACAGCAACTAAGTCGCTTCAGTCGTGTCCGACTCTGCAACCCCTTAGACAGCAGCCCACCAGGCTCCCCCATCCCTGGGATTCTCCAGGCAAGAACACTGGAGTGGGCTGCCATTTCCTTCTCCAATGCGTGAAAGTGAAGTCGCTCAGTCGTGTCCAACCCTTAGCGACCCCATGGACTTCAGCCTACCAGGCTCCTCCGCCCATGGGATTTTCCAGGCAAAAGTACTGGAGTGGGGTACTATTGCCTTCTCCAAATTACAGCAAATGCTTAAGCAATTCAGGGAAGTACCTGGTATTTCTAATGTAGTCATTCATGGCAGTTATTTTTTTCTTTTATTTTTTTAAATAAATCTTGTATTTTAGAGTTGTTGTTGTTTAGTTGCTAAGTCATGTCTGACTCTTTTGCGACCCTATGGACTATAGCCTGCCCGGCTCCTCTCTCCAGGGATTTTTCAGGCAAGAACACTGGAGTGGGTTGCCATTTCCTTCTCCAGGAGACCTTCCCAACCCAGGGATCAGACACATGTCTCCTGCATTGCAGATGGATTTTTTACCACTGAGCCACCAGAGATGCCCTATTTTAGAATAGTTTAGATTTACAGAAAAGTTGCAGAGATAGTACAGAGTTCTTAAATACTTCACATCCAATTTCTTCTATTGTTAACATCTTCTATTAGTATGGTACATTTATCACAATTAATGAGCCAACATTGATGCATTATTATTAACAAAAATTCATATTTATTCATATTTCTTTGGTTCTTTGCTAATTGCTAAATCACTTCAGTCGTGTCCGACTCTGTGTGACCCCATAGACGGCAGCCCACCAGGCTTCCCCGTCCCAGGGATTCTCCAGGCAAGAACACTGGAGTGGGTTGCCATTTCCTTCTCCAACGCATGAAAGTGAAAAGTGAAAGTGAAGCCGCTCAGTCGTGTCCGACCCTCAGCGACCCCATGGACTGCAGCCTTCCAGGCTCCTCCATCTATGGGATTTTCCAGGCAAGAGTACTGGAGTGGGGTGCCATTGCCTTCTCCGTCTTTGGTTCTTACCCACCATCTTTTTCTGTTCTAGGATGCTGTCTAGCATGCCATATCACATGCCTCTTCAGTCTTCTCTTGGTTACGATATGGCGGCATTTCTTCTAAGAGGTTATCACAATAAATACTCATCCACAGCTTGTCACCACTTCCTGCACAGTGACAGCTCTCGGTCTGTGCCTCACACCTTCACAAACACAGGCACTCCCCGCTGTAACACCCTCAGGCCAGTCTGCTCAGGCTGCCATGACAAAGTACCACCGCCTGGATGACTTAATAGACTATTTTCTCACTGTTCTGCAGGCTGGAAGTCCAAGATCAGTTTCAGTTTTAGTTCAGTCGCTCAGTCGTGTCTGACTCTTTGCAACCCCATGGACCACAGCACACCAGGCCTCCCTGTCTATCACCAACTCCTGGAGTCTACCCAAACCCATGTCCATTGAGTCGGTCATACCATCCAACCATCTCATCCTCCATCGTCCCCTTCTCCTCCTGCCCTCAGTATTTCCCAGCAACAGGGTCTTTTCTAATGAGTCACCTCTTCGCACCAGGTGGCCAAAGTATTGCAGTTTCATCTTCAACATCAGTCCTTCCAATGAACACCCAGGACTGATCTCCTTTAGGATGGACTGGTTGGATCTCCTTGCAGTCCAAGGGACTCTCAAGAGTCTTCTCCAACACCACAGTTCAAAAGCATCAATTCTTCGGCACTCAGCTTTCTTTATAGTCCAACTCTCACATCCATACATGACCACTGAAAAAACCATAGCCTTGACTAGATGGACCTTTGTTGACAAAATAATGTCTCTGCTTTTATGCTGTCTAGGTTGGTGATAACTTTCCTTCCAAGGAGTAAGCGTCTTTTAATTTCATGGCTGCAATCACCAAGATCAAGTTGTATGCAAAGTTGGCTTCTGGTGGAGGTGCTCTTCCTGGCTTATAGACAGCCACTTCTTTGCTGTGTCCTCATGCAGCTCCTCTCTATGTCCACAGGAAGAGCTCCCTGCTGTCTCTCTTCCCATAAGGCCACCAACCCTATCAGATCAGGGCCCCACCCTATGACCTTAGAGGCTTCAACTGCAAATGCAGCCATTGGAGGTTACAGTCTTAATGTATAAATTGAAGGAGGACATAGCCATTCAGCTCACAAAAGTCTTCATTTCATGTTGGTGAACCCCAACCCAGAGTTCCATACACACTCAGGATGCTCCAAATGTAAAAAGAGAGTCTGTCCTTTTGAAAACTTAAAGCCCCTCTTTAGTGATCGGCAGATGTGACCAGGGTGGTCAGCACCAATCACTTCCAAAGGGAAGAATAAGGATGCTGTACATTCCTCTGGATGCTTTGGGGTCAGATGGATGCTTGGACTGCATTCAGCCCCTCACTACTCTGTGACCTTGAGAGACTAACTGTGAGACCCTCAGCTGTCCCACAAAAGAAGAACAGTCATATTTTGCCAACATTAAGGCAAGTTTTGAAAAAAGCTGTGTAATCTCCTGGCAGAGAGCATATACGCTGTATGTTTAACTGTCACTTGGGGAATTCCCTGGGGGTCCAGTGGTTAGGACTTCATGTTTTCACTGCCAAGGGCCTTGGTTCAATTCCCTGGTTGGGGAACTAAGATCCTACAAGCAGTGCAATGGCAGGACCATGCAGTCTAAAAAAAATTAAAAAAAAAAAACAACAAAACTTGTCACTTGCCCTTTGCTTCCCCGTGCCCTCTTCTTCTCCCTTACTCAGGGTCAGCTTTAATTATCTGTGGAGTCCATCTTTCCCAGGGCCCATTGCCAGACACAAGTGTGACTGAGCCTTCATCATGCATGAATAATGGGAATATTTTCAGACCCAAAGGCCAGGAATACAAACAGAAGTTTGACAAGTGCAGGTGGGCATCATCCATCAGGATATGTGACATCAGGATTGCTTTGGGGTCACCCAGGGCCCGGGGTGGCCTTACACATATGGCAGCCTTTTCTTCCCTTCCCGCGAAACCATGTCTTAAATGAAACAGTCACACGTAAATTCACTGAGCAAGTATTTAATGAGCAGATGAGGTAAACAAAACTGAAACTGCATTTTGGGGAGATGAATTACACTTGCAAGTGGCCATAAACAAAAGCTTTCTTCCAAGCTCCTGATTTTATAAAAGCTGTTTCATTGGGTGACCAGGCCCTGAAAGGATATATGCGTCAGTGATCAGCAAATGGGGAAATCGCTCATCAAGCCCTCTTCCCTGGGCAATCCAGAAAAAGAAAAGGGTGGGGGCTCTGTTCCCAGAGCAGCCATCAATTGTGTCTTATGTGGGTCAATTTGGAGACATTGACCCATCTACAACGTGGATACCGTAAACCCCAACACTTGGATGGACAAACTCCCCTAGGAAAGAGTGTGTGTCTGCCTTATGCCTCACAGCTAGCTAGCAGCAGCTAAGTCGCTTCAGTTGTGTCTGACTCTGTGCGATTCTCCAGGCAAGAACAGTGGAGTGGGTTGCCATTTCCTTCTCCAATGCATGAAAGTGAAAAGTGAAAGTGAAGTCGCTCAGTCGTGTCCGACTCCTAGCAACCCCGTGGACTGCAGCTTACCAGGCTCCTCCATCCATGGGACTTTCCAGGCAAGAGTACTGGAGTGGAGTGCCATTGCCTTCTCCAATGCCTCACTGTACATTTCAATAAATTGGCTAAAACTTTAGTCCATCTAAGAGAAACAAAAACATATCTGTACAAAGACTTAAAGTAAGTCCCCAACATACAAACAAGTTCTGTTCTGAGAGTGCATTCTTAAGTCTGATTTCTGCCTAAGTCCAACAAAGTAAGCCCAGGTACCCAACTAACACAATCTGCTATGTTGTACTGTACTGTAATAGGCTTATAATACTTTTCACACAATACATAAAAACAAACAAAAAATAAAACATTTTAACTTTCCAGTGCAGTACCCTGAAAAGCACAGTAGTACAGTATGACAGCTGGCATACAGGGTCTGGCATCAAGTGAACAGGCAAGAAGAGGTACTGCCTGGAGGAGGGAGTGGAGATGGGAGATGGTAGAGCTGAAAGATCATCAGCAATAGGAGACAGAGGGCAAGCTGCAATGTCTCTCACTCCTGGCACTGATGGAATGCACGTTCACATCTTTGAAAGTTTACAACTTGCGGGTTCATGTGTAGGGGACTTAGTGTATATATGAGTGTTCATAGCAGCGTTATTCACAGTAGCCAAAGAACGAGAAACTGTACCCTTGTCCATCAACTGTTAACTGGATAAGCAAAATTTAGACTAGCCATTTGCCCTACTATCCAGTTATAAAAAGAATGAACTCCTGACGCATGCCGTGAGTGCCATGGAGGAACCTCAAATACATTATGCTGAGTAAAAAGTCAGATGCAAAAGTCGACAAATTTCTATGAAAAAACCAGAGTAGGCAAATCTGTAGTGATAGAAGATTTGTGGTTGCCTGGGATGGGGGCAGGGGGCTGGGGAGGGACTTCAGAGCACTCATGAGGACCCATTTTGAGATCATGGAAGTGTTCTAAGACTGGATGGGGTGATAGATTCACGATTCTGCAGATTTACTAAGAATTGTGAATTGCACTTCTGAAACAAGTGAATTTTGCAGTTAGGAAAATTAGCCCTCAAAAAAAACTTTGAAAAATTAACCGTGTAGGTCTTACTGATGGAGGTGTCATGGGGCAGTCTCTTCTCCTGTTCTCTTCAGGATGATAACCCCTCCACTTCCAGGAGCCTGGGACCAGGCCAGCCCGTGGATTATCCTTGAGTCCAGCTCTGAGTCCCTTCTCCTTAAGACAGTGACTCTTGCACTTTGTAAGTGCAGAACTTCCTGCCTACTTCTTCAGAGAAAGAGTCAACAAGGGTCTGCTTTTTCTGCTGCTGCTGCTGCTGCTAAGTCGCTTCAGTTGTGTCCGACTCTGTGCGACCCCATAGACGGCAGCCCACCAGGCTCCGCGGTCCCTGGGATTCTCCAGGCAAGAACACTGGAGTGGGTTGCCATTTCCTTCTCCAATGCATGAAAGTGAAAAGTGAAAGTGAAGTCACTCAGTCGTGTCCGACTCTTAGCGACCCCATGGACTGCAGCCTACCAGGCTCCTCCATCCATGGGATTTCCCAGTACTGGAGTGGGGTGCCATTGCCTTCTCCGCTGCTTTTTCTAGGGGACCTCAAAAAAGAAATATTTGTGTTCTGTCTTTCTCTTTTTTGGCTGTGCCTGGTCTTTGTTACAGCACGTGGACATTTCTCTAGTTGTAGAACACTAACTCTAGAGCCCGCGGGCTCAGTAGTTGTCAAGCAGAAGGCCAGTGGGATCTTAGTTCCCTGACCAGGGATTGAACCCACATCCCCTGCATTGGAAGGTGGGGTCTTAACCACTGGACCACTAGAGAAGTCACCATTTGTGTTCTCTCAGAGGCTTGGAAGAGCCAATTTGTGGGAATTTGAATTTGAAGTGAGTGATTTTCCAATTATTCTTGCTTTCTTGTTGGAGAAATGACTTTCACTAACTAAACCTAAAAGGCCCTCAATTCATAATTTTCTCAGCAAAAAAACAATGGACACCTCATGGGACAGAGGACTTGCCTGGGTCCCAGAATGAGTTAGCCACTAAACCAGACCTCCAAGAGTTTCCTCCTGCTAGGTAGGGACACAGCCTCTAGTTACTGCTTGACTGAAGAGTACAAATTTTTCTAGATCCCTTGTAAGAGAGAAGTATCAGATGTGATTTTGCAGGTAGCACTAATGTCTGGTTCCAGCAAATTGCATGACACTGAACACTGGCTCAAACAGTAAAGAGTCCACCTGCAGTGCAGGAGACCTGGGTTCAATCCCTGGGTCGAGAAGATGCCCGGGAGAAGGGACTGGCAACCCACTCTGTTAATTGATTATAATATATAATATTGTAATAATTATTGGCTTTCCCAGGTGATGTTAGTGGTAAAGAACCTACCTATCAATGCAGGAGACTGAAGAGACATGGGTTCGACCCCTGGGTTGGGGAGACCCCTGGAGGAGGGCATGGCAACCCGCTCCAGGATTCTTACCTAGAGAATCCCATGGACAGAGGTGCCTGAAAGGCTACAGTTCGTAGCATCACAAAGAGTCAGACACAACTGAAGCAACTTAGCATGGATGAACACAGCTCAGGATGGAAGTTTACACACAGGTATGGTTATATCTTAGCATGCCGTGGAGTATGCGTTGTGTGTAAGAGAACACTCTTCCTACACACACACATGCCTTTCTCCAAAATGCTCAGTGGAAGCAGCTCCAGTGACAGTAATTGGGAAACGCCCACCTGTCCCTCAGCTGCTTCGAGTGAATCAAGTGGTGTGAACAGGACGTGTA
Organism: Bison bison bison; assembly: GCF_000754665.1. Lineage (NCBI taxonomy): Eukaryota > Metazoa > Chordata > Mammalia > Artiodactyla > Bovidae > Bison > Bison bison. The sequence goes on from NW_011495024.1 coordinate 682,308, forward strand.
GAGACAACACAGCCAAAGGGAGATGCATGATGCCACAATGACCACATCTGTCAGTACAACCATGGGGTCAAAGTACATCATCTCCTTTGCACTGAGCCCAGAACCCTTGGCTCAAATGCAAGGTTAGGATGGCCAATTCAAGATCATACATAGAGGGCTTGTTAGTGGGAAGGGGGTGTTGGCGAGTAAGGGTGACCTGAAGAGTATTTTAGTTGTGTCATCGTGGTCACAGGAGCTGAGACAGGATGCAGCATGAGGCTCATTCAGCCCTGATGACTTTGAGACACTCTGCAGTGCCTCTTTCAGGGGTGATAAGGAGTGACCAGAAACACTTGGTTACTTGTGTTGCTGTGACCCAGAAGTCACTGGTACAGAGGAGTCACTTGTAATTTAGGAGGGGAGAGAAAATAAACCAGAATTTCTTGCATAGGAGTATACAAGAGGATTTTGAAAGGGGAAACTGGCCCCCTCGGTGTCATTCTTCCTTTCTGAAATCTAGCATCAGTTGGACAGCTGCTGAAAATAACCTTAAGAATGGTAGCATGGGATGGGATGTGTTTGCTACCTTTCAAATACGGGAGAATAAACACGTCTGCTAACCAAATTCATTGTGTCATTCTATCTTTATTCTTTAATTTTATCTGTTTGTTATGGACACTGGGGCATGTATAATGTATGTTTACTTCCTAGAAAAAGTAAATTCCAAAATCTGAATTTGCAAAAGTCTCTTCTGCTAGCCTGGCAACTTCTTCTGCCAGGGCAAGATTGGGCATTGCAGTGGCGCAAGGCAGTGGGGGATTTCAGAGCTCACCATCTTCGTCACCACTCTTGGGGCAGACCAGGTCCTGATCCTGATCTTTGCTTCTCTTGTTCTTCATCCTTTCTATCCTGCAAGACCCAAGCCAAGCTTCTGCCTCCTCTGATCTTTCTGGGATCACAGCCACACTAGTGTCGCCCTCTTCAGAGTTTGCCTTACAGTCAAAATTTCTCCATTTGTAATTGTTCTGTAATTCTTTCATAGATCTGTTTTGTCACTCCCAGATAGACTGTAAGTTCCTGAAGAGCAGGATGCAATCATGTTTTATATTTATTTATTGACCACCAAAGTTCTTGGCACAGGGCGGATGCTTCATGGTAACTTCCTAGCAGATTGAAATGCTCCTAGGATGTGTTGCAGTATATGCAGCCCTGTAAGATTTAGAAATACGTGCTCTTATGCATCCGGTTAGATGACTGCTGGCCAAAAATACAGTATAATTCCAGTTTTGTTGTGTGTGAATGTGTATGTGTTGTGCAAAGATACAAATTTTGCTGGGGAAAATGCAGCAAAATGTCCAGTGATATCTCTAGGTACTAAGATTCGAATATGCAGTGCATTGTTTTTATTTATGCTATGAAATACTTTTGTAATGATTCTGTAAAGAATATTTTTAGTTTACATGAGGTAGGTCTGGTTTAAAAGAAGTATTAGGAATGAGTGAGGTAATGAAACTGGTAAGTGATTTATCACTATATGAGACTCCAGGCCATGAAATGGAAAGCTTGCAATGGGTTTGAATACCTCTAATTCTTTATGGTCTAGTCCAGTGTTTCCAAAAGTGTGTTCTAGGGGACCGCAGTCCTACCACAGGTATTATGTTGAAATAATATGGGAAGCACACGTTCTCCAGCTGCCTTTTGGAAATCCACTACATCTATTAGTCCTGTAGCAAAAGAATCTGTTTCACAAACTTCTGATCATGGGATGCTTCTTTCTGATAATACCGTACCTGTTAATTGCATTATACTTAGGGAAACATAGTTCTATCTTATTTTTTAATAATAGAGTGCAGAATGTCTTTATTTTGCTTGTGTATTATCAATATGCCCTGGTCAAATGAGCCAGAGAGGGTAAAAAGTTGGATATAATTTCTTTAATCCAAATATATAAAGACATTTAAATCGTACAGTTTTTTAAAAGAGATATTTAATTTTACATTTTTTATGAGCTCAATTTGTTTTGTTTGTTTGGCTGTCTTGTTTTGTTTTTTCCCTTGCGGCCTGTGGAATCTTTCCCATCCGGGGATTGAACCTGCATCTTCTCCATTGGAAGGCAGAATCTTAACCACTGGACCACCAGGGAAGTCCTAACAGTACAATATTACATGATTTGGTGATCTTTCCTTCATTGTAACACCGCGTAGCATCAGCCATCACTTCATTCTTTAAGTTTTCAAACTTAATTGGCCATAATGCAAAACTGGATGAGAAAACATGTTAGGAGCCTGAATTTTTTTTCAGCCTCCTCTAGGTTCTATTCTTAAATGGCCAGTTAATACTGTGAAACTGCATTTCCTTTCTATGTGGACTTTTTTCTTTTCATCTCCATAATTGTCTTCTCGGTATGAGTTTCTGATAGTTGATGCTGGTGGTCAAGGAATCTCCCAGCCCTAACACTGCTTGAACACTCAGCAGTGACGGGTTGCAGAGGCTCACCCCAAATGTCAGGGAGTTAGTGTATACACTGAAACATGTGTGTTTCTATCTGAAAATGGAAGTTGTGGGGATTCACTGGGAACAAAGACACGATGTCCTGGTGGAAGGGTATTAGGCAGAAGGAGAGGGATCTTCCTTGCTTCTGCCCCTTGTGCTTCTCCCCTCTCTGCAGCCCATGCCAGAAACACACAACTTGTTGGAAGCTCAGAGGTGGTCAGCATGGGGTTTTCCAAGTTCTTTCTGACTCAGATGTATACATACATGAAAAGGAAGAGGAGGAGAGAGAATAAATATTAATAAAGCAGGTACAGAAGCACAATATGTTTACTAGATGGTGTCAAGAATTTGGGGTCAGTAAAGGAAATTATCTCTCCTTGCAGCTACAAAGTCTTTGGATTACCCTTGGCTAAAAGCGATATAACCGAGGACTTCCGTGGCAATCCAGTGATTGGGACTCTGTGCTTTCACTGCTGAGGGCCTGGATTTGATCCCTGGCCAGGAAATTAAGATCCCACAGGCTGTATGGTGTGGCCAAAAAACACAAAAGAGAGATACAGCCAGACTTGGCAATTAATGCTAGGATTAGCTAACACCTATATAATAGGCTGGAGTGTCCCAGGTGACTCAGTGGTAAGGAATCTGCCTGCCAATAAAGGAGACTAGGGTTCTATCCCTGGGTCAGGAAGATCCCCTGGAGAAGGAAGTGGCAGCCCACTCCAGTATTCTTGCCTGGGAAATCCCATGGACAGAGGAGCCTGGCAGGCTACAGTCCATGGGGGTCGCAGAGAGTCGGACGTGACTTAGCAACTAAATAATAACAACATATAATAGGCTACCTTGAATCAGGATTTTGCCTCATAGAATTATTATATTTCTGGGACTTTCCCTTGGTCCAGTGGCTAAGACATCACACTCCCAATTCAGGGACCTGGGTTCGATCCTTGCTGCTGCATCTAGAGATCTCACATGCTGTGCTTAAAGTTACCAAGATCTTGAGTGCCACAACTAGGATCTGGCATGGCCAAATAAGTAAATAAATATTTTTAAAAGAATTATTATATTTCAGACAGTGTAATATACAAAACTTGGTTTCATAGTATTAGAGCTATTGAAATTGCAATTAAGTTTAAACAACTTCCATAGAGTATCATTTGACCCCAATATACTCTGTACCCATCTCCTGGACCACTGTGGGGTCTGCCCTCTTTCGGCTGAGTGCCTGGCTGGTCATATAAAAGGCAAGTAGGCCATCTCTTGGAAATTCGCCCCCATCCATGGTCACACCTTACACAAGTTACAGTTCTGTTTAAATTTCCAGCTGACTGACCTGCACACAATCATGAATGGAAACCAAACAGTGGGAGAGAATGCCTTTTCCACTTTCTCACTGCTGCACAGCCACGCTCTGAGCTGCAGCCTGGCTTCCAGAAGTCACACGGTCCTCCAGCAGATCGTCGGAGAGCTTTCAGAGCACCAGCTGCCAGAGGCTGTGGTTTTTAAGTAACACTTCACAGTGGGACTGACGGCCATCAGCTAGGAGTCCGTAAGAGCAAATAGAGGAGTAAGAGTGTTGTTGTTCAGTCCCTCCTGTGGTATCTCTTTGCGACCCCATGGACTGTAGCACGCCAGGCTTCCCTGTCCTTCACCATCTCCCAGAGTTTGCTCAAACTCATGTCCATTGAGTCAGTGATGCCATCCAACCATCTCATCCTCTGCCGTCCCCTTCTCTTGCCCTCAGTCTTCCCTAGCATCAGGGTCTTTTCCAATGAGTGACAGATATATATTTCTTTTTTTTTTTTGCCACACCCCACAGTCATGTGGGATCTTAGTTCCTCACCGGGGATCAAAGCCACACCCCCTACATTGGAAGGGCAGAGTCTTAGCCACTGGATCACCAGGGAAGTTCCAGGACGATCTGTTTTTGCTCTACATGCAAAAGAAGATGAGACTCTCCGCATCCATGCCCTTAAGTGCCAGGCAAGGAGGAGCTTCTGTCACCGTAACAGGAGCTTCTAGAGGTCAAGGCCTATGACCTTCTCAGGAGGGAATCCCCAGCCCCTAGCACTGCCCAGTGCCAGAGTCGCACATCAGTCCCTGTGAGCTGAAATATTAGTGAAATATTTGGAAAAATATTTCAGCCACTCTGCGTTCTGGAGAAATGTTTCCGCTTCTCCAGGTGTGCACAGAGATCACCTGCTGAAATACAGATTCTGATGCCAGGATTCCTGAGATTTCGCATTGCCAACAAGCTGGGGGTGGTGCTGATGCTGCCAGCCCCATCTTTTCAGGTTCAAGTTTCTAGAGGATTCTAGAGGAAGAGTAGGACACGACTTGGCAATCAACAACAATTCTAGAGGATAAGAAAACCAGAGACAATGTCTTCAAGTTTTGTTTCAGGAAGCTGTCCCCAGGCCCCCATTCCCCCCATCCCCCCCAACTCTCCTCCCCAGGGTGGCAATAACAATCGCAGTGGGGGAGTCGGTTACCCTCTTGGCATCCCTCCCACCCCCACCCACTTCAGCCTGGCCACGTAAAGCTGTGGAGGCCGCGTGAAGGTGTGGAGGCCCCAGTTAACTTCTCCCTTCTCTGCCGCCAGGGGAGGAGCGCCCCCGGGACTCCCCGGGCCCGGCGGAGGCCCAG
>NW_011495024.1:687522-696456 GCF_000754665.1 Bison bison bison
GGGGGGACGGGGGCGGGTGGGAGCCGGACCCGCCACTGCTGGAGATGCTCCCGCGCGCAGCTCAAGAAGATCTTCTGGGGTGTGGCGGTGGTGCTGTGCGTGTGCGCCTCCTGGGCGGGCGCCACGCAGCTCGCCAAGCTGACCTTCAGGAAGTTCGATGCTCCCTTCACCCTGACGTGGTTTGCCACCAACTGGAACTTTTTATTCTTCCCCTTGTACTATGCGGGGCACATCTGCAAGTCAGCGGAGAAGCAGTCAGTGAAGCAGAGATACAGGTAGGCACCTCCGCTGGGATGCAGGCTCAGCATGGGGCTGCTCTCCGGAACGCTGATGCTGCTGGGTGGGTGATGAGATGGGCCAGCAGACACAGTAGGAAGTCACCGTGTCTCTCGTTGTCTTAGTGAGGTTCCAGGATCAGAATTCATTCCCTTCAGAAGTGGTGAACACCCTTCCTCCGCCTCTAGCCTTTCACCCCAGGAATTCCTTTCTAGTAGGCTGGAGAAGGCAGCAGCTTCCAGAGATGGGCTGTGGTAAGTCCCCAGAAAGGGTAGAAACGGGAAAACTGTATGGCTCTGTTATCCTCCTCAGACTGGGCTGAGGATAGGTCCATGGAGCCAGGTGACATGCCTACTCCCTGTAACTTACCTTCTCAACCCCGCGGGTGCTCATGGCAAAGACTTGATTACTCATTTCCCCTAGGCACAAGCCATTTCCTCTTTTGATTATGTGGTTGGAGGCAGGTGTCTGAATATCTGGCAGTGTTGCCATCAAAGTCAAAGCATGGTCTGAACTTTGTTGACTGTATTTATGCATGCGTATTTTCTCATTGAAATGACCTCCCTTTGAAAGAGGTCAGAAGCCCAGATGCCAGCCCTCTGCCACCATGTACAGCAGGGTGCCCCAACCTCCTCCAGAGTCAGATGCTTAGTGTTGGCCCTGGGTTATCATCTATGCCCATCCCTAGATCTCATGGTCACCCAAAGCTGAGGTCCTCTGTGACTATGTCAAGGACCTTACTATTGGCCCAAATCAGATCTACTCAGGGGAAAAAAAAAAAAAGGAAAGAATACTGGTCAAGGTGACCAGGTGGGCCTGGGGAATTTCTCTTTCATCAGCCTCAGAAGTGGATAAAAATTTGGAAGTTGAGGGTTGTTCACTCCTTCACCACTGCCTTCTTTCCACCCCACCCCCTTACTTCCACCCTACCAAACCCCCTGTACAGTCACCGTGTCCCATTTATCATCTGGTTCAAACTTCAGCCCTGGTTGAAAAGTTGCCTTTAGAAGTTGCAAGGTAGCCAGAAAACATCATTGAGTCCAGGGAGTAAAGAGGTTTTAGGAATGAAGGTTACACGCTGATCAGAATTTTTTTCTGAGATTCTACCATTTTGTCAATGTCAAATTCAACTTGGAGGTGTCAGGCGCCAAAGGTTTTGAGTGTTCAGAGATAATTTGGACTGGCTCCTTTAAAAGGCCAAGTGGTAAGTCAGAGCACTCATTCTAGAGGAAGGAGCACTGGTGAGCTTTCAATGACCAGCACCCCTTAGTGGAAAGGACTGGGAGCGAGTTCTGGAGAGAGGCATGTGACAGCCTGGAACCCAGAACCGGAGCTCAGGCCTGGGGCATTGTCAGTGTTGACTTAAATCAGTGGCTTCATGGCCCAGCCAGAAATCACTGGAGAGGCACTTAATGTACCTCTTCTGAACAGCAGCTAAAAGCAGACTGAAACAGATTGGTTTAGAAACTTTAACAGAGCCCCAGATTGTCCCAAAGTCAAGAGAGAAATAATGGCCTGCTTTTAGTCACAGAGAAAAGCAAACATTCAGTAAATAATGCATTAATAGTAAAGTAGCCCTGAGTGTATTCAGTTTGTAATTAGGAGTTTGCCTTTCTTTAAACAGAGTAGGATAGTATGCTACTGCCTCTCGCAAAGTGGGTGTATGTGCCCTTTCTTCATGGAGAATTACTGGAGGGAAGATGAAATGGTTTTTCTCTGCTTTGTTCAAACATGTGGACTCAAAGAGGGCATCCCTGAGAGGCAACACCAGCTACTGCCCTAAGCATGTGTCTTTAACATAATACTCTCCTTGGGACAAGACTGGCATCGCTGGCCATTTAGTGCAGGCCCAGCACCATTAATTAATTGTGCTGAAAACAACACAGAAGGAACCAGGCTCAGTTGGTTAAAAGGTCTATGGGGAAAAAAAACGAAAGATCACTGAAGCAGATTAAACATAGAAAGACGTCATACCTTGATTTCAGCTTACGTTCTGCCTGTTAAAAATATCTGGGAAAAATCAGAAGAGAATCATAGTGATTATTACGTCAGCTGAAGAACAGTGGAGGGGAGGGGGCAAAACCATAACTTGATTAGAGAAGCCAGGTAAAACCTTGACCAATTTCTGTACTAAAGCTGAGCTCACCACTAAAAAAAAATCTTTCCGGTTATAAATTGTGTTCTGCTTGTGTCTAAACAGAGCTGCTGATTTTACCAGTCAATGATTGGGCATGTCAGATAATCTAGGCATACCACTGGAGAAGTGAAAGAATATTCTTTCTCAGAAAAGGGAGAGGAAAATGTTAGCATCACAGACTACCTAGAAACTCATGACTATGTCACATCTCAAACTGGGAGGTCTTTTTTTATTGGCTTTTTTTTAAATTATTGACATTTAGTTGATGTACAGTATTATATAAGTTTTAGGTGTGCAATCTAGTAATTCACAGCTTTTAGAGGCTATACGCCATTTATAGTTATTATAAAATATTGGCTGTTTCCCCACATTGTACTGTATATCCATGTAGTTTGTTTTATACCTAATAGTGAGGCCAAATCAGGCCTCCATACCCCAACACCAAATTAAATCTCTGAGGCAGAGTTTTGGGTGAAGTAGAAAAAAATAGCTTTATTGCTTTGCCTGGCAAAGAGGACCACAGCAGGCGAATGCCCTCAGAACTGTGTGTCCTGACCTGGGGGGCAGGGTGAGGAGTTTCATCTTAATGGTTCAGAGAGGATGTGAGCAGCTCACGGATATTCTTCTGATGGGTTGGTGGTGAGGAAAGTGGGAGTCAGCTTCATCAACCTTCTGTTGTTCCGACGGGTCCGGGGTCTACATGCTTGTGGGCAGCCCGCAGGTACCTTCTCCCACCTGGTGGGGGTTTCGGTATCTGCAGAATGGCTCAATCATACTTTTCTGTACATCCCTGGAGGGGAACCAGGACCCTGCCCCAAGGCCACACTGTTGTTTCTTGCCTGTTCCTTTCTCATCCCCGAATCCCCTCCCTTCCCTGATTAGCATCTGTTTGAACCTGCTCACTGGAACTCAGGGAAGGTCATGGAGGCTGAATGAAGCCTGTTTCCTGGAATCAAAAGCTGGGGGTGTTGACTTAAAAAATAGTGATAATCTAAAAGTTGAGAGTTACGTTTTATTCAGTGAGGATTTTTAGGACTTCAGGGCTGGGAGACAGCATCTCAAGTAACCTGAGAGACCTGCTCCTGGGAACCGGGGCAGGGGGTGGTAGGGGGAGTGGGATGGAGGCGGCAAGGTGGGCGTGGGCAGTGTCAGGTTATATAGAAGTTTGCAACTAAGGGCAAGTAGTCTGAACGTCAAAAGTATTTTTGTGAATTTAAGAAAACCAGATATCCCAAGTTAAGGAATTTAGCACTTTTCTACTATGGAAAAGATGCAAGCGTCTGGGCTCACTGAAGTCATTCCTTTCATATGCGTCTCAGCTACCCTGGGCCTGTATCCTGTGTTTCTTCACGCGTGAGTTCCTCAGTGCTCACCACAGGGAGGGGCTGCAGCCTGGTGGCTGCCAGATGGTGCAGGTGTTCCTCTCCTTCCCGAGCGCCCCGGAGGGCTGGAGTCACTGATGACTCTGACATCCTTGTTTACTGCTACACAGGGAATACTCCATTTCTCAGGGGATACAGAAAAGCTTTTGTGCCAGAAGCCCCATTGGGTCCTCTTTGGTATCAGTAATTTGTACATCTTAATCCCCTGTCACATTGGGAGTTCTTTAAACAGATACTAGGGTTCCCAGAAATGAAGGCAAACTGAAATCGCATCTTCCATGTTTGTACTTTCATTGAAATGAATGGAAAATCTAGAGTCAATTGAGCATGTGTATCTATGGGTGAAAGTTCAGCAGGAAGCTGGGGAGAGAAGGAAAAAGGTGAAGCTGGCCAGATAAGCCAACTTTTCTAGTGGTTTTCAGGAAACAATCAGGTAGAAGTTTCTTTCCTTCGCAACCTCCCCACTGAGGCTAGTTCCCCAACATGAGGCTAGAAAAGTCAGCCAAAGCACAGGGAGGAAATCACATATTGCCTCAAACTCTGAGCTGCTCAAATTCTGAGTCTCTGGGATCTTGTTGATGGGCCGATGATGATTCCGTAGGTCTGGGTGGACGTGAGGTTCTGCTTTCTTAATGAGCTTCCAGGAGTTGCTGGTGCTGCTGGCCCACAGGATGCCCTTGGACTGTCAAGGCCCTGGAGTTCTTGAATCTCAGTTACACGGGTTTTAAAATGCTGCTGATCTGCTGAAATGTAGGAAGCAGGACTCACCATACCATATCAATCGGCAGGTGACTCTCTTTGGGCCCCAAGGATGTTTGAGTCCTGATCTGCTGCCACTTGTGAGGAAGGGGAGGCTCCTTGGGCAAGTCTTTTAAGATCCAGGAGCCTCAGATGCTCATTTGTAAACAGAGGGTGATGACACATGCACCATTTAGCACAAAAGATTGTTGTGTGATCAAATTAGACACCTGCCCTCAAGGCTGTGAAATGCCATAAAAATGCCAGGAACTGTCACTGTGTTGTGATATCCTCTCTGGGGTACAAGGCAGCTGATAAAGTAAGCACGGGCTGCCTTGTACCCCTGCCTTGTACCAGGACTGCCCGCCCCTGCAGAGTCATGCAGGTATTACACCTCGCAGAAATCAACTTGCAGGGACTTCCCTAGTGGTGCATTGGTTAAGACTCTCTGCTTCCAATGCAGTGGGTGTGGGTTTGATCCCTGGGTGGGGAACTAAGATCCCACATGCCTCACAATGCAACCAAAATAATAAAAAGAAATCAGCTTGCAGGTCTGCTGGCTGCACAAGGCATTCTAGAGTGATCAGGCCTTCCTGATACCAGGCATTGTTGTCAAGAATTGGAGTGTGGGTGTGAAAACCTCCCCAACCCAGCTGTCCTGAATTTTCAGCCTCAAGCCTGTGGTCTCCCCAGTAACCGGCTAAAAACTTCCTTCTTTCCCCAGATCATCAACATCCCCACCATCACCTTCCCTGTTTCTCACTGACAGCCAGCCACAGAGATGCCCTGAGGAGTGCTCAGTACTCAGGGAGGGTTCTGACCAGAGGGATGCATGTGAGTGCTGTGGAAATTGCAGGCGGGACCTGAGAGGGGGTTCAGCTCCCAGGAATCCGTGTGAAGCCGGGTGCAGAGGAAGGCACGGAGGGGAAACTATGTCAGGTTCGTGACCTTGGAAAGACTGTCACGGGCAGGCATGATGATGACATGCAGCCTTCTAGCTTCTCTGACCCTGAGACAGGTGGACGGTGTCTCTGATCCCAGAGACCGCCACGGCAAGCAGGAATCAGCCAGAGCAGATCTGGGGCACTCACAGCCTTATTAGAAGGTCTTTCAGGAATTTCTCCCAGTGGTGACCTCTTTTCATGAGCCAGCGCTAGAACCTTCTGCTAACATGGGGCTGCCAGAAAAGTGAACGATGCTGTGGTGACCGATGTTTCCTTCTGCCTTACGTAGTTTCAGCCTTCTGGAAGCTAGCCCGTTGATTCTGCTTCAGAAACGCCCACAGACATTCTGAGCCAGGAAAGGGGAGAACGCAGTTTTGGCGCCTCCTCTCTGTCTTCGGTCCCCAGGGGCCAGGTGTGTGCTCCTGGCTGGACAGACTTACGCGGTATCCACAAGGGGTCTCGCAGCTGTAACGTTCAAAGTCTAATGAGCAAGGCATCCCAATCTGGAGGCCTGTGCCTTCTGGAAATGGTAATTGCACATCTTCCCAGGGACACAATTATCCATGGTCCCTGTCCTCAAGGAGCTCATATCCCTGGAAGAGTCAGATAGACAAACAGGATGAGGGTATGCGCAGGGGCCCCAGGGGAGAGGCCCAAGTACTTGGGTCCTGGGGCAGATGAGGGGTTTCTTGGAGGAAATGACCAAGGAGCAGTCTCTTAGAAGAGGAGCAGTTGGACCTGTAGGTGCTGAATCCTGGGTGCGTATGGGCGGAGAGCCTGGTGCCTGAGAAGCTCTGATCCTGTGTGGGAGGTGAGTGGGGAGGTCAGGAGGACGGGAGGGCAGTGGGAGCAGACTCTGTGACTCCAGCGCATGCAGAGAGGTTTAGAGTATGGTGTGAATGTTGGGAGGGGGTGGAAATGGCAGAAAAATCATCAGATTGGATCTTTAGCAATACAGTAAGTCTCCTTAAATCTTATTAAAGATTAATAAATCTTTAATACTTTTAATAAATTATTAAAAATACTACTGTATTTTTCAAGGTACTGTACTGTAAGATTTAAAATGTTTTCTTTATTTTCTGTGTTTGTTTTTTTGTATTATTTGTATGAAAGTAAAGTTTGGTCAATCATATCCGACTCTTTGCAAGGCCATGGACTATACAGTCCATGGGATTCTCCAGGACAGAATACTGGAGTGGGTAGCTGTTCCCTTCTCCAGGAGATCTTCCCAACCCAGGGACTGAACCCAGGTCTCCTGCATTGCAGGCTGATTCTTTACCAGCTGAGCCACAAGGAAAGCCCAAGAATCCTGGCGTGTATAGCCTATCCCTTCTCCAGGGGATCTTCTCAACCCAGGGATCAAACCCAGGTCTCCTGTATTGCAGGTGGATTCTTTACCAGCTGAACCTCCAGGGAAGCCCTGGTATAAAGAGGTTTATTTATTACTTCTGTGAGGAGTCTTATAAACCTGTTACCGTACAGTACTGCATAGCTGATTGTATTAGTTGGGTACCTAGGCTAACTTTGTTGGAATTATGAACCAACTGGACTTAGAAACGCACTGTCATAACAGAACGTGTTCATATGTAGGGGCTTACTGTACCACTATACCTCTGTCAAGGATAGGACTGAGGGCAAGTGGAGGCCAGGCCCATTGAACAAGCACAAGCCCAGTGTCTGTGTGTCAAGGATTTGACTGAAAAAAATACACAGCATAAGAATTGAGAATTATATTTTATTCAGCAGACATCCTAAGAACTTAAGCCTGGGATACAGCCTCTCAGTTCAGTTCAGTTCAGTTCAGTCACTCAGTCGTGTCCGACTCTTTGCGACCCCGTGAATCGCAGCACACCAGGCCTCCCTATCCATCACCAACTCCCAGAGTTCACTCAGACTCACGTCCATCGAGTCAGTGATGCCATCCAGCCATCTCATCCTCTGTCGTCCCCTTCTCCTCCTGCCCCCAATCCCTCCCAGCATCAGAGTCTTTTCCAATGAGTCAACTCTTCGCATGAGGTAGCCAAAGTACTGGAGTTTCAGCTTTAGCATCATTCCTTCCAAAGAAATCCCAAGGCTGATCTCCTTCAGAATGGACTGGTTGGATCTCTTTGCAGTCCAAGGGACTCTCAAGAGTCTTCTCCAACACCTTCTTCACAGTCCAACTCTCACATCCATACATGACCACTGGAAAAACCATAGCCTTGACTAGATGGACCTTTGTTGGCAAAGTAATGTCTCTGCTTTTCAATATGCTGTCTAGCTTGGCCATAACTTTCCTTCTAGGGAGTAAGCGTCTTTTAATTTCATGGCTGCAATCACCATCTGTAGTGATTTTGGAGCCCAAAAAAATAAAGTCTGACACTGTTTCCACTGTTTCCCCATTTATTTCTCATGAAGTGATGGGACCAGATGCCATGATCTTCGTTTTCTGAATGTTGAGTTTTAAGCCAACTTTTTCACTCTTCTCTTTCACTTTCATCAAGAGGCTCTTTAGTTCCTCTTCACTTTCTGCCATAAGGGTGGTGTCATCTGCATATCTGAGGTGATTGATATTTCTCTCGGCAATCTTAATTCCAGCCTGTGCTTCTTCCAGCCCAGCATTTCTCATGATGTACTCTGCATATAAGTTAAATAAGCAGGGTGACAATATACAGCCTTGACGTACTCCTTTTCCTATTTGGAACCAGTCTGTTGTTCCATGTCCAGTTCTAACTGTTGCTTCCTGACCTGCATACAGATTTCTCAAGAGGCAGGTCAGGTGGTCTGGTATTCCCATCTCTTTCAGAATTGTCCACAGTTTATTGTGATCCACACAGTCAAAGGCTTTGGCATAGTCAGTAAAGCAGAAATAGATGTTTTTCTGGAACTCTCTTGCTTTTTCCATGATCCAGCGGACGTTGGCAGTTTGGTCTCTGGTTCCTCTGCCTTTTCTAAATCCAGCTTGAACATCAGGAAGTTCACGGTTCACATATTGCTGAAGCCTAGCTTGGAGAATTTTGAGCGTTACTTTACTAGTGTGTGAAATGAGTGCAATTGTGTGGTAATTTGAGCATTGTTTGGCATTGCCTTTCTTTGGGATTGTAATGAAAACTGACCTTTTCCAGTCCTGTGGCCACTGCTGAGTTTTCCAAATTTGCTGGTATATTGAGTGCAGCACTTTCACAGCATCATCCTTCAGGATTTGAAATAGCTCACCTGGAATTCCATCACCTCCACTAACTTTGTTTGTAATGATGTTTTCTAAGGCCCACTTGACTTCACATTCCAGGATGTCTGGCTCTAGGTCAGTGATCACACCATCGTGATTATCTGGGTCATGAAGATCTTTTGTGTACAGTTCTTCTGTGTATTCTTGCCACCTCTTCTTAATATCTTCTGCTTCTGTTAGGTCCATACAATCTGTCCTTTATCGAGCCTCTCAGTGCTAAAGAATTACTCTGAAGATGTATGAGAGGAG
>NW_011495024.1:696564-703761 GCF_000754665.1 Bison bison bison
ATGAAGATCTTTTGTGTACAGTTCTTCTGTGTATTCTTGCCACCTCTTCTTAATATCTTCTGCTTCTGTTAGGTCCATACAATCTGTCCTTTATCGAGCCTCTCAGTGCTAAAGAATTACTCTGAAGATGTATGAGAGGAGCCAGAATATATAGGAGTTTTTGCAACAAAAACCAGATAGTCAGAACATCCAAAGATTGCCTTCATGCTTAGTTGCTCAGTCATGTCCTACTCTTTGCAACCCTATTGACTGTAGCCCACCAGGCTCTTCTGACCATGGGATTTCCCAGGCAAGAATACTGGAATGGGTTGCCATTTCCTACTCCAAGGGTTCTTCCTAACCCAGGGATTAAACCTGCATCTCTTGCATTAGCAGACAGATTCTTTACCACTGGAAAGCCCCATTAAAAGATTACTGTTAATTAAAGAAAACCATATATCTCAGAGTTAAGGAATTTAGCCCTTTCCTATGTGTGGCAAGATGTAAGAGTCTGGGCTCTTTAAAATCATTCTTTTGATACAGCTTAGCTACCTGGGGCCAGTATCCTGTGCTTTCCATCCTGAGTCCCTTCGGGGTGCAGGGTTGAGGGTGGCTGAGGGCTTGGTGACAGGTATCCTGTTTGTTTCCATCCTGAGTCCCCTCAGTGCTCACTGTCGGGATGTCTCTAATGTGACAGCTTGACAGTTGAAATATCCTTTGTTTACTGATATGGCAGGTGACATTTTTCATCCACAAGGCATCCGGGCATGTGTGGGTGACACAGATGTTGTTCCTGAACTTAGGAGCTCACATCCAAGTGGGAGAGACACCCACTTGGTATGAAAAACAGAATGGGATGTAAAGAGAAGGCAGGGCAGACTGTCTGGGCTGCGGGCTTGAGTGTGAGGACAGGCTTCAGTTGACTACAGGACTAAGCAGACAGTTAATGGACTTACCGTCCCACTATCCATGGGGAGACCTTTAGGCGCTGGGTCAGGGGACTGGGGCTTTATTCCCCAGGCAGTGGGAGCCTCTGGAAGTTTTTGAGTCCAGGGCTGATATAATCAGAGCTGCTTTCAAAAGTAAGAGTCGGGGTGCTTATTATATAACTGGGCACAGAACATGTGCCCATCTCATATCAGAGGCAGAATGACTCAGAATTATGGTTTTTGTTTCTTTGTTTGTAATGCAGACCTAGAAGGCCGGGTCTCTTGCTGTGAATTGTCAGCTTTTCCTTCAGCTGAAAGCAAACTCTTAACGTTGGTGAAAAGCATTTCAGTGATTATTTTCTTGTCTAACTCGGGCATTCTGGAAATTGGAGGAGTATTTTCTTTCCGGGAAACACTGGTATGTTTTTCAGGCCCGTGGTGAACATGAAGGCATGGCCAAGGTCGCCCTAATTAGCGATGCCCCAGCATGCCCAGCCCTCCTGGCACAGTCGGGCCTCCCACCTGATGGGAGCTGATGGGCCTCCTTGCTCGCTTTTTCTTCCCTGAGCCCTGAACATGCCATGACCCATTGCTGCCACCAACATTTCTTCTCCAGGGGGTGAGGGCACTCTGGAAACAGGGCCACAGGGGCCCCTCCATTCTAGGAAGACAGAGACAGCCCTTCACTCGTGCCACAAAATCCGCCAAGGGACTGCTGTATGTCAGGCACTGTTCTGGCTGCTATGGAAATAGCCGTGACCCAAGCAAATGAAAAGCCCGCCTTTGTGGAGCTTACCTTTTGGTTGGGAAACAGACAAAATAGAGTAGGTCA
Organism: Bison bison bison; assembly: GCF_000754665.1. Lineage (NCBI taxonomy): Eukaryota > Metazoa > Chordata > Mammalia > Artiodactyla > Bovidae > Bison > Bison bison. The sequence goes on from NW_011495024.1 coordinate 698,305, forward strand.
GATGGTGCTGAGTGCTCTGGAGAAAGATGGGGCAGGGCTGGAGCAGGCGTGCTGGGTGCAGAGGCATTGACATCAGGCTGGGAACCTGTGTATCTTTCTGGAGGCACTTGTTACACCAGCATCTCCTTGCCCCATCCAGACCCAAATGCCTGGGTTAGCCCCAGTTACTCACTGATTCATTCATTCTTTGTTCATTCCTACAGTAATGTACACTTGTGACTATTAATTCTGACCATGCTGTGTAGGGTGGTTCTGGGGAGGGGAGGTTCTGAGCATTTTGCTGCCCCTCAGATGTCTAAAGCCCCAAAGATGAAGCCATCTTTGCATCCCAGGATGTTGGAGTCCAGTGGCAAGGGAGTCTGACCAGATTAGCCTCTATGGGGTCCAACAGTCCCATGTGACCACCAGCTCCTGGGCCAGGGATGGAGGAGAGGGCAGGATATCCTGCAAGCAGTCATCTTTTGGGGGCTTTCCTGGTGGCTCAGCAGTAAAGACTACACCTGCAATGCAGGAGACATGGGTTTGATCCCTGGGTGGGGAAGATCCCCTGGAGGAGATCTCAGCAACCCACTCCAGTATTCTTCCCTGGGAAATCCCATGGACAGAGAGCATGGCGGGCTCCAGTACATTGGGTCGCAAGAGTCAGACACTAAGCAACTAAACAGAAGTAACAACAGTCATCCTTTTGCCATCCGTCTTCCTCCTAACTTGAAGCAGTCTTATTTCCCATCTTATTTCTAAGAATAAGTTTCCCATCTTATTTCTAAGAATTATCCACCCAAAAAGCAACACGCTACCTCCAGAGCCCTTGCAATTGATGTCATGATGGTTGTTTGTTTTTTGTGACTGGTTTAGAGAAAATGGGCACAATATTTGGTAGCTGTGGTTTTTCATTTATCCTGTGTCTTCTGCTTGGTGGCAAATAATAGTAATTATGGTGGCTCAGACAGTAAAGCGTCTGCCTGCAATGCAGGAGACCCGGGTTCGATTCCTGGGTCAGGAAGATCCCCTGGAGAAGGAAATGGCAATCCACTCCAGCACTCTTGCCTGGAAAATCCCATGGACGGAAGAGCCTGATAGGCTATAGTCCATGGGGTCGCAAAGAGTCAGACACGACTGAGCGACTTCACTCAGACTCACTCACTTACTCATGCATAAATATCTTCAAGGGGGAAAGGGTAGGAATAAATCAGGAGGTTGGCATCAACAAATATATACTACTATATATAAAATAGATGACCAACAAGGACCTACTGTATAGCACAGGGAACTCTACTTAATATATGGTAATAAGCTATATGGGAAAAGAATCTGAAAAAGAAATATATGTGTGTGTGTGTGTGTGTAACTCAATAACTGTGCTGTACACCTAAAACTAACACGATGTTGTAACTCAACTATACTTCAGTTGGGGCTTCCCTGGTGGCTCAGTAGTAAAGAATCTGCCAGCATTGCAGCAGACATGCATTTGATTCCTGGGTCGCAAAAAGCCCCTGGAGGAGAGCATGGCAAACCGCTCTAGTATTCTTGCCTGGAGTACTCCATGGACAGAGGAGCCTGGCAGGCTGCAGTCCACAGGATTGCAAAGCGTTGAACACGACTGAAGCAGCTCAGCATGCATGCACATACTTCAATCAAAATTAAACATTTAAAAAAATAATCATCATACCAGGAGACGTTGGTCAGGTTTGCTGCTGGGGCAAAGCTCCTTCCCCCTACAGACACACACACATAGTCAGGTGAGCATCAGAACCTATAGTATAGGCACAGGACAGTCCATAGTCAATGCTCTGAATCTAAGATGTCATAATGGTCCCACTGTCAGCAGAGGCAGGAATGAGATGGGGGCAGCTGATAAAGGCTTAGATAGTCTCTGCATGTTTTAAGACAGCATCAGAAACATTCAGGGATGTGTCCTTGGAGAAATGAAACACAGAGCATCATCCCTGTGCCCCGCAGGTTGTGACACTGACCTCATGCATTTATGTCACGTCCCCGCTGCCAGATCCCTGCTGCTCTATCCTGTCATCATGGTATTTGTAGTTTAGCTCACTTTGTTTCCCCTCGGGTATCACTTGCACATCTCGGTTCAACAACTACCAGCCTCATCACAGAGAAGTTGAGTGACAGCCAGACACAAGCAAAGTTGACTCCAGACCATCCAAGAGTGGCTTTTCAGCTTCCACTAAGGCAAATAGGAAACACTGCATTAGCTTCTGATCTCCTCTGTTCTCGTGCACTTCAGTCCCTGTTCAACCCCCAGTTGCCGGAGGTCTCTGTTCATCCCTGAACAGATATCAAGAGTTTATCTCTTCAGTGCAGTTGTTTTTCGGGAGGTTATGCTCTTTACCCTTGTAATTTCAGAGCGTGTCTAATTCAGCTGCAGCTGTGTGGTTTTTCTCAGGCAGTTTCATTGAAATTTTTCCAAACGTTGACTCCAGTACTCATATTTGTGGACTTGAAGAATGCTGGCCACTTAAATAATTGCCATAATTGGGTGATTATGGCTCTTTGAGGGTCAAGATAGCACAGGCTGGGTTTATCAACAAGAGATTTAGTAACAATGTTAGCACAAAGCAGCAGGGTCCTTGTGAATATTTGCAAGATCGGTATTAAAGGCATAAAAGGTGGAGAACAGGGAATCCCCGGGTCCCAGAGGGAGATCTTCCAGGCAGTGGGTCTTGAGGGGCAGTTAACATTGTATGTCTTCCCTGTAGCTCAAGCAGTAAAGAATCTGCCTGCAGTGCAGGCGATCCGGGTTTGATCCTTGGGTCGGAAATATCCTCTGAAGAAGGGAATGGCAATCCACTCCAGTGTTCTTGCCTGGAGAATCCCATAGACAGAGGAACCTGGCAGGGTACAGTCTGTGGGATCGCAAAGAGTCGGACACGGCTGAGCGACTAACACTACTGCTAACATTGTACAGGTCAGGTGATGGGGAAAAATTTCCTGTGCATTGCATGAGGGAAGGTGCAGAGAGGTATGTGCGGGCGTGTGGGGTTGCAGGAAGAGGGGACACTGCTAGAAGCCACCAGGAGGCACAGACCCCTGCCATCCCACCAGCTCATGTCAAGCCATTTCTTACTTTCAACGTGCTTCCTAATCAAAGAATCAAGACTAAAGCCAGCTCACAGGCGCGTTAGAATTTTAACATCTTACCACATTTAGGAAAAAAGATGCCTGCATGGAGATCTCAAAGATGAAAAAGGAACTTTGACGATTCTTTAACCCAAATCATCCATACTAATCAGAGCGGCCACGGATGCTCAGAGGAGGGGCGTGAGACCTTTGTTCGCTTCAATCCCAGACCTCTCCAGAAATGCTAGCAGGACAGAAATGATCGATACTCTTTCCTCATAGGAAGGAATGTGGAGGCAGCACCAGACAGGATAGATTATGCGGGGGGAAGGCGGAGAGGACGCTACCAGCCTGTCTTGGAGTACTGGGATAAAATGATAAGAAGGCGGCTTGCCATTAGTCAGCTGATGTTTGAAACCCAGCTTTGCCTTTATTTGGCTATATTGCAATGATTTAGTAAACCAAAAGCTCTAAGCCTCGCTCCTTAGCTATAAAATGGAAACCGTAATACCTACCTCTGAGGGTTTCAATTGACGTTTCCCTTATTCCAGGCTCTCCTAGTTTCTGCAGAGATCTGGTGTTTGAACTGAACACAATTAAATATGCTAGTGTCTATAAAACCTCAAACCTCACCTGGTCCAGAGCTTTCTGACCCATCTTTGGTTGACTCCAAATGTGAAATTCCAAACTCACACAAATCCCGCCTCCTGCTCTCTGCAGATCATAATATGATGGTGATGGTGATGGTCGTGGTAGTGGTGATGACGGTGATGAGATGAAGGTGATGGTGATAATAATGATGGCGATGAGGATGGTGATAATGAGGATGATAATGATGGTGATGGTAATAATGCTAATGATGACGGTGGTGATGGTGATGGTGATGGAGAACATTCCAACCTCACACTGACTGAGTCTTTCTCCTCCTGAGGATTCAGATAAGTCGTGTAGCCAGTGGGGAGCCCACGGCAGAGAGGACAGCTTCATGTCTTGTTATTATTTTGGCCTGTTGGGAAAGAGACATTTCTTGGCAGAAGCGAGCTTTGAGACAAGTTTTCCAGGAAAAGGGCAGCGAACTCATGTGGTCCATGCCATGGTCATGTCATCTAGAGAGATCTGAGGCTGAGACAAAAATGCAAGGTGATTCGTATGTCTAGGTGGCAGTGTCCTGTCAAACTCTTGATGTTATTTTTGGCTTTTGGAAGCTAAAACAGAAAAGGGGGTGGAAATGCTGGTACTGTGCAGATCGCTAAAGCACAACCCTGTTGCATCATTTTTCTTCCACGGGCAGCACCCTAGCCTTGATTGCATACAACGCAGAGCTGAATTGGAATGACCACCCCTGACCATGGGCACAGACATTGTAATGGTTTCCATATCCCTCACCTCACTTCCTTCCCCACATAGTATTTGCACACCTACTAGTGCGATGCTTGCACCAGGCACGAAGGATGCAGAGAGGAACATGGCAGAGGGAAGGAATCCCAGGCATTGAAGTCTAACTGGTTCAGGTTCCCAAATCCACTGTTTATAAATCCGCATGATGAATCACCACTACCCAGTGGTCTGTGGTGACTTAAATGGGAAGGAAATCTTTAAAAAGGGGGGTTATATGTGTACTTATAACTGACTCTCATTGTTGTACAGAAGAAACTACCAAATATTATAAAGCACTGTACTCCAATAAAAAATTTTGAGAATAGTAATATGAAAATCATATGACTAAAAAAATTCTGCATGACTCCAAAGTTTCATTTCTGTTCAGTGACCTGATATTTAACAATGGGCCAATAATGCCTATTTCCACAGGCTGGCTGTAGGATCAGGGTACTTGTTTGAACTTGACCGTTGATTGGCACTGAATTAACAGTGGTCACAGCTCCTCCCACTACTAGAACAATTATTGCTGGGGTGGTGGTTGTTAATTTCCATTCTCTACCCTAACAGCCTTACTGCATGTACCATACTCCTCTGAGCTATTTCACTTCTAACTGAGTCCCAGAGCAAAGAACTTTTCATTGCACATTCATTATCTCCTATATTATTTCATGATATGACATTCACTCCTCAGTTAGGGAATTGGGAACTTATGGGAAAAGCAATCACTGGAAATTGTTGTGCCTGATTTTTTTGTGGTTCTAAACTTTATTTCTGTTATTTTTATATTCGTTTCCATTATTGTTTATCACAGGATATTGAATACAGTCCCCTGTGCTGTACAGTAGGACCGTCTTGTTTATGCATCTTAAATATAATAGCTTACATTTGCTAACCTAAGTCTCCCACTCCATCCCTCCCTCAACCCCTTCCTCTTTGTATTATGCCTAATTTTTAAAGCAAAATCAAACCATATTCTCTAATATAGCCAGGGTCTATGCT
>NW_011495024.1:703861-704225 GCF_000754665.1 Bison bison bison
ATGCTGAGCATTTCAGAGTCAGCCTCCCCACTTCACCAAAACACTTATTTTTGGCCATGCTGGGAGGCTTGTGGGAATCTTAGTTCCCTGACCAGGGATTGAACCTGGGCCTTTGGCAGTGAAAGCGCAGAGTCCTAACCACTGGCCCACCAGTTCAGTTCAGTTCAGTTGCTCAGTTGTGTCCAGCTCTTTACGACCCCATGGACTCCAGCACGCCAGGCCTCCCTGTCCATCACCAACTCCCGGAGTTCACTCAGACTCACGTCCATTGAGTCAGTGATGCCATCCAGCCATCTCATCCTCTGTGGTCCCCTTCTCCTCCTGCCCCCAATCCCTCCCAGCATTAGTCTTTTCCAATGAGTCA
>NW_011495024.1:704325-724985 GCF_000754665.1 Bison bison bison
GTCTTTTCCAATGAGTCAACTCTTCGCATGAGGTGGCCAAAGTACTGGAGTTTCAGCTTTAGCATCCTTCCTTCCAAAGAAATCCCAGGGCTGATCTTCAGAATGGACTGGTTGGATCTCCTTGCAGTCCAAGGAACTCTCAAGAGTCTTCTCCAACACCACAGTTCAAAAGCATTAGTTCTTCAGCGCTCAGCACCAGGGAAAGGCCCAAAACACGTTTTGTCTACTTCAAGTATGAACCAGAGCAGACCAGGCCCCCTCGGGCCAATGTTCCCCTCCACTCACCACCCGGGTCTGTCTGGGCCTGCGGTGCTTGGCTGCATGGCAGGGCTGGGAGGGGAGGGGAGTGAGTCCCCAGCTGAGGGTCCCTGAGAAACTTCAGGTGCACTTCCCAGTGTGGACCCCTTTGTTCCAAGAGAGACTCCAGCGGTTGGTGGGTCTCCTGTACCTCAGAGCCCTTGAACCTGGCCCTGCCAAGGTCTTTGTCATTGAAAGTACACATTGCTTTAGTGGCCACACTTCATACCATTTAGTTGAGTTTGTCACAAAAGATGACAAATCTAATTGCCTTTTTTGGATGTTTGTACAAATTCTATTCTCGTGCTTCCTGGACCTTTTAAAATAGAATTATAGTCATTACATTTACCTCCTCAACTGTTTTAGAAAACAAAATGATTTATGTACTTACTGTAACATTTCAGAGCACATCAGGACCCTTTCATGCTTTTCTTTTCTAAGTGCCTGACTTTATGACACTTACATTGAATGAGTTACTCTTCACCATACATACGTAATTAATTTATAGCATAAATGAAATTAAAAGCACTGGAAACCAAAGCTCCCTCATTGCAGGAATATCTCATGAGGACCATTCTATGGAATATTTTGTTGTGCATTTCTCTAGGTCGGGGGAGGGGTGTGGAAATGCAAGTGAATTTTTTCAGTGATGAACTTTAGATGCTCCATCCAGAGGATGGAGACCAGCTTGTAAGTATTTTGTTATGGATTAGTGTTGAGGGAGGAGGATTGGGTCTTGTCAGTGTTTTGTTGGTTATCTTTCAAGGGTTTGATTTTATGAAAGTTAGGTGAAAGTTGGTGTGTTTAAGCCCAGCTTGGAGAGAACCCTTGTTTCTTGGTGAAGGTGTTTTCTCCTTCACCTGGAGAAGGAGATGGAATAGAGAGCAGATGGAACTGACAAGGCAGACTGAGGGGCGTGTGCATACATGCGTTCTACAGGATCCTTTTGGGGGACTTGTGAGGCTTTGTAGATCTTCCTTGGAGAGGAGGGATGGAGCCTTGTAAGCTTCCTGGCCAAGCCCCCAGCTCTCCAGGGGAACCAAGTCCCTGGCAATTCATAGTCACTGGCACCCTGAAGAACTTTGGGATCATCCTGCAGCAGAGATGGTGACATCTATCATGAGGTCCCTGCTCTTCCTACTACATTGTGGTATTGTTGCCAGGAGAAGTGTCTGGCTAGGAACTATATCTCCCAGCCTCCCTCTGCATCTACATTGGGCCAAAGGACTTCCCCCAAAGTGGTCAACAAAGGTAACTCAAGGGCGAGCAAACATTTCCCACCTTCTTCTTCCCTGCCCCACTGACTGCCTGCACAGGATTCCCATTCTCAAAGATGGAAGAGACTCTGGTTCCCAAATGTGACAAGTTTTTAAGTAACTGAGGTTAAAACAAAACAAAAGACTACCTAAGAAGAGCTGACTCTACTCACTGTCTTCTTTTTTCTTCCTGAGTTCGTTCTTGAACCCACTACTTTTCATCCTCACCACTACTTGCAAATCCACCACTTGGTGAAAGTGGATCATGCAAAACCACGAGGGATCTCCACGCCACCAATGGCAGTGATCAAAATCAGCCTGCATCTTGTTTAGCCTGGATGGAACAGCACCAGTATCCTGTGGTCCTTTTTGAAATGCCAAGGGCAGAAACAGCATGGTGTACATACATTTTTGGCAAGGCAAATAGGAAAATCACCAAGTGGTAAAATTCCACCTGTCTTCCAACACCATGCATCAGAACTGAACTTTTCTTGTGCTCAGCCACTGAATCAGTGGGGTTGACACAGCCGCTGATATGCTCATTAGTACAGTCCCCATGTTTCTACCCCAGATGGAGCTGAAGTCCATCTGAAAACCTGTGTCATCCACCACATGCATTTCAGCATCCTCACTACCCAAAAGCTTCATGGAGTTGTATTTTTATTCTGAATACACCAAGTCCCCTACATATGAAGAATTTCCATTCTGAGAACGCATTCACAAGTCCAATTTGTTTGTAATTCCCACAATGTTAGCCTAGGCACCCAACTAACACAATCAGCTGTACAGTTCAGTTCAGTTCAGTTCATTCACTCAGTCATGTCTGACTCTTTGCGACGCCATGAACTGCAGCCCTCCAGGCCTCCCTGTCCATCACCAACTCCTGGAGTTCACCCAAACTCATGTCCATCGAGTCAGTGATGCCATCCAGCTATCTCATCCTCTGTCGTCCCCTTCTCCTCCTGCCCCCAATCCCTCCCAGCATCAGAGTCTTTTCCAATGAGTCAGTTCTTCACATAAGGTGGCCAAAGTTATTGGAGTTTCAGCTTTAGCATCAGTCCTTGCAATGAACACCCAGGACTGATCTCCTTTAGAATGGACTGGTTGGATCTCCTTGAAGTCCAAGGGACTCTCAAGAGTCTTCGCCAACACCACAGTTCAAAAGCATCAATTCTTCGGCACTCACCCGTCTTCACAGTCCAACTCTCACATCCATGCATGACCACTGGAAAAACCATAGCCTTGACTAGATGGACCTTTGTTGGCAAAGTAATGTCTCTGCTTTTGAATATGCCGTCTAGGTTGGTCATAACTTTCCTTCCAAGGAGTAAGCGTCTTTTAATTTCATGGCTGCAGTCACCATCTGCAGTGATTTTGGAGCCCCAAAAAATAAAGTCTGACACTGTTTCCACTGTTTCCCCATCTATTTGCCATGAAGTGATGGGGCCAGATGCCATGATCTTTGGTTTCTGAATGTTGAGCTTTAAGCCAACTTTTTCACTCTCTTCTTTCACTTTCATCAAGAGGCTTTTGAGTTGCTCTTCACTTTCTGCCATTATACTGTAATAGGTATATAATACTTTTCACACAAATAGTACATAGAAAGCAAACACAAAAAGTAAACAGTTTTAATCTTATGGTACAGTACCTTGAAAAGTACATAGTGCGATACAGTAGCTGGCACTTCTTAGTAGTGCCAGCTACATCACTGCTGCTTTTAGGCTTGCTTCCGCACATCTTGGACTTGAAATAAAGATACTGTACTACTTTACTCTCTATGTGCAGTAAAGCACACAAAAGCACAACCACGTGTAGAGGATGCATGCATGTGACAATGTATGCCAGACACGTGAACTCACTTATCTGATTGGACTTGGGAACACATGTTCCTGTCTTTGAAAGTTTGCAACTTGAAGGTTTGTCCGTAGGGAATTTACTGTATAATAAAAATTGTAAAAGCCTCCCTGGACAGAAAATGGCAGCCCTTAAACACAAGGAGGGGGTGTCACCTGCAGATCCCCAGCACCTGACTCAGCCCCTGGCACAGAGCACACACTGCATGCTGGTAGGAGAGAGGGCAGGAGGAGGAAGGGGTTACCAGTGGGCAGTGTCAGCTTGTAATTGGCATGTGCACTGTCACAGCTGATGCTGAGACCAGCTCTCAGAAGGCACTTGCCCACGGGGGCGGGGAGGGCGGCTCTGAGAGAGACGGGAGAGACCCTCTGTCCTTACAACAAGCCATGCCCCCTCCAGCCAGAACGACTAACTGACCCCATTCTGAAAGAGCTCTTTAATGATGAAACAGTTTCAGAAAAAGGAGGGCTTGATTATCAGATATGTTTTGGAAATTAGGTCTGAAATTAGCACACTTCAGTTCAGGGGACGCCCTTTGTCTGATTAAAGCCAGAGAAAAAACCCATCCTCATGACAGTTCAGTGTGGCATTTTGGTTAGGATTTCACATTCTTTGAAAACTACCTTCTCCTCACACCCCAGAATGGAGGCGTTCAGAAGATTTGTGCATTCAGGGTCTTAAATGTCCGGCAGACATTCTAACCTGCTGTGAGAGTTGAGATTTTTTATCTGATTCAGCTACCATCGCTGTTTAACAAGCTACCCCAAACTTCCTGGTGTTTGAAGGAGAAGCACCCCTTCTGTTATGGTCTGTGGGTGAGGAATTCCAACTGAGCACCAGGTGTGGGTTTTCCCCGCTCTGTGATGTCAGAAGCGTCCGCTGGGAAGATCTGCTGGGTGGGTAACTCGGCAGCTGGGGCTGCAGTCCTCTGGGGGTCTCCCGGTGTGTGGTGGTTGAGGCTGGCTGTCACCTGTTACCTCCACTGCGGCTGTCGACCTGCGCACCTACACCTGCCTGGCCTCTGCGGGCAGCCTGGGCTTCCTTACAGCATGGTGGCCCAGGGGAGTCAGACTGCTCCCACGATGGCTAGGAGCCCCAATGCGCAGTGTCCCAGGGGAACGGGGCCTCGTTCCTTTTAGGACCTGGTCTCGGAAGCCACCTGGGATGTTTTCACTGCCTTTTTCTTCTGTCACAAGCCCACCCAATTTCTTTTTATTGCTTATGTTTTTGGTTGCACGAGGTTTTGTTGCTGCGTGTGGGCTTTTTCTAGTTGCGGCGAGTAGGGGCTACCCTCTATGCTTCTCCTTGCAGTGGCTTCTCTTGTTGCCGAGCACAAGCTCTAGGGTACCTGGGCTCAGTACTTGTGGTGCAGGGGCTTAGTTGCTCTGCGGCATGTGGGATCTTCCCGAACCAGAGAGCGAACTCACGTCCCCTGCATTGGCAGGTGGATTCTTAAGCGCTGGACCACCAGGGGAATCCCCATGCAGTTTCAAAGGGAACATAGACCCCACCTCTCAACTGGAGGATGGTGAGGTCCCTGGAGGAGGAGTGCCTAGAATGGGAGGTTTTGTTGCCACCACCTTTGAAGAATACACAACATCTGAAGCCAGTGTGTGCATGGAGGAGGCTGGTGGACACCCCTCTGTCAGAAAGAGCTGTGTCTGGGCTACCAAAGGCAGGCAGGAGCCTTGGGGGGGAGGCGGAGAAGCTGGTTCTGGAGGAGGATTCCATCAGGGAAGCAGCGGAGCCTCAAGGCACTTCTTTCCCCTGACTTGGAGAGACATCAGAGCCCCAGTGCCCTCCTGATGCCGGTGGACATGACCTGACCAGCCGTCCAGCCCATCTGGGCATCTGTGGGGTCTCCAGGTCAGATTCTGCTCCAGCTTCACCCCAGACATCTGCCACTGCCTCTGCAATCTTCCTTCTTTGAGAGTCAAAGCCTTTATCAGTAAAGCAGAAAACAATATCAACCTGGGTAGAGAGGGCTAACAAAAGTGATAATAACTGATTCAGAGAGTGCCAAACTACTCCAAAACTGCTCAGTTACAAGAACAAACACATTGTGTGTTTACGATCCGGGTATCACCTTGATGTCTTTTTCTGTACTGATTTTTCCCTTTCTAAAGATGTGAATTATTTTTATGCAAATGATGTAAGGATTGCAGTATTACAGGTCCCTGACAGCACAGGAATTTATAACTCAAGTCACGTCCTTTGATGCACTGGACCTGTCATTAACAAAAAACCGCACGGAAGATCAAAACAGCCATGTGCTGGATTAAAGCATGACTAGGAAATTGCTCCCAGAAGCCTCTGGGATGGCAGAGCAGAGTGTCCTTGTGGCTCTGTGGACTGAAAACTGGGAGTCTCTCTTGGCTGCCAGGTGTGTTCAAGTCAGGTGGTACAGGTGAGGGATAAGGCCAGACCATGTGCTGTCCCAGGGGCCAGGGGGACACAGGAGAGACCACAGACACGGCAGGATGCGGTAGTCTCAAAAGAGGGAAAACCGCGGCTGAGTCCAAGACTTGGGAGTTCACGGGGCTGGAAACCAAGGTGTGGAACCAGATGAAGTGCAGGCAGTAAGCAGTTAGGGGCGTGGGTGTAGTGGGTGTTGAGTGCTGGGAAAAGAAGAAAGAAGGATGGGGCAGGGGAAGGGGGAAAGAAATATAACAGTTCTTTTTCAATGGTAATATTTATTTCCATTTAAGCTTTAGCACATCTTTTTCTTCTGGCCGCACTAAGAGGCATGCAGGATCTTGGTTCCTTGACCAGGAATCGAACCCGAGCCCCCTGCAGCGGAATCATAGAGTCCTAACCACTGGACCACCTAGGAAGTCCCATAACAATGGTTTTAAACTTCGTTGTTTGATAGATTAGTTAGTTGGTTGGCTGGCTAATTGATTGGGCAATTGGGCAGTTGATTGGTTGGCTAGTTAGTTTTTGGTTTGAGGGTATTTAGCATAGAAATACTGTCTCCTAATTAAAAAAAAAAGATCACTCAGGGGAATGCTAGATAGGAAAGAAGATTCAAGAATCAGTGCTCCATTATCCCACATCCCAGTCCATCGGTGATGTTGACACTTCTGCCCAGGAAGATAATGGATATCATAGGTGTCCCCAGCAGAGGGACTCGGGCAGATCTGGGTGCTTATTGTCTTGGGTCTGTGTCCCTCAGAATGTGTTCCCCAAATGTGAGGGGTGCAGAGTGTTCATTAGGCTTCTGTGGGCAGATCCATTGGTGAAATGCATGGTGTTTAAGGCCAGTAATTCTTGGTCTTGAAGTGTTAACACACACTGGAACTTTACAGGTGACATGTAATATGGGCTGTCTCCCACCACAGCCCTTTTTCTACTGAATGTAACACATGTACTAATATTCTGGGAGGTATGCTTTTGAAGATAATTTTTAAAATTATTATTCCAAATAGAAGAAAAAGAAATAGATTGAATTCTTAACAAAAAAGAGATGCAGTATGTGGCGGTTGGTAGAAAAGAGGAGAGCATTTGGCTGAGACAGAAGGAAGCAGAGGCAGAGAGCAGAGCAGCTGGGCCATGGTCCCCAGCAGAGGGAGGCCAGAGATGAATCCAGCTTTTTAGAGGTGACAATGCCAGCCAACTCCAGCGGAAATACAAGAGCAGTGGGATATTCTTGACCATCTTTGGATGCCTCGTTAAGCTAGACTTTGGTCCTCTGATAAATCTTTGACCTTCTTTAGAAATATTTCATTGCTCAAGAGGTAAAGGAAATAACTAGGACTGGTGTTATCTGACCAATAAGGAAAAGCAATTTGGCAAGTGACAATTTCAGGGACACAAGAGAAAGTGGGACTTCCCTGGGGTTCCAGTGGTTAAGACTCTGCACTTCCACTGCAGGGGGCTCGAGTTCCATCTCCGGTCAGGGAACTAACATCCCACATTCTGTGTGGGATGGCCAAAAAATAAACAATTTTAAAACAGTGTAATATTAAAATATATATATATAAATAAAATCTTAAAAAGAGAAAGTGACCATGTCATCCTAAAGTTCGTGAAAGGGAAACACATATTTATAGACGTAGAGAGACCTTAAAATGAAAGCTCCTTTGGGTTTGACCCTTTGGCACTGTGGGCTAATAATGGGAATAACCACCAGATGGAAGCTATATGGAAGAAAGGAGCCCATTAACAAGCTCCACCAAAACAAGCTGAAATCCCTAGTAATAAACATAACAACTTTTATAGTACCTCTGTGAAGAAGACTTCAAAACTCTGGAGACTCAACAACATAAAAATGTCAATCCTCCCTACATTAATTTCTGAGTGTAATGGTATCCAAATTAAAGTACCAAAAGGTTTGTTTTAGAAAATGGACAAGAAAGTCCTGAAAAACATCCCACTAAGGGGAACTCGCTGTTCTAGAGGTGAAAAGCTGATAGGAGGCCACGTTTTGGAGGAATTAAAGCAGGGTGATGCTGTCACGTGATTAGAGGACTGCGCAAACGTCAGAGCATCACAAGTAGACCTGACTACATAAAGGGTGTTAGTATATGATAAATGTGCTGTTTTGTGTCAGTGAAGGAAAGATGAACTACTTAATAAGTGACATTGGGACAATTGGGAAGCCATCCAGGAAAAAAATAAATTTGACTACTGTAAGCCTAAACTCCAAATGGAATTTAATTGTAAAACTTAAAATATTATGACTGCTAGATAAAATATGAGGTAATCCTTTTATTGGCTTTCCAGATGGCTCAGTGGTAAAGAATCTGCCTGCGATGCAGGAGACCTGGGTTCAATCCCTGGGTCAGGAAGATTAGATGAAGAAGGAAATGGCTACCCACTTCAGTATCCTTGCCTGGGAAATTCTATAGACAGAGGAGCCTGGCTGGCCACAGACCATGGGGTCACAAAGAGTTGGAGACAATTTAGCAATTAAACAAGAACAACAGTAAATCTTTTTATAACTTTTATTATTCTTCTCACTTTGATTCAAAGTCTAGAAATCATCAAAGAAAAGATGAACAAATTATAAATAAAACTACATTAGAAAAAAAGTTTAAAGACTGCTGCTTGGCAAAAAAAATAATAATCACCATAAACAAAGTGAGAAAAACAAACTGACAAGTTGGGGGAAGTGGTTGCAATTCATTTAATAGACAAAGAGTTAAGTTCTCTAATAAATAGCTTTTATAAAGCAATATGAAAATGACCAACAACTCAATAGGAAAATGTACAAAAGATGTAACAAGTAGTTCATAGTTCAGGAAATTAAAATAGCTTATGAATGAATGAAAAATTATGAGAGAAATGCAAATAATTAAAACTGGTACATGTTTTTTACCTATTTGATAATATGCTGTGTTGGTAAAACTGTAAGAAACAGGTACTTTACTCCTTTGCCAGTGAGGTGTAAATTAATAAACCTTACATAGGTTTAATTTTTGTAGTAGTACCTACCACAATCACAAATGCATATCCACTTTGACCTAGGGCTTCACCTCTAGTAATTTATGTTACAAGATATACAAGAAAGCCTGGATCATGAAGTATAAAGAAAGTAGCATTGCAGCATTGTTTGTAATTAACTAAAGATTAGAGACAGTCTAAAATATTCATCAGTTAGAGGCTGGCTAATGAGTTTATGTGGAGAAGGAAATGGCAACCCACTCCAGTGTTCTTGCCTGGAGAATCCCAGGGACGGGGGAGCCTGGTGGGCTGCCGTCTATGGGGTCGCACAGAGTCGGACACAACTGAAGCAACTTAGCAGCAGCAGCAGCAATGAGGTTATGGTACAGGCTTACAGTGGATGCCACTCAGCTGTCAGTAGAGGATACTCTCAGCCAGTGTCAGCTAAAACCACTTCCCATCCCATTTTGACCCATCTTCCACCTTTCTGACCTCAGTTCCCATCCTCTACTCTTATACATTCCATAAAATACCAGTAAAATCATGAATATCAAAATCACGAGTGTTGAATGAACATGACACTTATTTTTAAAGTTTTCACAGATACTAGCCCTACTTCTCTCTGCCAGTGTGCTGAGAACAGCTATGACTCATACTGCAAAGATGGAGCAGTTTAATGGTACCCCGTGTAAGGGAAGGCAGGCAAGAGTTTGGCATTCTCACATGCTGTGGTGGGAGGATCGATTGATACAATAGTTTTGGGGGTCAATTTGACAATGTCTATTAAAGTTTTAAATGCCCATTAACCCACCTATTTCTACTTCGAGAAATTTATCCTGTTGACATGTGTATATAAGGATGCTCACGTTTGCTTTACGCTTGGCTTCAGGTTTTTGGGTCAATGTTGAATGGCAGTCAGAAACTAGGTTCTAATGACTGCTTCTGTCGGGGGCTCCTCTTCTTATCTTCAATGCAGGCTTGTCTGTGACTGTTATTACCACCACGTGACTATTTTACAGCAATAGAAGAAATATCAACCACTGGTCAGCCAGTAAAAAAGAAGGACCCCACAGGTAGAAACCAAAGCCCGTTACCCCAAATGAAATCGTGACTTCTTACAGACCATGGCCTAGAACATTAGTTTTCCAGTGATGATAACTGAATGCCCAGAGTGTTAAACTCATCTCATGAACATACATCATGTGTGTATTCTGTTTAACCTAAATAACCAAAGAAATTTACTAAAGTAAAATTAACTGGAAAACATTGATTTTTACTTAAAGTAAGAGGTAAGTCCCAGATGTCTTTTTATGCCAAAATTTTAGGAAAACTCAAAATGCCATCCTTAACTGTGTTGGCTTTTACTGCATGATTCTAAAGAGAATTATTTTTACAAGAGCTTTATCTGTTTTTTTTTTCCAAGTCTCCTTTAAATACTTTAATATTTAGACCGTTCTTCTTTAAATCTTCTCTGAAGCCCTCATCCTTGTTAAATGTCTCTTCTTTAGCCACTAGCTCTCCTAAATCTGCTGACCTCCATTGCTGAGTGGTTTTGTATATGACTTGATCTGCTCTGCAACATCAGTGCCATGAATTACTGGTTTGTTTTGGTTTTGTTTTGGGGGCGGGGCAAGATTTGCCACACACTTTGCAACAAATTGCCCTGTATTTGCACTCAGCAAATGAAGATGGACAAGGATGTCCAAACAAAGGATGGACATAGATACTAGTATTGAATGGGGAAAGATATTTGAGTAGGGAATATATTTTACATCACAATAAGAGTTGGTTGACTAGGTAATAATTTCATGTTAGGATCATTTTTTTTGCTTTCATATACAACTTTGTAACTGCAGACTGTAATAATAAAGGTGTGAGAATGCCTTGGAAAAATAGGATACATTTTTAAAAATCACATAATGTAAATGAAACCAAACTGAACTAATGGGTTAAAGAGTGGATGGTCCTGCTGGTGGGACTCAAAAAGATATTGACAGGACTTCCCTGGTGGTCCACTGGTTAAAATTTCACACTTCCAACACAGGGAACCAGAGTTTCGATCCTTTGTCAGAGAACTAAAACCCACATACCTCAAACTAACCTCAGATATGCAGATGACACCACCCTTATGGCAGAAAGTGAAGAGGAACTAAAGAGCCTCTTAATGAAAGTGAAAGAGGAGAGTGAAAAAGCTGGCTTAAAACTCAACATTCAAAAAACTAAGATCATGGCATCCGGTCCTATCATCTCATGACAAATAGATGGGGAAACAATGAAAACAGTGACAGACTTTATTTTCTTGGGCTCCAAAACCACTGCAGATGGTGACTGCAGCCATGAAATTAAAAGACACTTGTTTCTTGGAAGAAAAGTTATGACAAACCAAGACAGCATATTAAAAAGCAGAGACGTTACTTTACCAACAAAGGTCCATCTATTCAAAGCTATGGTTTTTTCAGTAGTCATGTGTGGATGTGAGAGTTGAACCATAAAGAAAATTGAGTGCCAAAGAATTGACACTTTTGAACTGCGGTATTGGAGAAGACTCTTGGGAGTCCCTTGGACCTCAAGGAGATCCAACCAGTCCATCCTAAAGGAAATCAGTCTTGAATATTCATTAGAAGGACTGATACTGAAGCTGAAGCTCCAATTCTTTGGCCACATGATGTGAAGAACGAGACTCATTTGAAAAGACCCTGATGCTGGGAAAGATTGAAGGCAGGAGGAGAAGGGGATGACAGAGGATGAGATGGTTGGATGGCATCACCGACTCAATAGACGTGAGTTTGAGCAAGCTCTGGGAGTTGGTGATGGACAGGGAAGCCCAGAGTGCTGCAGTCCATGTGGTCGCTAAGAATCAGACATGACTGAGCTACTGAACTGAACTGAAAGATCTTGCATTCTGCAACTAAAACAAAACACCAAAAACAACCTGATATTGACAAGATGAAAACAATCAGCCCATCAGCCTAAATCAGCAAGGAGAGATTCAACACACAGTACCCTTAAGACATCACCTATTTAAGAAAGTGGTTTCAAATGTTGGGTTTAGATTGTACCTGTGGCTTATTGTTGCACCTGTGCTTACAAAGACAAGTTTTAGTCTTAGTTCATTCATGTCCTGATCAAGGCAAGCCGACAGCATCAGACAGCTGCTTAAGAAGCTAAAGTCATTCTTGTCTGGGTTAATTACACGACACCATCCTGACTGGCGGAGCTAAGAGTCTCCCTGCACTCTGCACTGATAAGACCATATGGGGTAATGTTTCCTAGATAAATTTTGATAAATCATCATGCCCAGAGGAAGGTGTATGGGATTACTGAGGCGAGGAGGGGACTGAAAGCCATTTCACATATTTATCCTGGATAAACTGAGACTTCAGCAGAGCCTGATAGCTGCCTTCAGACCCCCAACCTAAAAAAAAAAAAAAAAAGGGAATTCTAGCATTTTGCTGTAGGACATGAAGAGTTCACCCCATGGAAATTCTAGTTCCTACTGTTGTATTCAACCTTCATTTTAAAAGACTTCATCACTTACGTCCTACTTCTTCCTCCAATATACTGCACAAACCCTAAACAAAAGCATGTCATGGGCCTTTACTGGTAGTCCAGTGTATGGGAGTCCTTGCTCCTAATGCAGGGCACGTGGGTTCGATCCCTGGTCGAGGAACTAAAATCGCACATGCTCACGACAACTCCTGAGCCCTCATGCTGTGATGAAGACCCAACGCAGCCAAAATAAACTTAAAAAAAAAGAATAAAGCATATCACTTTTAGTAGCAAGCTAACTGCTTCCTTCCTCCTATTAGCTAACTGAAACCAGCAATAATAAGAGCGAATGAAAAAGGGTTTTTATTCAATCCAAGCTGCGTACATAACTGACCTGATGCTGCTGCATACAGTTGCAGGATGCTTTATACAGATGCAGGCAGGGGATGCTAGGGCTTCTCCAGGGCAAGGCTGCTTCAGCATCAAGAAGCCGTCTCCAGACTGATGCTGACACCCTTGTCTAGGCAGTGTTTGCTATTTTCATTCTCTGGTGGTTGTATCTCTATTAGTCAGACTGTTGCATTCACTGAAAGCTTTGTTTTGATGTTGATGCCCTTCCCCAGTGAGATCACAGCTTTGATACAGCGAAAGCACATCAATTCAGGCTTCTTGAGTTGAGAGTGAATTTTGATAGAGACTAACCTGTGGTATTTTGTGTGCTCAGTAGCTCAGTCATGTCCGACTCTTTGCAACCCTATGGACTGTAGCCCACCAGGCTCCTCTATCTATGGGATTGTCCTGGCAAGGATATTGGAGTAGCTTGCCATTCCCTACTCCAGGGGATTTTCCCAACCCAGGGATCGGACCCACATCTCCTGCGGCTCCTGTATTGCAGGCAGATTCTTTACTCCTGAGCCACCAGGAAGTATTTTGAGTTACTCCTAAAGAAAAAGTTTGCAAGGAAATGGATAATGGGAGAAGGATGGGGACTCGGTGTCCTTATGTCCCATTTCTCCTCTATGAAGAAAATGAACAGATTTGTGCATCTTTTTGAAGCACTCATTTCTTGCAGTTAGTTGGTGTGATAATTGAATAATCTGTCTTCTGTATATCAGGTTCTTCAGTACTGGTTTCAGTGCCTCATCAGTTCTCAGAGTTTACTGCGTTGAAGAATCACCCAGAGAGCTGGTTAAAATGTTGATTCCAAGGCTTTGTGTCTACATATTCTCTTTTCATCTACTGGGGACAGACCAGAACTGTTGAACTTATCACAAACATGATTCTGCCCCAGGTGATTCCACAAATTGTGAAAGGCTGCCAAGTAGACTTAAAAGTGGAAATCTTTCTGGCTTACTTCACTCTGTATAATAGGCTCCAGTTTCATCCACCTCATCAGAACTGATTCAAATGTATTCTTTTTAATGGCTGAGTAATACTCCATTGTGTATATGTACCACAGCTTTCTTATCCATTCATCTGCTGATGGACATCTAGGTTGCTTCCATGTCCTGGCTATTATAAACAGTGCTGCGATGAACACTGGGGTACACGTGTCTGTTTCAATTCTGGTTTCCTTGGTGTGTATGCCCAGTAGTGGGATTGCTGGGTCATAAGGCAGTTCTATTTCCAGTTTTTTAAGGAATCTCCACACTGTTCTCCATAGTGGCTGTACTAGTTTGCATTCCCACCAACAGTGTAAGAGGGTTCCCTTTTCTCCACACCCTCTCCAGCATTTATTGCTTGTAGACTTTTGGACAGAAAGAAAAACACCAATACAGTATACTAATGCATATATATGGAATTTAGAAAGATGGTAACAATAACCCTGTATATGAGACAGCAGAAGAGACACTGATGTATAGAACGGTCTTTTGGACTCTGTGGGAGAGGGAGAGGGTGGGATGATTTGGGAGAATCGCACTGAAACATGTATAATATCATATATGAAACGAGTCGCCAGTCCAGGTTCGATGCACGATACTGGATGCTTGGGGCTGGTGCACTGGGACGACCCAGAGGGATGGTATGGGGAGGGAGGAGGAAGGAGGGTTCAGGATGGGGAACACATGTATACCTGTGGTGGATTCATGTTGATATATGGCAAAACCAATACAATATTGTAAAGTTAAAAAAAAAAAATAAATGTCCAGGTGGTTGAAAAAAAGAACTGAATGGAGCTCTGTGGTGACCTGAATGAGGAGGAAATGCATAAAAGAGGAGATATATGTATACATACAGCTAATTCACTTTGCTGTACGGTAGAAACTAACACAGCATTGTAAAGAACTATATGCCAATAAAACTTCTAAAGAATAATCCAAAAAAAGTGGAAATCTGCCCCCTCTGTTCTTCTTTCATATATTCTCACTTGAAGGAAAAAACAAGTCCACCAATTTAGGCTGAAAGAGTGAAGTTTTCCTTTGTAAATATGAAAACACATAATCAACATAGACAAATTTGCAGCCACATGGGTGGAACTGGAGACTATGGGTCTTTCTACAGGAGAAGGAAACAGCTCCACTTCCTTCCAGGGTCCTCAGGGTGTCCTCGGCATCTGATTTTGGCAGAATCAGGACCCGAGTGTACCATATGAAGCCTCTTTCCTGCCCATCCCATCAGCATGTTTCCTCTGGGTAAACTGACCTGCAGCAGCTTCCAGATGACACAAGGCTGGTTCCAGAATGAGGTTCTGCTTGTGGCCTCAGGGCAGATACCAAGACCCAGGGCTCTGGTCCCTACCTTCTCCTTCTCGCTTCCCTCCTGACACAGGCCCCAGATGGTGGTTCCTGGAACTCCATCTGCCTTAGGGAAACAGGACTGTTTGTGTTCTAACATTCAGTTAGCCAGAGAGAGATGAGTTTTTGTTAGGCAAACAATGGGTTTGGCCTTGGAACAAGAGCAGGCTGCTTACATGTCTAGGTTGTTGGAGATCTGGGTTACGGTTAGTATTTGGAGCAGGTGTGCCTGTGGTCACGGGGCTCTGCATTTGATTACCTTGCTAATGGGATCAAACACATACACACAAGATTGCTGATGAAAGGAAAGAGTTGCTATGTACAGTAACTCAAATGCTTGACCCTGGTAACCTGGCTGCACCGGCTGCTGTAGGGACCACAGATGCTCTTGAGAAAGAGACTTGCAAAGGCAGAGGAAAAACCTGGGAGTTAGTGGTGGGAGTTGGGGAAGATTCCGTTCTGATGAGAGTGAGGGCTAGGGATGTTTAAAAGGGAAATTTTTAAAAGAAGGATGTCCAAGAGAACTGGAAGAATTTTAAAGGGAAGCAGACGTTTCTAGTGAGAATTTTAACTCTTAGAAAGAATGGTTTCCAATGCAAAATAAGTTCTCTCTTCTGCCTCCTTTGTGAAACCTTAAGTAAAATTTTTCCTGCTTCCCAGATGGTGCACTAGTAAAGAATCCACCACCAATGCAGGAGACATGGATTCACTCCCTGGGTCAGGAAAATTCCCTAGAAGAGAAAATGGTGACCCACTCCAGTATTCTTGCCTGGAAAATCCCATGGACAGAGGGACCTGGCGGGCTACAGTCCATAGGGTCACAAAGAGTCGGACATGCCTGTTGCAACTTAGCACATCCTGCTTAATCCTCTGCTCTGGGCTCTCTCACTCTGGGAAGGGGCAAGAATCCAGAGCTTGAAGTGAGCCTTGGACCCAACATTAACCTTGGGGACATGTGCCCCACCCTTAGATTGGGAGCTTCCATCCTGACAGCCCTAGGGGGCTCAGGGGCTCAGCGATGAAGTGAGGATTGGTTAGGTTGACGACATTAAAATTAAGAGTATCTTGGGACTTCCCTGGTATTCCACTGGTTAAGAATCCTTCTTCCAGTGCAGGGGGCACAGGTTCGATCCCTGGTTGGGGAACTAAGACCTCACCATATGCTACATGTTGTGCCAAAAAAAAAAAAATTAAGAATATCTTTTAGAAAAAGGCACCATACATTGGGAGAAAATATTAGCCATGCAAATTACTGACAAAGAGTTAATATCCTGAAGGCCACCAGCTATGATCCTCTCTGAGCTCTCCCCCACCCCAGGGAGCCCAGCTCTGTCTCCTCAAGGACTGCACTCCAGCAGCTGCCTTCACTCCCTCCTGCTCATCACTGTTGACCTCTTGGTGTAACGTTCCCATCAGCTAACCATAATATAGTAGCTCCAAGAATTTGCGAAATCCCCTTGCCCCAGGGCCACCTCATTAATCTCTGAACAGAGAAAAGTTCATCTGCAGAGCAGTCTTTATTGGTTGTCTCCCTTTCTCTCTTAACCCCACAATCACCAAGATGCCCTGATCAGAGCAGACGTGCCAAATCCAGAGTCATTCTCAGTTCCGGTCTTCCCCTCACATGGTCACACCTCCCTTCTGGAAACACTTTCTTCCCCTGACTCCTGGGACCCCACACTCTCTGTGTCACCCCGCAGTCCTCCCTGGCTCTTCTCCCTCCTCCTCCCTGACCTCTGCACTGTCCAGGGCCTCCAAGCCCTGCCCTTTGCCTTTGACTCCCGATTCTGTGCCTCTGCTCTTGGTTTCTCTTCTTTCTAGAGGTCTCTCTGCCTGTACCTGCAGAGCTCAGTCAGGTCTCCACTCAGATGTCCCTCTTCCAGTGAGGCTTTTCCTAATCCTAGAGCTCAGCGCTCACTCTCTCTGTCTCTGCTCTCTTTACTCCACAGTACTTAAGAGCATCTAGTCCACTCTTTATTTACATGAGTGTTTGCTTGTGTCCTCTCTCTTTTAGGATGTATGTTGGCTTTGTTCACTGTCATCACCCAGAACCTAGAATAGTACCTTGCAGAGAATAGGCATTTGATTTGTGTGTCGGGGGATCAGGCATGGGGACTGTTTATTTTGCCTTCAAGTTTGAAAGATGTTTTTACTGGATATAGAATTTTTTCCTTTCAGTATCTTAAAGATGTCTCTCCAGGGACTTCCCTGGTGGTCCAGTGGTTAAGACTCTATAGCTCTACCCGCGGGGGCCACAGGTTCTATCCCTGGTCAGGGAACTAAGATCCTGCATGCTGCACCAGATGGCCAAAAAGGAAAACAAACCAACATGAGGTCTGTCAATGTTAGACAGAGCTTTGTTTGAGGCTCAAGCTCCACTATGTATGAGCTGTCCTAATTTGGCAGTTTATTTAATCTCTCCAAGTCATATTCTTTTCATTGGTAACTTGAGGAAGCCAAGTTTCAGAAAGTACTGACTTCAGGTACTTCAGGAAGTACTGACTTCAGAGGGTAAGATCTCAAGGTCAAAGTTTCTAAAGCACTTTGCAAGGAGTAAACCATGCAACAAATCGCAAGGAGTGAACCACGCAACAAATGCCAGTCCCTTGCTCCCCTTTACAGTACAGCTAGGCAAAGCAGAGAGGGGAAGAAACATGGAAATTCCATGCTCTCAGAGGAGATCACTCCCTCACTGGTTTATTTCCAGAAAAGTACCAAAAAAAAAAAAAAAGTCTCTCCGTTATCTTCTGGTTTGCATAGTTTCTGACAAGAAGCCTGATGTAGTTCCTGTCTATGTTGTTTCTCTCTTTTTACGTTTTTATTGGGATATAGTTGATTTGCAGGCTTCCCAGGTGGTGCTAGTGGTAAAGAACCTGCCTGCCAGTGCAGGATATACAAGAAACTCAGGTTTGATCCCTGGATGGGGAAGTGGGGAAGATCCCCTGGAGGAGAGCACGGCAACCTGCTCCAGTATTCTTGCCTGGGGAATCCCGTGGACAGAGGCGCCTGGGGAGCAGTGGTCCATGGGGCAGCAAAGATTCGGATACGACTGAAGCAACTGAGCACTCAGGGATAGTTGGTTTGCAGTGTTGTGTTGCTTTTTTTAAATTGTAGTAAAATATCCATGACATCAGGTCTACCATCTTAACCATTTAAGACTGTATAATTCAGTGGTATTAAGTACTTGACTCTGTTGTACAACCATCACCACCATACATCTCCAAAACTGTTTCATCTTCCCAAACTGAAACTCTGTCTGCATTAAGTAACAGTATCCCTCTTCCCCTCCCTCAGGCCCCTGGGAGCCAGTGCTCTACTCTCTGTTTCTATGTATTTGATTATTCTAGAGACCTCGTACAGTATTTGTCTTTTGGTGACTGACATTTCTCTTAGAATTATGCCTCCTGTGTCACTAACATTATGCCACCTAGCTCTATGCATAATAGTCCTCAAGATTCATCATATTGTATCCTATGTCAGAATCTCCTTCCTTTTTAAAGTTGAATAATATTCCATTTTGTGTTGATACCACATTTTGTTTATCTATTAATCCATTAATGGACACTTGGATTGCTTCCATGTCTTGGCTGTTGTGAATAATGCTGTTCTGAACATGGCTGTACAAATACCTCTTGGAGTCTCTGTTTCAGTTCTTTCTTATATACCCAGAGGTGGAATTGCTGAATCATATGATAACTCTACTTTAAATTTTTTGTCACACTGTTTTGAATTGCAGCAGCCACACCAATTTATATTCCACAAAAATGCACAAGGGCTCCAGTTTCTTCACATCCTCATCAATGTTTATTATTTTCTCTATTTAAAAAAATTTGTTTTTTAATTTTAGCCCTTGTAATGGATGTAAGGTGATATCTCATTACAGTTTTGGTTTTCATTGCTCTAATGATTATTGATTTTAAATATCTTTTCGTATGCTTGTTGGCCATCTTATTTCACCTTTGGAGAAACATCCATTCCAGTCCTTTGCTTGTTTTCTAATCAGGTTATTTGGTCTTTTTGTGGTTGCTGTTGAGCTGTAGGAGTTTTGTTAATGCATTCTGGACATTAACCCACTATCATCAAATAAATGATTTGCAAATATTTTTTCCCATTCTGTAGGTGGCCTTTTCATGCTTTTGATGGTGTCCTTTGACCTAAGACGTTTTAAATTTTGATGTAATCCAATTTATCTACATTTGCTTTTGTTAACACTTTTGGTGTCACATCCAAGAAATCGTTGCCAAATCCAACGTCATGAGGCTTTTTTTACTCTTATGTTTTCTTCTAAGAGTGGTATAGTTTTAGGTCTTATGTTTAAGTCTTTTATCCATTTTGCATTCATTTTTGGGTACAGTGCAAGGTAAAGATCCATATTCATTCTTTTGCATGTTGTTTACCATCATTGGTTGTTGAAGAAACTGTCATTTTCCCCACTGAATGGTCTTGGCAACCTTGTTGAAAATTGCTGGATTATATATGTGAGGATTTATTTCTGGGCTGTCTGTTCTATTTCATTGTTTTGTTTGTCTTTATGCTAGTACCATACTGTTTTGATTATTGTAGCTTTGTACTATATTCTGACATCAAGAATCAATTTTCCTCTTCTTTTTCAAGATAGTTTTGGCTATTTGGCATCCTTTAAGATTCTGTATTAATGTTAAAGTGGATTTTTTTCTATTTCTGGGTACCTAGATTTCTCCAATACTCTTGCCTGGAAAATCCCATGGATGGAGGAGCCTGGTAGGCTGCCATCCATGGGGTCACACAGAGTCAGACACGACTGAAGTGACTTAGCAGCAGCAGCAGTTTTTAATCAAATTTTTTTTTAACTTTTATTTTATTTTAAAACTTTACAATATTGTATTAGTTTTGCCAAATATCGAAATGAATCTGCTACAGGTATACCCGCGTTTCCCATCCTGAACCCTCCTCCCTCCTCCCTCCCCTACCCTCCCTCTGGGTCGTCCCAGTGCACCAGCCCCAAACATCCAGGACCGTGCATCGAACCTGGACTGGCGACTCGTTTCATACATGATATTATACATGTTTCAATGCTATTCTCCCAAATCTCCCCACCCTCTCCCTCTCCCACAGAGTCCATAAGACTGATCTATACATCGGTGTCTCTTTTGCTGTCTCGTACACAGGGTTATTGTTACCATCTTTCTACATTCCATATATATGTGTTAGTATACTGTATTGGTGTTTTTCTTTCTGGCTTACTTCACTCTGTATAATAGGTTCCAGTTTTATCCATCTCATTAGAACTGATTCAAATGTATTCTTTTTAATGGCTGAGTAATACTCCATTGTGTATATGTACCACAGCTTTCTTATCCATTCATCTGCTGATGGGCATCTAGGTTGCTTCCATGTCCTGGCTATTATAAACAGTGCTGCGATGAACACTGGGGTACACGTGTCTCTTTCCCTTCTGGTTTCCTCAGTGTGTATGCCCAGCAGTGGGATTGCTGGATCATAAGGCAGTTCTATTTCCAGTTTTTTAAGGAATCTCCACACTGTTCTCCATAGTGGCTGTACTAGTTTGCATTCCCACCAACAGTGTAAGAGAGTTCCCTTTTCTCCACACCCTCTCCAGCATTTATTGCTTGTAGACTTTTGGATCGCAGCCATTCTGACTGGC
>NW_011495024.1:727504-728042 GCF_000754665.1 Bison bison bison
TTATTGTCTAAATTTTTGTATTTCTTTTTTTTGTATTTCTTCTGTTGATTTTGTTGGTTTATTCAGCAGCGTGTTGTTCAGCCTCCATATGTTGGCATTTTTAATCGTTTTTCTCCTGTAATTGAGATCTAATCTTACTGCATTGTGGTCAGAAAAGATGCTTGGAATGATTTCTATTTTTTTGAATTTACCAAGGCTAGATTTATGGCCCAGGATGTGATCTATCCTGGAGAAGGTTCCATGTGCGCTTGAGAAAAAGGTGAAATTCATTGTTTTGGGATGAAATGTCCTATAGATATCAATTAGGTCTAACTGGTCTATTGTATCGTTTAACGTTTGTGTTTCCTTGTTAATTTTCTGTTTAGTTGATCTATCCATAGGTGTGAGTGGGGTATTAAAGTCTCCCACTATTATTGTGTTATTGTTAATTTCTCCTTTCATACTTGTTAGCATTTGTCTTCCATATTGCGGCGCTCCCGTGTTGGGTGCATATATATTTATAATTGTTATATCTTCTTCTTGGATTGATCCTTTGATC
>NW_011495024.1:728505-728906 GCF_000754665.1 Bison bison bison
AGGGGTTAGGGAGGAGACACAGGCGACCTAGTGGGAAAAAGGAGAGTCCACAGGGAGAGAGAGCAGTTAAGCCAGTAATCTCGTCCCTAAGTGAAAAATTGGGTACTGAAGATTGGGTTCTTAAAGGTACAAAATTGGTACAAATAATGTAAAAGCAAAATTAAAAATCTAGAGTAGAGTTTGGAATTTCAAAAATACGATGTTAAAGAAAAGAAGAAGGAAAAGAAAGAGAGAAAAATGAAGAAACAAAAACAAACAAGGTCACAAAAATTATACAGAAAGTATAGGTACAAAATTGATAACTAATACCAAAAAGCAAAAGTTAAAACTCTAGAGTAGAGTTTGGAATTTCAAAAATACAATGTTAAAAAAGAAGAAGAAAAGAAAGAGAGATAAAAAAA
>NW_011495024.1:729520-729626 GCF_000754665.1 Bison bison bison
GCTCCTCCGCGAACCATCCGCGGCCCGCCCTGGGATGCCTGTACTTCCCGGGTCCAAGCCGCTCAGGTTCAGGCACTCGGGTAGTCCTCAGAGGCGCAGACTCTCA
>NW_011495024.1:729726-730776 GCF_000754665.1 Bison bison bison
TCATCTTGTTTAAATTGCTGAGTTTGGGGTGTCCTTTCTGTATTCTGGCAGTTTGTGGAGTTCTCTTTATTGTGGCATTTCCTCACTCTGTGTGGGTTTCTACAGGTGGCTTGTCAAGGTTTCTTGGTTAGGGAAGCTTGTGTCGGTGTTCTGGTGAGTGGAGCTGTATTTCTTCTCTCTGGAGTGCAATGAAATGTCCAGTAATGAGTTACGGGATGTCTATGATTTTGGGGTGACTTTGGGCTGCCTGTATCTTGGAGCTCAGGGCTGTGTTCCTTGCTGCTGGAGAATTTGCTTGGTATTTCTTGCCCTGAAACTTGTTTCGCCCAGAGAGGTTTACAGCGTTATATGGAGAAGAGAAGAGTGAGGAGGGAGTTAGAGGTGACCTGAATTAGATGAGGTGGAGTCAATAGAGGAGAGAGTGGGCTATTCAGTAATCTCTTCCTTATGTGCACTCCACAACTGGACCGCTCAGAGTTGTTCACAGAGTTATACAGAGAAGAGAAGAAGGAATAAGGTGGCAGAGGTGGCCAGGAGGATAAATGGGAGAAATGAAAAGGAGAGAGACAGATCCAGCCAGTACTCAGTTCCCTAAGTGTTCTCCACCATCTGGAACACACAGAAATTCACAGAGTTGGGTTGAGTAGAGAGGGGTTAGGGAGGAGACACAGACGACCTGGTGGAGAAAAAGGAGAGTCCAAAGGGAGAGAGAGCAGTTAAGCCAGTAATCTCGCTCCCTAGTGAAAAACGGGTACTGAAGATTGGGTTCTTAAAGGTAAAAAATTGGTAACAAATACGTAAAAGCAAAAATTTAAAATCTAGAGTAGAGTTTGGAATTTCAAAAATACGATGTTAAAGAAAAGAAGAAGGAAAAGAAAGAGAGAAAAAATGAAGAAACAAAAACAAACAAGGTCACAAAAATTATACAGAAAGTATAGGTACAAAATTGATAACTAATACCAAAAAGCAAAAGTTAGAAATCTAGAGTAGAGTTTGGAATTTCAAAAATACATTGTTAAAAAAAGAAGAAGAAAAAGAAAGAGAGAGAGA
>NW_011495024.1:732141-732507 GCF_000754665.1 Bison bison bison
AGTATTTTCTCATGGTCTTTCTTTTTGTCTTCTTCTTCTGGGACCCCTATGATTCGAATGTTGTAGCGTTTAATATTGTCCTGGAGGTCTCTGAGATTGTCCTCATTTCTTTTAATTCGTTTTTCTTTTACCCTCTCTGATTCATTTATTTCTACCATTCTATCTTCTAATTCACTAATCCTATCTTCTGCCTCTGTTATTCTACTATTTGTTGCCTCCAGAGTGTTTTTAATTTCATTTATTGCATTATTCATTTTATATTGACTCTCTTTTATTTCTTCTAGTTCCTTGTTAAATCTTTCTTGCATCTTCTCAGTCTTTGTCTCCAAGCTATTTATCTGTGATTCCATTTTGATTTCAAGATTT
>NW_011495024.1:733216-734306 GCF_000754665.1 Bison bison bison
CCATGGCCTGCAGCACATCTGGCTCCTCTGTTCTCTAATACCTCCTGGAGTTTGCTCAAATTCATGTCCATTTTGTTAGTGATGCTATCTAACCATCTCATCCTCCGCTACCCCCTTCTCCTTTTGCCTTCAATTCTTCCCAGCATCAGGGTCTTTCCCAAGATATAGGTACTTCTTTAAAAATAAATTTTATTTAGAACAACTGGAAGAGGGGAGTTTTGTTTCACCCCCTTGAGGAGGGAGTATCTACATCAATTTTTCAGAATTCTTCTGTGATGATTTATCTCTTCTCCACCACGTATATATTGATTAAATTATTTATTATATCCATATGGACTCAAAATTCTCCAAGCCAGGCTTCAATAGTACTTGAACTGTAAACTTCCAGATATTCAAGCTGGTTTTAGAAAAGGCAGAGGAACCAGAGATCAAATTGCCAACATCCACTGGATCATTGATAAAGCAAGAGAGTTCCAGAAAAACATCTACTTCTGCTTTACTGGCTATGCCAAAGCCTTTGACTGTGTGGATCACAATTAACTGTGGAAAATTCTCAAAGAGATGGGAGTACCAGACCACCTGACCTGCCTCTTCAGAAACCTGTATGCAGGTCAGGAAGCAACAGTTAGAACTGGACATAGAACAACAGACTGGTTCCAAATAGGAAAAGGAGTATGTTAAGGCTGTATATTGTCACCCTGCATTTTTAACTTATATGCAGGGTACATCATGAGAAACTCTGGGCTGGAAGAATCACAAGCTGGAAACACCACCGTTATGGCAGAAAGCAAAGAGAAACTAAAGAGCCTCTTGATGAAAGTGAAGGTGGAGTGTGAAAACTAAGATCAAGGCATCTGGTCCCATCACTTCATAGCAAATAGATGGGGAAACAGTGGCTGACTTTATTTTTTTGGCTCCAAAATCACTGCAGATGGTGACTGCAGCCATGAAATTAAAGACCCTTGCTCCTTGGAAGAAAAGCTATGACCAACCTAGAGAGCATATTAAAAAGCAGAGACATTATTTGCCAACAAAGGTCCATCTAGTTAAGCTATGGTTTTTCCAGTGTTCATGTATGGATGTGAGAGTT
>NW_011495024.1:734406-751067 GCF_000754665.1 Bison bison bison
CAGATCCGAGCAGCTCAGGTGATGAGATGTTTTGCGCGCGCGATTGCTGCGACTTACCGCCTCCCCGCCGCTCGGTTATCTAGTTGTGCACTGGCACACCTTCTCAGGCAGATGTTGACCGCCCAGACCCCCAAGAAGTTTTAGTTAGCAAAGAAGCCTGCTTACAGTTTTATAGATAATGTCTCTCTGGGGCTGCGATTGTCCCCTTCTGGCTCTGGCTGCCTATCACCGGAGGGGGATGGTCTGCCGCCAGCTATCTCTGTTCAGTCCTTTATTCCGTGTGCGGGCCTGGCGGTGTCATAGGTTAGGGCTGGCTTTTTGCGTGGTAGATATCCCACAATCTGGTTTGCTAGCCCAAATTATTTCTCTCAGATAGCGCTCCGGATATTCAGGCCAGATTCTTACTCTCAGCGATGCAGTCCGCACCGTGCCTCCCTGCCCGGCCCCCGCTTGCTAATGGCGTATGCAGGCGTCTGAGCTGCTTCTCCGCTGGGGGAGTTACGTAGGGCTCGCGATATGCGGGTTTTAATTATTTATTTTTCCTCCCTGTTATGTTGCCCTCTGTGCTTCCAAGGCTCGGCACAGATTCGGCAGTGAGAAGGTTTCCTGGTGTTTGGAAACTTCTCTCTTTTTAAGACTCCCTTCCCGGGACGGAACTCCGTCCCTCCCTCTTTTGTCCCTTTTTTTGTCTTTTATATTTTTCCCTACCTCCTTTCGAAGACTTGGGTTGCTTTTCTGGGTGCCTGATGTCCTCTGCCGGCTTTCAGAAGTTGTTTTGTGGAATTTACTTGGCGTTTAAATGTTCTTTTGATGAATTTGTCGGGGAGAAAGTGTTCTCCCCGTCCTACTCCTCCGCCATCTTAGCTCCTCCCCCTAATCAAATTTTAAGATGTTTAAATATCTTGCTTATTATTAAAAAATATAATAGAAAAATGAACAAAGGGTTTAACCTGGGTGCCATGGAAGAGAAAACCTGTTGGCCAATGAAATGCTCAACTTCCTTTAGTGATCTAGGAACTTTACGTGAAGACCTATGAGAGATGCCTTCTGTGCCCATCAGGCTGGCAAAAATTAACAAGTCAGGCAGTGCCATGTGCAATATCTAGAGCTTGTACTCATTGGTAGAAAGCTAAGTTGGTACTATCCCTTTTAAAAAGAGTTCATAGCAACTGCAAAGTCTGTAATAAAAGAATACCAGAAAACAACCCAAATACCCGTGTATGTATGTGTGTTATTCACTCAGTTGTGTCCAGTTCCTCGCAACCCCATAAATTGTAGCCCAGCAGGATTCTCTCTGTCCATGAGATTTCCCAGGAAAGAATACTGGAGTGGAGAGCCATTTCCTTCTCCAGGGATCTTCCTGATCCAGGGATTGAACCCAGGTCTCCTGCATTGCAGGCAGATTCTTTACCTCCTGAGCCACCAGGCAAGCCCAAATACCCCTGTAGCAACATGGAAATAATTTGTGTTATACACACACAATAGAATGCCATAGAGCAGTGACAATGAATGAAACTCAGCAGTAGGCATCTCTAAGGATGACTTTCTGGAACATAGTGTTAGGAAAAAAAGAAAAAAAGCAAGTCACAGAAGAAGATAGTGTAATTCCATTGATGCAAAGTTTAAAGCATACAAAGTTAAACTACGTATCGATTAGTGGTATATATATGTAGTGTATATACTATAAAGAAATATATAGGAAAGATAAGCCCAGGATAGCAGTACTTTATTAGGGGAAAGGAAGAAAAAGAAGGACATATTGTCTTAGTTCTTTTGGGTGGGAATATTTGCTTTTATTTTAAAATATCTAAAATGGATTCAAATGGATTGATACCATCAAATAACCATTTACATCTACTATATGATTTCAGTATGGTTTGATACAATGATAAAAAGTAAAATGATTAATGTCATATTTAACTTAACATTCAGCTACTCATTCATTTATTGACAAGTCAATGAAAAATTTGCATTCTCTAGGATTATGTATGTATGCTCTATCATGGCTGACCCTTTGCAAGCCCATGACTATAGCCCACCAGGCTCCTCTGTCTGTGAGATTTCCCAAGCAAGAATACTGGAGTGGGTTGCCATTTCTTACTCCAAGGGATCTTCCCAACCTGGGGTTTGAACCTGAGTCTCCTACATTGATAGGCGGATTCTTTGCCACTGTGCCACCTGGAATTATCACATGTATTAAGATGTATATTCCTAAAAGGAAAAAGATAAGCAATTGGAAACTACAACTTAAAAAGCAAAGTTAATTTCATTTTTATAGTATGAGACATTAATGCCCATATCCAAAAATACAATTCATAATAACTAGAGATTCTGCTTTTGAAGCAAGTTCATTACTGACCTTACTATTAGAAGCACACTGTACTTTTACACACAGAGTTCTAAAATATTATCATAGACTACAGGAGCATCTTAGTAACATTTAAATATATATATAAGGTGGCCATATTGATTTAAAAATTATTTCCTGAAACACTAATCAGTGAGGCATATGAGGCATGTTTGCCTCCAGTCACTCTTTTGTTAACATGCTTATCCTGTTCAAGGGTTTCCCTGGTACCTCAGACGGTAAAGGATCCACCTGCAGTGCAGGAGACACGGGTTCAATCCCTGAGTCTGGAAGATCCCCTGCAGGAGGGCCTGGCAATGCACTCCAGTGCTCTTGCCTGGAGAATCCCATGGACAGAGGAGTCTGGCAGGCTACAGTCCATGGGAGTTGCAAAGAGTTGAACACAACTGAGCAACTAAGCACGGATGTTATCCGTTGGAGGATTATTTTCCATCTTCTTTCACTGACTCACTTTAGCTTTTGCATGAGTTAAGAGGTGAACATTCACGTTATTTGATTGAATAAACTTGCCACAGCCTTCAAACAGACACACACAAAGTTTCTCCCCAGTACATGTATATACAAATTGGACAAGGAGAAACATTTTCCCACACCGTTCAAGAGTACGTGTAAATGGCTTCACTTCAGTATGAACCAGAAAATGGCTTTTTAGTTTTGCGCTCTCCTTGAAGGCTTTCCCACATTCTGCACATCCATGATCTCAGGGACTGTGAACTCGGAGATGCTTTCTCAGGAATTCTCTATTCTTGAACTCTCTTATGTATCAATTGTGAAGACAATTATTTTTCTGGAGCATCGTATTCTTTATTTGTGCTTGGCTTCATTCTAGTACGTTCTGTGAGCTGTTTAGGATCTGGAAAGTCAGTGCTGGGTATTCCTCCAGGAGGAAGCTTCTTGCCTGTTTTGTACTCAGAAAACTCAAGAAGTGGATTCTGTCCAACAATCTGTTGAGGAAGTTCTTGTTTTGCCTTTTTTTTTTTTCCTCATGTATTCCAAGGAACATTCAAGAAATGAGCTTGCCATAAGAACATGTTGAGAAAGCTCTTGTTCCAGTCCTTCTTTCACACAAAGGACTTAAGAAGTGAGTCTTCGTCCGTGATAGGTTCAGAAAACTCACTTCCTATTATGCATTCTATGTAAGAGTCAGAGAAGGAATCCTCTTCAGCAACCTGAACACTAGCCTCATAGAACACATCCTCATCACCTAAGGTCCACGTTGTATCTGGAGGTTCCTGCTGGGCTGGCGGTACCTTGTCCCCACTGACGGCTCTTCTCCCCAGGCCTTTCTGGCCAAGTGTCTTTTCACTTTTCTTCAATCTCTGGTTCACGGCCTCCTGCTAGTTCCCTCTCATAAGGTTTGCACCAGGTTAGAGCAGTCACTTCCAGGCAGGAGCTCTCTGTCTGAGTTGTCTTCAGCCAGCACCCATGCTCCTGTGATGCACTACATCTCCTATTCCAGTTCCTTTCAATGGTAAGACATAGAAGAAACCTCTAGCTGTGCTCCCGACAGAGGGTTGAAATCAAGCCCGCTTTACCTGGAAATGTTCTAGATCTTAGGCTGATTGTTGAGCATCCTTTTGTTTTGCTTGATATATGGTGTAAATGTTTGCTTCTTCACCTCTAATGTTAAATTATGCTTTAAAGAACTAGAATCCAGCTGTAAAAAAAAAAAAAAAAAATGGATAGAGCTATATACCAGAAGGGGCTTCCCAGGTGACACTAGTTAGTAAAGAACCTGCTTGTCAGTGCAGGAGACATAAGAGACACAGGTTCAATCCCTAGGTCAGGAAGATCACCTAGAGGAGGACATGGCAACCCACTCCAGTCTTGCCTGGAGAACCCCATGGACAGAGGAGCCTGGCAGGCTACAATCCATAGTGTTGCAGCATCAGACACGACTGAAGCGACTTAGCACCCACACATTTGACAGAACTGTTCCCTTGTATAAAACTGTGAACAGGAGTAGTCCGATTCTCCTACCCTGCCTATAACTAGTTAGCGCTCTCTTAGAGGAGATCCTCGAAGTCGTGATCTCTGAGAGGCAACATTTGGAGAGGATCCTACAAAGTCGGAGGAAACCAGAATGGAACAGAATATATCCACCAGATCCACTGGGTGGCACGTTCTTCAGTGACCCTGTAGTCAAGTGCAGGGCTGGCCCAGGCTGACTACACAGAATTCTCTCTTTTTTTAACTTGTTATTTTATATTGGAGTGTAGCCAATTAACAGTGTTATCATTGTTTCAGGTAGACAGCAAAAGGACTTAGCCATACATACGCATGTATCCATTCTCCCCCAAACTCCCATCCAGGCTGCCACATGACATTGAGCAGAGTTCCCTGTGCTACACAGTAGGTCCTTGTTGGTTTTACATTTTAAATATAGCAGTGTGTACAAGTCGATCCCAAACTCCCTAACTAGCTCTTCCCATCATCTTTCCCTGCTGGTAACCGTAAGCTCATTCTCTAAGTCTGGGAGTCTGTTCCTGTTTTGTATCTCCCTTCTTTATCTGACTTTCTTCACTCAGTATGACAGTCTCTAGGCCCATCCGTGTTGCTGCAGACCACTCTGCCTTGAGTTCCTCCAGCCTTATTTGTCCCAACCCCCATGCATCTCTCCAGGGCTACCATGCTGCCCTTGGCCTTCTTGGCACAATCTGGTAATTGGCAGAGCATAGCATCCCTAACCTTCGCTTCTTGAAGTGTAAAACCCTATGCCCATTTTCACTTATGCTCTAGGACAAATTCAGTAACAAGTGTTGTTTTGGTATTTTAAATCCCAATTAATGTGCTTGCATGCTCAGTCACTTCAGTCGTGTCCGACTCTTTGCGACCCCATGAACTGTAGCCCACCAGGCTCCTCTGTCCATGGGATTCTCCAGGCAAGAATGCTGGAGTGGGTTGCCATGCCCTCCTTCAGGGGATCTTCCCCACCCAGGGATAGAACCCACATCTCCTGTGCCTCCTGTACTGCAGGCATTCTTCATTCCTGAGCCACCAGGGAAGCGCAATTAGTGTGTAAGACCTCCCAATGAATACCTTTATTTTTATGTATGGACATGTTTCAGTTCCTCTTGGTTGTGCAGAATTTGGGGCACCCCTCAACTCATACTGATCCAAGAAACCATCTCACAGACCTTGTGCTTCTGCCACAGAGTCAGAAAACCACCCTCAGGAGGAGGCTTCCTTGGCAGTCCAGCAACAAGGCTCAGATGGCAGGACAGTTTATTTGAAAGCAATAGCCTGTGTACTCTTTGGTTTCTTTATACCATTGGAATTTTATTGCAAAATTTAAAATTTAATAAAGTTCAAGTCATAAACTTCCTAAAATAGTAGGAGACTAGCCGGAGAAGGCAATGGCACCCCACTCCAGTACTCTTGCCTGGAAAATCCCATGGACAGAGGAGCCTGGTGGGCTGTAGTCCATGGGGTCACTAAGAGTCAGACACGACCAAGCAACTTCACTTTCACGTCTCACTTTCATGCATTGGAGAAGGAAATGGCAATCCACTCCAGTGTTCTTGCCTGGAGAATCCCAGGGACAGGGGAGCCTGGTGGGCTGCCATCTATGGGGTCGCACAGAGTCGGACACGACTGAAGCGACTTAGCCGCAGCAGCAGCAGCTGTAAATTTAAAGATGTGGAGAAATATGAGTTGATTTAATCCATTGAGTGACTCTGGTACTCACCACCAAAAGATATTCTTTTTTTTTTTGCATGCCTGTGCTGGGTCTTTGTGATGGTACACAAGCCTTCTCTAGCTGGGGCATGCAGGCTTCTCTTGTTGCAGAGCACAGGCTCTTTGAGCTTGGGCTCGGGAGTTGTGGCACATGAGCTTAGGTGCTCCGTGGCACATGGGATCTTCCCGGACCAGGCCTTGTCTCCTGCATCGACAGGCAGACTCTCAACCACAGGACCACCAGTGAAGTCTGCTGGGGTAGATTTTTGATCTGAGCTTATCTCTCCTGTTGGGCAGAAGTCCTGGACAGACACAGGGCTGAGAAGGCAACTTCTATTTACAGACCACCAACATGGTGGCTCAGACAGGAATGAATAGGTGAAGGATCTGCCTGCAACACAGGAGGCCAGGTTCCATCCCTGGGTAGGGAAGATCCCCTGGAGAAGGGAATGACAGTCTACTCCAGTATTCTTGTCTGGAGAATTCCATGAACAGAGGAGCCTGGTGGGCTGCAGTCCATGTGGTCACAAAGAGTCTGACACAGCTGAGCGACTAACACTTTCAGAGACCACCAACAGTTGATGAGTTATCCTTTATTCTTCACAGATAGTTTTTTTTAAAAAGTTCTTGAAATACTTGTTGTGGAAATCTTGTGAAGACAATCAGTACAGAAACTGAAAACATCTAGAGTCTGGTCTTGATGAATAGATTCATTCCTGGAATTATTAGTAAATAATAATTACCTTCTCTGAATCCGAGCTTCTTTCTTTTGCAACATAGAAATCATACTTCCTTCTCTTTTCTTATTCTACAGGTGTGTGTGAGGTCCTTTGAGACCCATAAAAATGCTATAAAATTTAAACTGTATTCTTTCAAATAAAATCTGACTAAATCAAAAATCTCATTCAGCAGAGATTTGAGTCTCAAGCTCCATCATAGCATTAATAGACTTTGCTTGCAAAGAAAGACTAAAATATCACCAATGAATTGATCTGGTGTCATCATCCCAGTGAATAATGATAATGCCTTGACCTTCAATTAATTTGGGGATTGAGCTCTCCTTAATAAACATGTGTTTGGACCACAAGCAAAGAGAGGGTGAAACCCATTGTATTTAAAGATCACAGGCTCGTCATCGTATTGGAATATTCTGAAACTGTGTAAACTTGACAGAGTATGAAAAGTAGGATGACAAAAGAGCAGTGGGGACTTCCCTGGTCAAACAGTGGTTCAGGATCCACCTGCCAATGCAGGGGACATGGGTTCGATCCTTGGGCTGGGGACTAAAATCCCACATGCCACAGGGCAACTAAGCCCATGTGCCACAGCCACTGAGCCTGTGTGCCCTAGAGCCTGCGCTCTGCAAAAAGAGGAGCCACCATAGGAAGCCTGTGTGTTGCATCAAAGACCCAGCACAGCCAAAAATAGATAAAATTTTAAAAAAAGAGCAGTGGCTCTCTATCAATGAAACTTTTTTTTTTTAAGATAGGAAATAGGACATAAGGGTTCTAGAAGCAGAATAACTCATGTCAGCCGTGGACCGCAGGATCAGGAAGGTTAAGAAGTTGCACATCAAGGACATCTTTAACATTTCCTTTCCACACCTTGGCTTCCTTGGTGGCCCAGACTGTGAAGGATCTGCCTACAGTGCAGGAGACCCAGGTTCCATCCCTGGGTAGGGCAGATCGCCTGGAGAAGGGAATGACAACCCACTCCAGTATTCTTGCCCAGAGAGTTCTATGGACAGAGAGCCTGGCGGGCTACAGTCCATGGGGTCGGAAGGAGCCAGACACAGCTGAGCAACTAACACTTTGAGAGTGACTAACACTTTCTCTTTAGCATACCTAGCTGCTGGAGCACTGTTCCACCTGTGGCCTCTTTATTTGTGGTCCTCCCTTGCATTTGAATCTGTCCTGAGACAGCAGGAAGGTGGGCTGAGCATGGGGTGCAAGCATTGGCCAATCCAATCACCATCAGATGGACTGTGAAGGACGTCAGGAGATGGATGTAAAGTCGGACTTGGTGCTCTTAAGATCTCTTCCACCCCCTGAGAGTATGTGTCCTGCAACTGCATCAGAGCTTTATTGCTTTTTCTGAAGATGTGTAAAAGCAGTGTCAAATCTTTCTTAAATCCCTCCTGTTTTCCTATCCTCCCCCACCTCCGTTGTCATGGTGACCACTGTTTTGTACATTTGCTTTCCCAATGAAACATTGCCTGGTTCCATGTGCTGTCTTGGTGGGACCTGATTGCCTGCCCCTGTCTGTCGTTTTTCTTGCCTAGTGGCTGCCTCTCATTCTACTGGTTTGGACAATAAAGACACCCCTAGTGAGTCTCAGGGATCAGCATGGTATGAGAAGTGTCAGATGGATTTTGAAGTCTTCAGAGTGTAACAGAAAGTAGGGTCTGGCTGCTTGCTGCTCAGAAAGCCAGAAAATTTGCTTTATTTTGGATGCTGGCAGCCATGGATGGGGAGAGGACAGACTCCAGTCCAAAGGCCAGCTCCCCTCTCCAACAATCAGTGGGCTACAGATAGGAACAGTGTATTCAGCTCTTGACAGTCATCTTGGAATGGGTCATCAGTGACCTGACCAGCATCATCTTGATTGTTTGAAGTACAGTTAATCTTCAGTTCCAGGGTTGATTTGTTTCCTTTTCTTTTTTTTTTTTTTTTGTGAGGTCCTAGTTCTCAGAACTGTAGTTTATGTCATGTCTACAGTCTGGTCATCGTGTGGTTAACTTCTTCACCTGATGGGGATTTCAGCATCTGCAAAACGGTTCATAGGACATGGCTCAGAATATTTTCTATTGCCCTTGAGAAGGAACTAGAGGATCTTGACTATGCTTAATGGCTAAAGTATTATTGTTTGGTCTCTTTGACTATTTTCAGGCTTCCCTGGTGACTCAGCTGGTAAAGAATTCACCTGCAATGCAGGAGACCTGGGTTCGATCCCTGGGTTGGGAAGATCCCCTGGAGAAGGGAACGGCTACCCACTCCAGTATTCTGACCTGGAGAATTCCATGGACTGTGTAGTCTATGGGGTCACAAAGAGTCGGACACGACTGAGCGACTTTCCCCCCTACTTGACCGTTTTCCTTTGTTTCTGCATTTTCTCACTTCTCTGATTAAACTTATCTTTGGCTAAGTTTTCCCACAGACAAAAGGCAGGCAGAGGACATGAGGGAATGGGCAGGACCGTAAGATCCTGCTCCTTTCCAATAGGATGGTGGCAGCCCCTGGAATTCATTAACAGGAAGGGTCTGAGGCTAGACCCCATGGTGTGAAGTGACTGTGGAGTCAGCATTTACCAGACGCTGCTCTTCCTTCAGTGTCTTCTCTGTCCCCTCCATCTATTATGTAATCATGTGAACATAATGTTACCATCTGATACCTCCTGTGCTCTGGAGCCCCACTGATACTGGCTCACTCTAGCTGACCTGTCTTTTTATCTGTAGGTGAAAGTCCCGCCTTCAATGCATTAATTTTTAAGCTGAAGTATACCCTGGTGGTATACTTTTACCAGATGGTAAAGAATCCGCCTGCAGTGCAGGAGACACGAGTTCATTCCCTGGGTAGGAAAGATCCCCTGGAGAAGGGCATGGCCACCCACTCCAGTATTGTTGCCTGGAGAATCCCATGGACAGAGGAGCCTGGCCGACTGCAGTCCATGGGGTCGCAGACTCAGACACGACTGAGCGACTCTTTCCCTTTCACTTTTATAGCTAATTTACGATGTTTCAGGTGTGTAGAAAGTGGTTTGGTTTTACATATAAGTATATATATTTATTATATCTAGAGAGAGTGTGTATACACATACACACACACATATATATAGTGTTCTTTTTCAAGTTTTTTTCCATTGTAGGTTATTACAAGATATTGAATATA
Source organism: Bison bison bison (assembly GCF_000754665.1). Lineage (NCBI taxonomy): Eukaryota > Metazoa > Chordata > Mammalia > Artiodactyla > Bovidae > Bison > Bison bison. The sequence goes on from NW_011495024.1 coordinate 744,340, forward strand.
GTTCCCTTTGCTGTATCTGTTGTTGTGTATCTGTCTTATATTTAGCAATGTGTATCCGTTAATCCCAAATTCCTAATTTGTCCCTCCAACTCTTTCCCCTTTGGGAACTGCAAGTTTATCTTCTATGTCCGTGAATCTATTTCTGTTCATAAATATGTTCATTTGCATCATTTTTTAGATTCCACATGTAAGTGATATCATATATTTGTCTTTCTCTGATATTTCACTAAGCCTGATAATGTTGCTGCAAATGGCTTTTTTGCTCTTTTTATGGCTGAGTAATATTCCATTGCAGACATGTGCCCCATCTTCCTCATCCATTCATCTGTCAATGGACTTTTAGGTTGCTTCCGCGTCTTGGCTATTGTGAATTGTGCTGCTGTGAATATTGGGTGCATGTTTCTTTTCAAACTAGAGTTTTCATCTTTCCCAGGTATATGCCCAAGAGTGAGCTCAATGCACTGATTTTTATTTGACTCACTCCCAAAGCCAAACATCTGACTTCTGATATATCTTTACACATTTTTTCTACCCTTTGCATAGGTGGTTGCATATCAAAATGTGAGGGTCTGGAATCAGGTAGGAATGTGTCTGGGGGATACTTGAAAGAACCTGTGGGACCTTGGTGAAGGATGGCAAACTGATGAAATGAAATCTGGAGTAGCTGGAAATATGGGGAAAATAAATAGCAGCCTGGCAAGTTCCCCCTAGCCCAGGGGTGCCAGGAGACAGCTCTGGGGGGTTTCCAAGTCGAGGAAAAGTGTAAACTGACCAGTAGGACAGTTTTTGAACCTTTCTTTCTCATCATATACCACTTAGTAACATTGGTGTACCAAATAGGCCATTCTCTAGGACATAGTATTTTGGTTAAAAATTCATTTGTATACATTTAAGTATATATATTGGAGAAGGCAATGGCACCCCACTCCAGTACTCTTGCCTGGAAAATCCCATGGACAGAGGAGCCTGGTAGGCTGCAGTCCATGGGGTCGCTGAGGGTCGGACACAACTGAGCAACTTCACTTTCACTTTTCACTTTCATGCATTGGAGAAGGAAATGGCAACCCACTCCAGTATTTTTGCCTGGAGAATCCCAGGGACAGAGGAGCCTGTTGGGCTGCCATCTACGGGGTCGACAGAGTCAGACACGACTGACGTGACTTAGCGGCAGCAGCAAGTGTGTGTGTGTGTGTGTGTGTGTGTGTGTGTGTGTGTGTATTTAGTAATTCCCCTACATACAAACCTTCAAGTTGCAAATTTTCAAAGATGCAAATGTATGTTCAGATATCCAGGCACGTAAGTTAGTTCACACGTCTGTCGTACTTTGTCACACGCGTGCTTCCTCTACCAATGGTTGTGCTTTTGTGTATTTTACTGTACAGCACTGTCCAGAGTACAGGAGTAAGCATCTTTATTTCTAGCCCTGGGTGTCTGAAAGCAAGCTTAAAAGCAGCAATGATGTAGCTGGTACTACTGTACTCTCCAAGGTACTGTACTGTAAGATTTAAAACGTTTTCTTTTTTTTTTTGTTTTTGCTTTTTATGTATTATTTGTGTGAAAAGTATTATAAACCTAATTCGGTAATTACTATATAGCCGATTGTGCTAGTTGAGTACCTAGGCTAACTTTATTGTCCTTACGAACAAGCTGGACTTACAAATGTGCTCTTGGAATGAACCTCACTGGTATGTAGGGGACTTGCTGTAGAGATGAAATAAGCAACTTATGAACTAGCTCAACACTTAGTCATGGTTTATTAGAGGATAGTGAATATAGTTCCCTGTGCTGTAAAGTTGGGCCTTGTTGTTTATCCATGCTAAATGTAAGAGTTTGCATCTACTAACCCCAAGCTCCCAGTCCATCCCTTCTCTTCCCCTCTCCTCCAAGTCTGTTCTCTGTGTGTGTGAGTCTGTTTTGTATGCGGATGCTCAGTTGTGTCCAACTCTTTGCAACCCCAGGGACTGCAGCCCACCAGGTTCCTCTGTCCATGGGGTTTTCCAGGCAAGAATTCCAGGCAGTAAAATTCTGACTGTTTTCAGGAGAATATTTTTTCTAATTAAAAGAATCTTGTTGGAATTTTGGTCCTGTTATGAGAGGCAAAAATCTTAAAAAAGGCTCAATATGAGCTATGACACGTAGAGACATGGGTGGAGGAATCAGGAAAATGGGAATAGATACAAAAAAAGACGTGATCTGGTATTTCTGGGGAAATTATGTTTCTTTTGGAACAACTACACATGACATGTTAAAAAAGATCCCAAGAAACTTCACAAGAGACAGCACATAATCAGCTGCCAAGTGAAGGAGCTAGGCAGTGATTTCAGGAGAGGGGACTTGGGTGTGAACACACCCAGGTGGAGGCGTGAGACCTCGGTGCCCCCTGCTGACTGCCAGTGCCGCCCTGCTCTGCACATCTCCTAACCAGCCGTGAAGCGCCACCCCAGCAGAGGCAGGTGTGATGGTGCAATCAGTGTTCTCAGAGGAGGAGGAACTCCCTGGCCAGTGGCTTTGCCTCAAGTCATCATCTTTCCTGTCCTCACAGACATTCACCTTCAGTGCTGCAGATGGAAGACCGAGAATTCTGCATTTCACATCTCCTTATTTCAGTAAGATTCCAATTGCATTTCCCTGCACTTCTCATTTTATGTCATCCCTAGTTAAGGGGACTCGCATGCTTTTTTCAATATTGTGGAGACAAAGGGGTGTTTAAAATGCCTATGAACATTAAATGTATAAACATGTATACATACCTAGGTACATGGATACATATATAGATATATATAGGTGGTAGATAGATGGAAGGATAGATAGACAGTTAGATGGACTGATATATGTGGTACATATATATCTGAATATGTGTATATACATTGAAGGAGATCAGCCCTGGGATTTCTTTGGAAGGAATGATGCTAAAGCTGAAACTCTTGTACTTTGGCCACCTCATGCGAAGAGTTGACTCATTGGAAAAGACTCTGATGCTGGGAGGGATTGGGGGCAAGAGGAGAAGGGGACGACAGAGGATGAGATGGCTGGATGGCATCACTGACTTGAAGGATGTGAGTCTCAGTGGACTCTGGGAGTTGGTGATGGACAGAGAGGCCTGGCGTGCTGCGATTCATGGGGTCGCAAAGAGTCAGACATGACTGAGCGACTGATCTGATCTGATCTGATCTGATGGCTCAGATGGTAAAGAATCTGTCTGCAATGTGGGAGACCTGGATTTGATCCCTGGATTGAGAAGATCCCCTGGAGCATGGCAACTCACTCCAGTATTCTTGCCTGGAGAATCCCCATGGACAGAGGAGCCTGGCGGGCTACAGTCCACGGGGTCCCTAAGAGTTGGGCACAACTGAGTAAGCACAGCACAGCACAGCATATACATTTGTATATGTGTGTGTGCTCAGTGCAACCCCATGGACTATATCCCACCAGGCTCCTCTGTCCATGGGTTTTCCCAGGCAAGAATGCTGGAGTGGGTTGCCATTTCCTTCTCCAGGCGATCTTTCTGACCCAGGGATCAAACCCAAATCTCCTGTGTCTCCTACATTGCCAGGCACATTCTTTACTGCTGAGCCACCAGGGAAGCCCCGGAGATAGAAATATATACACAAAAAAGATGATAGTGATAAGTAACACTGATTCAGCATTTGCTACATTCAGTATGTGCCACATACTCTTCTCAGCACTGTGCCCCTACTAAATATTATAAACCTAGTTGGAGCCCCTAGTAGGGGAGTAGTGACGGGATTGTCCTCATTTTCCACATGAGGCTGAGGCGCTGGCGGGTTTCACCACTCACCTGCCCAAGACACACATCTATGAAATGAAGAGTCAGAATCTCCTTGGAGGCCTCAGCTCAGAACCCAAGCTTCCATAGGAATTGCCTCCCTGAGGCAGCGCTGGGGGAGGTGGCTACTGGGAGAGGTCACGGTCACTGACTTAGCATTTTTTTACTCCTTCTTCACAGCCAATGAGTGGAATATTTTTATACATCAGGAATCGGTGGCAATCCACATAGAAGAGACGGTCTAAGTCTCTTCTATTTTAGAAACACTGAAACACAGCGTGTATTCAAGGTTCTCTGGCAAGACCTGGCCTTGGACTGGCGCTAAGCCCTCCAAGCCTGTCTTTTTTCATCTACCCTGAGACATGACCCCCAGAATCTGCGTGCTCAGAGCACGGCCTCAGGGCAGAGGAGACAGTGGGTGGTGGGGTCCTGGGGGTGGTGCCAGGAGCCCCCCAGCATCTCTGTGGATCCGTGTCCACCTTGCCTGAGGGACATTACACGCAGACTCTGACGTCACAGCCTACAGTACGTGCTCTCTAAACAACTCAGTGGGCATGTCCATGAAGGCAGGGCCCCTTCCTGTTGACCGAAATACACCATTAGGTCCTAGCCCAGGGCCTGAGTTGGAGAACCCTAACCCTCGCCTGAGATGCGTGATCACTAGAAACACAGTGGGCATGTGTGCAAGACCACGTGGAAGGAACCCTAGGCCACATCAGTGGCAACTCCTCCTGGTAGAATCTTTCTTGAGACAGGTCACTTTCTGTGGCTCTGTTTCTATTTTATAATGATCTGCAGGCCTGGAGGAAACAAAAAAAGGATCATGCAGAATAGTGGGTAAGAATTACGCTTGAATTAAAAATGAAAAATGAGGACAAATCTTGACTTGGATGTTAGTGGACTCCAGCTCAGGCCTTGTTATAAATAATACTTGGTGCCCACAAAGGCCGACACCTGGCCGTTTACCACCAACAACCACGGTGAAGACAGGTGGAGAGTACAAAGGGGCCCATGTGGAACAGCCAGGGCAGCTTCGGGGCGTCTTTCCACCAGGGACTTAAAATAGCCATTTCTCAGTAGCTTAGGAGGAAAAGGAGAAAGGCCAGAGGCGTTCTGATAGGGACTGTGCCTCCGTCTCTGACATCACTGGGAGGAGGGTGGAAGGCCTTTACAAAATCCATTGTCATACACAGTCCAACAAGAGGAACCTCAGTCCAACTGACGGATGCCGTGGCTGGGAGGGTTCATATAAGGGGGCATAACCACAGTACTTGTGCATGTTGGGGGCGATATCTTCTCAGGAAAGAGGAGGTAACTAAGCCTAAACTTGAAAGTGATCCCTTGTTATTAAAAAAGCCCTGTTCAGTACAGTAATGTATCCCACATAGTGGCCTTATACCACCCCTGGATCCAAAATTTGATCCAAACGCCACCCACCACGGCTGCAGAGGGAGGAAGAGACAGAAGAGCCTGGGTTGGGGATTTTCTTTTCTTTCTTTTTTTTTACAAAATATGTATTTATCTGGCTGCACCAGATCTTACTTGCAGCACATGGGATTAACTTAGTTGTGATGTGGGGTATCTAGTTCTCTGACCAGAGGTGGAACCCTGGCCCCCTGCATTGGAAGCGTGAAGTCTTAGCCACTGGACCACCAGGGAAGTCCCTGGCTTGGGGCTTTTCTTTCCCCCTGATCTTTAGTGGCTTTTCTGTAATCTTGAGCAAATCACTCAGTCCTCCTTTTATCCAGCTGCCGCATCTGCAAAGTGGGAGGAGATTCTTAACACCTGCCTTGTTTTTTTTCTGCTTTATCTTGTGATCGTTGATTTATTCAACCACTTCCTTGTTCTCCCTGCCCCCAGTTTTATTAAGATATTATTGACACATAACTTACTCGTTTCTTCAGCAAACATTATTGAGGATTTAAGTTGTACCAAGACCTGTCCCAACCGTTAGTGATCGCTTAGCCAGCAAGACCCAGAGCCTGTTCTCATGGGGCGTGCGTTCTTGGGAAGGCAGCAGGCAGGGAACACATACATGCACGCACGTTCATATAGAGGTGCACACACATGTACATATGTACGTGCTCAAATAAGTGCAAGCATATATGTCATATATGAAGATATGTGTGTGCACATATACTGTACACATTAATGCAGTTTCAAATGATGCGGGTCCTCTGAAGAAAAGTATTTTAAAAGATTCTGGTGTGATGAGAAGCTTAAAAGTGAGTAAGACCAAAGCAGTGCAATGTGATGGGGAGCCAGGGATGGAAGTGAGGGAGATAACATTGCCTCGACGGCTGGGGAAGTAACTCGGGTTTTTTCTTTCATTTTGATTATTAATTGGTTTGTTTGTTCATTGTTTGCCTGCCCACTTGAGTGTCAGCTTTAGGAGGGCCTTTGTCTATCTGGTCACCACTTAATCTCCACTGACTAGAGTAATTCCTGCCATGTCAGTTCAGTTCAGTTGCTCAGTCTTGTCCTACTCTGCGACCCCATGAATCGCAGCATGCCAGGCCTCCCTGTCCATCACCAACTCCCAGAGTTCACTCACACTCACGTCCATCGAGTCAGTGATGCCATCCAGCCATCTCATCCTCTGTCGTCCCCTTCTCCTCCTGCCCCCAATCCCTCCCAGCATCAGAGTTTTTGCCAATGAGTCAACTCTTTGCATGAGGTGGCCAAAGTACAAGAGTTTCAGCTTTAGCATCATTCCTTCCAAAGAAATCCCAGGACTGATCTCCTTCAGAATGGACTGGTTGGATCTCCTTGCAGTCCAAGGGACTCTCAAGAGTCTTCTCCAACACCACAGTTCAAACTCATCAATTCTTCTGCACTCAGCTTTCTTCACAGTCCAACTCTCACATCCATACATGACAGATGGAAAAATCATAGCCTTGACTAGACGAACCTTTGTTGGCAAAGTAATGTCTCTGCTTTT
>NW_011495024.1:751980-754684 GCF_000754665.1 Bison bison bison
AATTCCATCACCTCCACTAGCTTTGTTCATAGTGATGCTTTGTAAGGCCCACTTGACTTCACATTCCAGGATGTCTGGCTCTAGGTGAGTGATCACACCATCGTGATTATCTTGGTCTTGAAGATCTTTTTTGTACAGTTCTGTGTATTCTTGCCACATCTTCTTACACTTCTTCCTGCCATGTAGTAGATGCTAATTTTGCTATTGTTAAATGAATAAATGAATATACAATGTATACATATTTGTATACTGTCAAGGTATACATATGACTTGATGGCTTGCTTTTTTCACTTAATGATGTCTTATGGATCTTTCTTTTTTATTGTTTAGTTTTCATTGCAGTATACTTTACAATGTTGTGTTAGCTTCTTCTGTACAGCAAAATGAATCAGCCATATGTATACATATATCCCCTCCCTTTTGGATTTCCTTCCCATTCAGGTCACCACGGTGCATTAAGTAGAGGTCTCTGTGCTACACAGATGTTCTCATCAACTGCCTATTTTATATATACTATCAATAGTGTATGGGCTTCCCAGGTGGCGCTAGTGGTAAAAAGCCAATGAAGGAGATGTAGAAGACATTGGTTTGATCCCTGCAGAGACACAGGTTTGATCCCTGCGTCGGGAAGATCCCCTGGAAGGAGGGCATGGCAACCCACTACAGTGTTCTTGCCTGGAGAATCCCATGAACAGAGGAGCCTGGTGGGCTACGGTCCATAGGATCACAGAGAGTTGAACACAATCGAAGTGACTTAGCATGCACACACATCAGTCGTGTATGGAGCTCACATTTTATTAGAGCTTTGGTTGGGGTGGGGTGGGTACCGACATGAGGCTGTGGGGAGAGGAGGGGTTGCTGAGCTCTGTGTGACCCTGTCAGCCTTTCATAGCATGTTACTTTAGAGACCCTGTCTCCAGTCCCATTCCCTGTGTTGATGATGGGGAAATAAAATCCAAGTCATTTCAGCATTCCTGGGAGCCACCAGCCTCCACACTCCCACCAGGGTTCTTTCACAGCACACTCCTCTGCTCCTGTGGGAATGGCTGGTTCATCCCCACTCCTACCCCACGCTCCTCCAGCCACCAGCCAGTCTGCTCTCCCCTGCTTCGGTTCCCTTCACCCCTACGGCCACCAGCTTCCCCAGCTGGAGAGCCCCTCACCGTGGGTGCCCTGTGCTGCTCCCCGCGGTGGACCCAGCCCATCATCCTGGGGTAAATGGAGGCCTCTCAGCCAGCTGCATTCCCCAGACAGGTGTTAAGTGGCAGAGAGTTCTCTGTCATTGCCCTGCCCCAGCAGCTGCTACAGCTCCCCCCTCCCCATGTTCCAGGAATCCCTCCCCAGGGGAATCTGGAGGTGCTGACAAAGCCACTAAGCTCCTGGGGTGACCCGGGCAAAAAGAGGAAACTGGCAAAGTGATGACAATCCTGCTCTCATTTGCAAGAGAAAAGCTGCTTCAGGCAGGCACGTTTCTGGAAAGTCTTTAGGAACCTCATGCTTTTCAAGGGAACACTTTGGGGGAGCTTGTCCTTTTAAGGAAGTGGGAGGGTCTCAAAATATGCCAAGTGGTCCACCGGCAGCACATCACTTGGGAGCTTGTTAAGACGCAGAGTCTGAGAACTGGCTTCCACAAACCACAAATAGAGAAGAGTTCACATACCGCCACTGAAGATTCTGCTTGACACAAGGAGAATCAAAGATCCCGCATGCAGCAACTGAGACCCAGTGCAGCCAAAAAAAAAAAAAAAAAAACCCTAAAAAAAAAGGCAGCAACAAAATATGATTCCCAACAGAAGTCCCAGATCTTGAAGGGTATGTTGACTCTGTTCATCACGGTCCTTGTGGCCTCTGCTGTGAGTCACAGGGATGGATCACAGTAGGTGTGGAGAGATGCTAGTGTGTCTAGAAGAGTGATGGGAATTCTGCACTAGAGGGACAGGATCTCTGTGTGGCCTGGGGTCTATTCACTGCCCCTTGAAATTTTGCACGAAGAGGGACGGTGATGCATCTATAATATGCACTTTGAAGGTCCCCAAGCAGCGCTGTCAGGAGAACTCCCTGCCATGGAGGATATGCCCTGACTGCCCCGTCCAGCAAGTCCCCCACTCAGAAGCCATTTACTAACTACCGCATGCTTGGAATACAGCTAATTTGACCCATATACTGGATGTTAGTTTTCTTTCATTGTATTAATTTATATTAAAGAAAAAACTTGTGGTTTAGCTGTATTGTACAGTCTAGCTTTAGGAAGAATTTAAAATGCTTAACTTGAAAAGGCTGGAAGAAGGGTATCTCTTCAGCGTTTACAAATGTGTTGAGATGCTGTCATGGACAAGGGTGGTTACACTTTTACTATTTTTAAAGTTGCTTTAGAGGGCAAAATTAGAAGTCTTCAGGAAGGCTGGACTGACTTTTGATGACTGTGAATATAGTGAAGACAATGGAGTCTGATTTCTTTTTTTATTATTTTTCATTTTTATTGAAGTATGGTGGTTTATAATGTGTTCATTTCAGGTTTACAGCAAGGTGATTCATTTATATATATATTTATATATTCATTTATATATATGAGTATATTTAAATATATATTCATTTATATAAATGTATTTATATATATTCATTTTAATATATTTAAACATATATGGCTTCCCCAGTGGTTCAACTGGTAAAGAACCTTCCTGCCAGTGCAGAAGATACAAGAGAC
>NW_011495024.1:754784-765765 GCF_000754665.1 Bison bison bison
CCTGCCAATGCAGGAAATACAAGAGACGTGGGTTCAATCCTTAGGTCAGGAAGATCCCCTGGAGAAGGAAATGGCTACCCACTCCAGTATTCTTGCCTGGAAAATTCCGTGAACAGAGGATTCTGGCGGGCTACAGTCCATGGGGTCACAAAGAGTCGGACATGACTGCATGCACACCATGTCTATATATATGCATGTGTGTGTGTTTATATATTCCCTGTCATATTTTCTCCATTATGGTTTATCACAAGGTATTGAATATAGTTCCCTATTGTATACACAATGGCACCCCACTCCAGTACTCTTGCCTGGAAAATCCCATGGACGGAGGAGCCTGGTAGGCTGCAGTCCAGGGGGTCGCTAAGAGTCAGACGTGACTGAGCAACTTCACTTTCACTTTTCACTTTCCTGCATTGGAGAAGGAAATGGCAACCTATTCCAGTGTTCTTGCCTGGAGAATCCCAGGGACGGGGGAGCCTAGTGGGCTGCCGTCTATGGGATCGCACAGAGTCAGACATGACTAAAGTGACTTAGCAGTAGCAGGACCTTGTTATTTATTTCATTTAGTAACTTGTGTCTGCTAATCCTGGAGCCTAATTTCTTGAGTTCAAATCCTGCTCCACCACTTCGTAGACCGTGGCTCCCATAAACAAGAGCTATGAATGTTACCACTATGTTGTTGCTATACTAAGACACAATAAAGACGGAGTATCTCAGTCCTGGAGCTGTGCAGCAATGGCTCGACCTTCCCCTTGGCTCCCAGAGCTTCTGGAACTCCAGCAAGTGCTGCTGGAGGTGAAAGAGGGTAGGATGAGAGACAGGTCACGCCAGATGTCCCTTAAGAGCAGTGATACTTATGGCTGAAAAGATCTGAGAGCAGCCATAGATGGGGACCTATCCAGGTGGAATTCTCCGAGATGGGAGCAGATGCCAGCAGAGAAGAGTCCGGGGCAGGGGAGATGTGCAGAAACAGAGGAGTAACTCAGGATTGTTGGTGCCTCCAGCAAAAGAGATCCTGGGATCTTGATGGGCAAATCTACAGACATCAATTTGAGCAAACTCTGGGAGATAGTGAAGGACAGGGGAACTGGCTTGCTGCAGTCCACTGGGTCACAAAGAGTCCAGCACCACTTAGCAACTGAAGAACAACACATAGCACTAAACCAAGGCCAGAAAGCTATAGGAATAAACAAGGTCCTACTATATAGCACGGAACTATGTTCAGTGGGTTGTGTATGTGTTTAGTTGCTAAGTCGTGTCTGATACTCTGCAACCCCATGGACTACAGCATGCCAGGCTCCCCTGGCCCCCACTATTTCCCAGAGTTTGCTCAAATTCATGTTCATTGAGTCAGTGATGCTGTCTAACCATCTCATCCTCTGCCACCTTTTTCTCCTTTTGCCCTCAATCTTTCCCAGTATCAGAGTCAGCTCTTCACACCAGATGGCCAAAGTATAGGAGCTTCAGCATCAGTCCTTCCAATGAATATTCAGGGTTGATTTCCTTTAGGATTGGCTGGTTTGATCTCCATGCAGTCCAAGGGACTAAGAGTCTTCTCCAGCACCACAATTCAAAAGCATCAATTCTTCGGTGCTCAGACTTCCTTATGGTCCAACTCTCACATCTGTACATGACTTTCTGCCATCAGAGAGGTATCATCTGCATATACTATATTCACTATCCTGTGATAAATGCAAAAGAATATATGTATGTATAACTGAGTCACCTTGCTGTACAGCAGAAATTAGTGCAATGAAAATCAACTATACTTCAATACTTTCTTTAAAAAAATTAAAAAAAAAAAAAAACAAAGATATAGGAGAGTAATTTGGACCTGTATTCCCAGGACTGAGGACCCAAAAAGAAAGTCACTTGCTTCCTCAACGATCGAGAAATTAAAGAAGATGCCTCTTATGTGATACAGAGGAGATGGCGGTAAAGATGACCCAGCAGGAAGAATAGATCCTGCCTAAGATCTGGTCAAAGGAGGAGCTTGGGCATAAAACTAGGGACTTTTGGAAGAGATTTTCAGTGAAGTTAAGTTGACTTGTGTTGCATGACATGCACCATGTAACAAATATGTTTGGTTGGAAGCTGGTGCACTTAAATACATGGGGGTTTCAAAGGCATTTTTAATAGCCACCCGTGGGTCTCCATACTGCAGTCAGGGCTGGGTAGTGTAGCAGAAAACAGAAGAAGAAAGCCCTCTATTCCAGGATCTCGGTCTCTGTAGGAGGACTGTCTTGTCCCTGTGGATGAGGGTCGTGGTGGGGCCAGGGGGCAGAAACGTCAGCAAAGCAGAGACAGACTCCTTCCCGTCTGGTTTGGAGGCTTTCTGAAGCACAGTTTCAGATGTTGTTGTCTGACTAGGGACATTTAGAGCACAGGTGGCTCACCCGGCAGCTTCGTTCTGTCTTCTTGTGATTTTGTAGAGAGAAGAGAAGGTTGGGTGAGACACTGAATGTGGAGGCAAGGACTTTGTGCTTTAACCAGGATCTTTAGGCAAAGGGCAGATCCCTTACACCCAGACACACAGGACCTCTCAGCTGAATTTACGTCAGTCCTGCGTGAGTAGATTGGAGAAAGAAATGGCAACCCACTCCAGTGTTCTTGCCTGGAGAATCCCAGGGACGGGAGAGCCTGATGGGCTGCCGTCTATGGGGTCACACAGAGTCGGACACGACTGAAGCGACTTAGCTGCAGCAGCAAGTAGGAAGTGCCTCCACTTAGGACCCTTTGATACCCTTCTAAATTACCATCTTTGGCCTGGGTTTGCATTCTTGCCTGAAGCCTTATAAATGCTGATCTCACTTTTCTAAAGAGGAAACAACAGAGGGTCTCCTCTCATCCTCCCGAAGCCCCTTCATTGTAGATTCCTCTTATTCTTTTCATCAAGTGATCATGGCCTCCTAAAACAGACAGTGGTAGACCCTGGCTAGGAATTAGGACGAAGAAGATTTCTGCTTCTAAAGTGGGTTTCTGGAAGGCAGAGACAGTGAAGCCTGAGAACAGGAATGGCTGAGAAAGGAGTTATCAACTCTAAAAGGTGGATGCTACATCATTTAGGAGAGAGGGAACCAAAGCTAGAATGTTGTTGTTTAGGTGTCTTTCTCCCAAGATAACTTTATGCAGACTTGCTCAAACTCATGTGGTTTTTAAAAATATTTATTTATTTATTTGGTTGCATTGGGTCTTAATTGTAGCACGTGAGATCTTTGTTGTAGCACGCGGGCTTCTCTAGTTGCAGCTCACAGGCTTCTCTCTAGTTGTGGTTCACGGACTTAGATGACTCATGGCATGTGGGATCTTAGTTCCCTGCTCCAGGAATCGAACTCACATCCCTCACATTGGAAAGCAGATTCTTAACCACTGGACCACCAGCAAAGTCCTGACTCTTGTGGTTTTCAAAAAAGAAATGGGAAGACAGAGAGGAGAGGAGTAGGGGGCTTCCAGCTTTCAAGTCCCTGTTAGACTGGGGGCCTGAGAGCCAGGTGGGCAGGCGGGGCCAGCAGGTCCCAGCGGAGTGGTTGTGGGGCGCCCAGAGACCACTGGCAGGGCAGGATGGGGAGCAAAGCATAGGGTCAGAAATGGCCAGGAGCCCGACACAGAAGTGCTGGTGGGCAAGAGATGGGGGGAAAAGCCAGGCTACTCATGGAGTGGGCCTGGGGGTCAGCTTCCCCTACAGGCTAGGTCTAGAATAGGAAAAAAAAAGTTATGGCCAAAGACGTTCTCCTGATTGAGAAAGACAGACTAAAAATTCTAATTTGGGAATTAGTTCCACTTACAGTTGTGTTACCAGAAGTTGGCTTTGCTCCATTATGTAAGTAAGCAATGCATGTGTATCTTGCAGCACGTGAGTTAAGACTTTCCTGGATTTTTGCTGGCATGTCAGGCACCATTACCAGGGCATCCTTGCTTCATTAACGGTGTCCGGCAACAGGGCCATTAACGGTGTCCAGCAACGGGCCCATTAACTGGCCTGGTGGTTCTTGTGGCTGGAGAGGTCTGCTCCTCACCCAGCTCTGATCACCAGGGGCAGGAAGAGCCCCACCTTTATCCGCTAGGGACCACTTTCCTTAATAGAACATCTTAGCATCTCAACGGCAGAGAATCTTCATTTTCCCGTGTACTATTTAAAAAACACATTTATTTATTTACTTGGCTGCGCCAGGTCTTGGTCGCAGCACACAGAATCTTTGGTTGCAGCATGTGGGATCTATTTCCCTGACCAGGGATCAGACCCGGGCCCCTGCATTGGGAGTGCGGCGTCTTAGCCACTGGACCACCAGCGAAGTTCCTTCCCATGTACTCTTAGTGGAAATGGTTCCTGCTTCATTTTCAGCTCAAGGCTTCACCCCAGATGAGGATGCCCACTACATCGCTGTGGGCACCAAATGGACTCCCTCCTAGACAGCCCACACTTTATCTCCTTGTTCCTATTCACCACCTACTTTCAGATGTCTGAGCATGTTTGCAGTACGGAGGGGCTATAATTAGAATAAGCCGATGGCTGTGTTTTAACCCTTCTACTGAGATTTCATCCTTAAATGAACTGAAACTCGCTTTGCCAGTCTGTTTATTGGAGGCCAGTGGAGAGAGGAATAACGGGATGCCCCGAGGCCAGGAAGTCACAGCAAAGTATTCACTGAGCCCCCGTGCTTTCTGAGACGGGAGGGAGTGGAACAGGAAAATAGCTGGGTAGTACTGAATTAGACAGACAGGAAGCAGGGTGACTGGACCCTAGATAGCCTGGCGAACTCTCCCTAGACCAGGACAGTTGCTTGACTTTGCTTGTTATTATCAATAGCCCCATTTCTCAGACAACTTCCCAGTTGCCAGCAGGGTGCCATGCACACATACCTACTGTATGACATTTCTACTGCATAGTCTTCCTAGGAGGTAAGTATTATGGCCATATCCTCTTTAAAGATGAGCCTCAGAGAGGTTGAATAACTTGTCAGGTATCACAGGCAGGATCTGAACCCAAAGTGCCTCCAGATGCGGCCTTGCTGGAATTTGCCCAGCAGTCCAGTGTCTGGGACTGTGCACTTCCACTGCAGAGGGCACAAGTTCAATCCCTGGGCGGGGAAGTAAGATCCTGCGTGCCACGTGGTGTGGCCAAGAAAACACAGATGCTGCCTCACTGACAGCATCCTCATCCTGTCTGCTCTAGCTGGGTCCTGGGACCTCCAAATGATTGCCTGTGGCTTCAGCATCAGCAACCGTGGTCAGTGCCAGATGTCCTCCTGAAGGCAGCAGTCAGCGTGGGGACAGCAAAGTGCTTTTCCAGGCAACTTGTGTCCTTACTTGAGTTTAATCGGCTGAGTTGTGTATCCCTAAAGTACATATGATGAAATCCTAAACCTCCAGAACTTCAGAATGTGACTTTTTTTTTTTTTTTTGGAGACATGGCTTTGAAAGAGGTGTGTGTGTGTGTGTTAGTCACTCAGTCATGTCCAACTCTTTTGTGACTCCATGGACTGTAGTCGGCCAGACTCCTCTGTCTATGGGATTTTCCAGGCACGAATACTAGAGTGGGTTGCCATTCTGTTCTCTAGGGGACCTTCCCACCCAGGGATTGAACCTGGGTCTCCTGCATTGCAGGCAGGTTCTTTACAGTCTTAGCCACCAGGGAAGCCCTTGAAAGAGTTCCAAGATTAAGTTCAAATGAAATCATTAGGATGGTCTAATCCAATCTGACTGGTGGAAGAGGAGATTAGGACACAGATATACATAGAAGCCCAATGAGGACACAGGGAGGAGACAGCCAGCGGAGGAGAGAAGCCTCAGCCCTGCCACTACCTTGATCTTGGACTTCCAGTTCCCAGAACTCTGAGGACATAAACAGCTGTTGTCTCAGCCACCCAGCCAGCGGTGCTGTGTTACAGAAGCCCTCAAAGGCTAATACACGTGGTCTAAGGCTTCTGTTTCCTCTCCGTCCCCAGTTCGCAAAGAAGAGGAAGGACATAGAGTCAATCTGCATCAATCTCTGGAAAAACAGAGATTCAATGAGATGTTAAAACAGACTTTTTTATGCTTCTGGCCCAAAAAATAGCTGGTGGTTTAATCATAACAATAGCTTAAAATAGGATCTTTAGACTTGTATCAAAGAATCCGTATATATAAACAAAGCGGGAAGCTCAGTTTTTCTCTTGAACTGGAAACAGGTCCATGATAAGTGGTCACATATCCCATGCCTCCAAGGGGACCTTTGAAATGGTTCGACATTTTGCTTGGAAGGAGACACCCTACGTTATCAGCTCCTGGGAATCAGTCATCTCCAGCTTGTGTGAAGATCTCTGTGTATTTTGTCTCAGGATTATAGCACATTGTGAAGGTCCAGCCAACCACTTCCTCATCTATTATGCATCATGTCAAATTACTATCAGAGCGGCCGCCCTGCCCGAGGAGCAAGGAGCAGGCTGGGACCGCCCGCTGCAGCTGAGCCAGGCTCTTTGCCCTTTTTCTGGAGCATCTGTTTGCTCTGGTGCAGGGTGGACAGGAGGATCCCAGCCTCACAGCCCTGTGGATCGAGCTGCCAGGCACTACAAAGGGCCCGCCCAACGCCTTTTGATATTGTGGTGCCAGGATGCACACAGCCACTCTCTAAAGGAAAGTAGCAGCCCTAAATCCTTCACCAGGCAGTCTCTGCTATGCTCAGTTCTGGAGGGGGGAAAAAAAAGATCAAAGGACCCACCACACTGATGAACATGTGTGCATATTTTCGCTTCGGTCGTGTCTGACTCTTTGTGACCCCATGGACTGTAGCCCACCAGGCTCCTCTGTCCATGGGATTCTCCAGGCAAGAATAATGGAGTGGGTTGTCAAGCCCTCCTCCAGGGGATCTTCGTAACCCAGGGATCGAACCTGCATCTCTTACATTCCCTGCACTGGCAGGCAGGTTCTTTACCACAAATGCTATCTTGGAAGCCCCAATGCATAGTCCCTGATATTAACCAGGACTGCAGCCTCAGACGCTCATCTGGTCCATAAGCCTGACAAGTTCTACTGGGCCTTTAATTCGTGATTCAGGTATGATTGGAGCTGGTGGTTCCCTCACCCCTGCCCCTCTCCATGGTCTAGAATAGAGCCTTCCCAGGGCTCCTCCTGTCGGAGGACTGACTCCACAGCCCTCTCCCATCAACCTGGCCCGAGCCCAAGGGCACATGATTACAAGGCAAACCTGGATTTTGCAGGAACTCTTTTGAACAAACGATATCACTTTCTTATGCTTTATCCAGCAAATATTCTTAAAACACAAAGGACAGGTATTTTCTGCTAATTACTGTCATTTTCTCACAAGTAATAAACAATTTCACAATTCATGGCTAATTAGCAGCCAGGACTTTAGGTCTACTTGAAGCTTCATTGAAAACACTGGGGAGGACTTCCCTGGTGGTCCAGTGGTTAAGAATCTGCCTGCCAATGCAGGGAGCATGGGTTCAGTCCCGGTCTGGGAAGATTTCGTATGCCACGGGTCAAACAGCCCATGTGCCACAACTACTGAGCCCACACGCCTAGAGTCCATGCTCTGCAACAAGAAAAGCCGCTGCACGAGAGCCCCATGCATCACAAAAAAGGGTAGTCCCCGCTGGCTGCAATTAGAGAAAGCTCAGGCCCAGCAACAAAGACTCAGTACAGCCAAAAATAAACTTTAAAAAAATTAAGACAAAGCACTGGGGAAAACAAAATAGTACTAGGGGCCACGAGAAAACTAGATTGGACTAGTTGTCCCTTAGAGAAATCCTAATAATGGTGAGAGTGAATGGATTCCATAATGTGGGCCACCATTGAAACAGACAAACTCTGGAACGTGGGCCTAGTCTGGTGGATATTTTTATCAGCGATTTTGGTAAAATCATGAAAGTTACATTTGTTAAAATTGTAAATGACTCAAACTCTAGGGGGATTAATGATGTCTTGGGGGCTCCCATGGTGGCTTAGATAGTAAACAATCTGCCTGCAATGCGGGAGATCTGGGTTTGATACCTGGATTGGGAAGATACCCTGGAGGAGGGCATGGCACCCCACTCCCGTATTCTTACCTGGAGAATCCCCATGGACACAGTCCCATGGGGTCGCAAAGAGTCAGACGTGTCCAAGTGACTAAGCACAGCATAGCACATGGTGAAGCCAGGACCCAGAAAGATCTGGCTGGCTAGAAAGCAGGGCCAGATACAATAAGAAATGTGAGAGGAGTATGTGTAAAGTGTCAGCATAAATCCACAAAACGAGAAGCAAGCTGGACAGAGGGGAGGCACAGCTCCACAACCACACATATGTGAAAAGGACTTCAGTTGACTATAACTGTAAAATGAGTTATTTGCATGATGAAGCCATCAAAAAATTTTGTTTAATCCAGGTTATATAATGAACTGCAATAATTTGAATTTAGGAACTGACAGTTTTGTCCTTTTCTGCAGTGATCAGATTATACTAGTAATGTTGTATGCGGCCATACTTTGAGAAAGACAAGAGTGAGACTTCCCTGGTGGTCCAGTGGCTAAGACTCACCGCTCCCAATGCAGGGGGCCAAGATTCCATCCCCGGTCAGGGAACTAGATCCCACATGCCCCAGGTAGAGTCTGCATGCTTCAAGAAGCCAACTAAGACCCAGCACAGCCAAATATATAAATAATAATATTAATAAGAGGTAAGGTTCATTGAGTGATTACTTTGTACAGGCACTAATCATAAGTACCTTATACAAACCAGTTCATTTAACAGCCGTGTGAGGTGGATATTACTGCTGTTTCCATTTCACAGATGATGAAGCTGAGGCACATCAGCAGGGAGTCTGTGTAACTGGCCCAGGTAACCATCCTATCCAGTGCTTGGACTCAGGCTCTTGAGCTTGTGTTTTTAACTGCATTTTTTTACTTGGTTCCCAGCATCATTGAAGGGCCATTGCAATGTCATGAAAACTTTTGCCCAAGGATATGAGACTTCAAAATCTGAATGGGATCATTTACTTTGACTCCAAGCTTAAATTCCATTTCCTTCATTTGTGTTGACTTTGGGTTGAAAGACAGTGGCCTCAATGTTGAGGATGGTGTTGGGCAAGCCTTTGTTACCCAGATGGTCAAGGGCAGTGTCTGCACCACAGTGTCAACTCCGCACCTCCAAACCAGGGCACCGCCCCCATGAAAACAAAGCACTAAACCTCACAGCCTTAGGACACTGAGATCACTGAATGCAATCTAGACTTTGGTAGAACTTTAATTAAATGTTCAAAATATAAATCATTATACATTTAGTTCTTAAAAAAAAAAAACACTTTTGATTCTTGCAGTGTAGCAGCTATTAATAAAAGTTTCTGAAAATGCAGTCAGACTAATCCTTGTGTCTACTGTGATTTGGTACAAAATGCTAAGGTCGTTTTTAGTTTATTCTGTTGACAGCATGAGAGATTAGACTCAAGCCTCAAAGTATCTTCTTTAAATTGAAGTCTGTCCTTTTATTTATTTTGTATTAATTCGGTTTTAATAGTGGTATAGTTGCATCACAATGTTGGGTTGGCTTTTACTGCATAGAAAAGTGTCGGCCATACATATACATGTGTCCACTCCCTTTTGGACTTCCTTCCCATTTAGGTCACCACCGTGCGTTAAGTAGAGTGCCCTGTGCCATACGGTATGCTCCCGTTAGTTGTCTATTTTATGCATAGTATCAATAGTGTATATGTGTCAATCCCAATCTCCCAGTCCCTCCAACCCCACTCCTTTCCCACCTTGGTAACCATACATTTTTTCTGTATGTCTGTGTCTCTATTTCTCCTTTGCATATAGGGTTATCTATACCATTTTTCTAGATTCCACATATATACGTTAATATATGGTATTTGTTTTTTCTCTTTCTGACTTACTTCACTCTGTATGAGAGCCTCTGGGTCCATCCATGTCTCCACAGATGACCCAGTTTCATCCCTTTTTGTGGCTGAGTAATATTCCATTGTGTATATGTACCACATCTTTTTTATCTATTCCTCTATTGGTGAACATTTAGGTTGCTTCCAAAGTCTGTCCTTTCAAAAGGAAAGAATGGGAAGGGCGACGAGGGTAATATAAGGTATTTCTACCGTGGCAGCTGCTTTGGTGATTACTGAACTATTTTCTCTCATTTAGCTACTACCTTAGTCCTCCAAGGTTGCCCATTTTCCTGATGAAGAAATTAAGGATCACAAAGATTCCACAAGTTATTTATGACCCCACCAGTATAAGTAGTGAAGCAGTGTTTCATCTTTATCTCTCTGGCTTCAAAAGTTATTGTTTTATACACCAACCCATGCTGCCTTCTGATCAAGGCTCTAGGAACCGAAGGCCTTGGTTTCGTTGACTGTAACTGTGGTGCTGCCCATTTCAGATGTGATTGCTCCCTCTGAAGGTGACCAGAAGCCTCTGGCTTCCCCAGTTGTTTGGCCAGAGAATTATAAGCATCACAGTGCAGCTCAGAGGGAAAATGGGGAAGGAGAAAGTATATGTATGATGAGCACAATTCTATAAGTCAGACGTGGTGCCCAGAACCTTGAAAGGCTAATTAACTGGTGTCCAGTGAATGATATTGTATTAAGCTTCCATGGGAGAGGATTGCCCTCTCTGGGGTCCTGTGCTGTGCTTAGTTGCTCAGTCATGTCTGATTCTTTGTGATCCTATGGACTGCAGCCCACTAGGCTCCTCTGGAGTGGGTTGCCATGCCCTCCTCCAGGGGATCTTCCCAACCCAAGGATCAAACCCAGGACTTCCGCATTGCAGGCGGATTCTTTACCGTTGGAGCCACCAGGGAAGCCCTAGGGGGCCTTTGTCATCAGATTGTCCAGTCAATATGCAGACCAAGTTGATGGGAGAAATATCAAGATATAGTCTTGAACTTCACATGTTCTACTAAGGAAGAATAGACCCTTCACCAGAGATTCGAAAAAGGCACGGGATTACTATAGATGTTGTGGGCAAGGGCCGAGAGCCCAGCTTGAGTCACGTGCCTG
>NW_011495024.1:765865-771800 GCF_000754665.1 Bison bison bison
CCCCCATCCCCTGCCGCCTGCCCACACACACACTAATCACTGGGACCAGAAAGGCACCTGCAATTCAATCCAGATGGCTGGAGGTCACTTCTCAAAAGCAGAATTGCACACAGATCACCAGGAGAACTTGTTCTCTGCAGATTCTGATCTCAAGGAGACGCTCTGGAGTGAAGTCTGAGATTCTACGTCCTTACAGTCTCCCAGCCGATGCTGATGCTTCTGGTCCCTGGACCACCCCACGAGGACCTTGGCTAGAGCTTGCACCTTGGCTAAGGGTCCACCAGGAAGAGGAGCAGTTTTCCCAAAAAAACAGGGAGGGTTAGCACAGAGATGGCCACTTAAAGGGACTTTTGTAGTTAGAGAAACCACCATCATTTGTGTTCATCCCAATCAAGATATTCTTGCATTCAGAAGGCAAAAAAAACTATGGTTGGTACCTGGTGCTTTCCAAATACATGTAAAGGCAAAAGGCAAAACCATCAGGAGCTGGTGAAGGTCCTTGATGTATGGAGGACAGAAAAGAAGCACTGAGCTCTGAGGTGGGATGAGAATCACAGGGGAGCATGAGGGCGATGCTCGACTGTCCTGGCTCCAGGGAAACCATAGCTCAGATACATGCGTCTGGGCTTGGCTGCACGTCTGACGGCTTGGGCTTGTATGTTTCGGGATGAAGCGGGCAGAGATTCATAAGGCCTTGATTTAATTCGACTTCCTGCAAGTGTGGTTCTGATGCCTGTCAACTGCCTTTTGTGCTGAGTTTTGACCCCTTGGCACATTTAGACCCGCGACGGGCAGAGTAGCAGTTGAAGCAATTGATCTCTCCCGGGTTTGGCTGAGGACAGCTGAAAATCCATTTGGCTTCTCACCTGTGGAGCTCCACAGGCCAGTGGGGTCACCGTTCTGGGCTTTCAACAGAACATGGGGAAGATTCTGGCTGCCTAAGTCATCTGCTTTCTGAAATGTTACCAAGAAATGATTAAAATAATTGTGATGCTTGATGGAGAATTCTGGGAGGCTAGAACAGACCTAGAATCCTGACACTCCCAAATCCCTGCCTTGGATGGGAAAGGGCCCTGCAAGCTTGCAGTGTGGAGCCCAGGCCCACACTGGGCTGGTGTCTTTTTTCCTAAATTGAAGTACAGTTGCTTTTCAATGTTGTGCTAATTTCTGCTGTACAGCAAAATTATTTTAGTTATGAATATATGTACGTTCTTTTTTTCTATATTCTTTTCCATTACGGTTTATCCCAGGATATCGAGTATAGTTCTCTGTGCTGTACAGCAGGACCTGTTGTCTTCACACGCTCAGAGTGAGGGGCTGTGGCTGGCTGGGTGGCCCCTGTGAACAGAGGGGAAGCTGCAGAGCAGGCTCAGCCTTTCCTCCTGCTGCTGCACAGACCAGAGCCCTCGGTCCAGCCTCTGCTCCAGGCCGTTACTTAGACTCTAAGCCATTAGAATATGAATTAGCACTGCACACAGGCACACTGGTGAAGAATCCACTTGCTGGTGCAGGAGACTCAAGAGATGTGGGTTGGATCCCTGGGTCTGGAAGATCCCCTGGAGAAGGAAATAACAACCCACTCCAGTATTCGTAACTGGAGAATTCCATGGACAGAGGAACCTGGTGAGCTATCGTCTAGGGGGTCGAAAAGAGTTGGACATAACTGAGCAAGGACGGAATGCAACAGTACATGAATCACATATTCATAGATGATTGATGGATCTTGAACTGATCCTACATTTCATACATGAAAAAACTGAAGCCTGGAGACATACAGCTAATTCACTGTTAGACTAAGGACTCTTACATTCATTATCAGATTCCCTAAAAGGGCACTTAAGTGAGATCTTGCTTCCAGATACCTCTGCTGCCCCCAGGCAGATGGGGGTCACTTTCCTTTGGAAGCCTCCACTTTCCTAGAAAACATAGACAGCCTCTCTCACAACCAGTTGGATGTTCTGGATGTTTGTAGATTCTGGGTGAACAGAAAGAATATGGGAAATAGGAAGGCCCATCAGGAAGCTCCTGGAGTAAACAGGACCCCTGAGAACAACTCTTCCTGGGGTGCAGGCCAAAGTCTAGGATGGGATGAAATGAGAGCAGGAATTCAGGTGAACCCTGCAGTTCTCACTAAGCCAGAGAAACACCCCAAAGTAAAGGCAGCTCTCGCTCAGCCATTTTTTTGTTACTACTCCTTTTTTTTTTAAACTTTTTATTTTGTATTGGGAGATAGCCAATTAGCAAACAATGCTGTGGTAGTTTCAGGTGAACAGCAAAGGGACTCAGCCACACACACATATATATATATAATATGCATTCTACCCCAAACCCCCCCTCCATCCAGGCTGCCATGCAACTCTGAGAGTTCTATGTGCTATACAGTAGGTCCTTGTTGGTTATCCATTTTAGATACAGCATTGTATACATGTCAATCCCATACTCCCTAACTAACCCCCCCACCCCAGACAACCATAAGTTCGTTTTCTAAGTCTTTGAGTCTCTGTTTTGTAAGTAAATTCATCTGTATCATTTCTTCTTAGATTCCACATTTGGGGATGTCATACGATGTTTGTCCTTCTCTGTCTGACTTACTTCGCTCAGTATGACGCTCTCTAGGTCCATCCATATTGTCTCTCGGCCAGTTTTGAATCCGTGAATCTCAAGGAATCACCAGTCTTCTTCAAGGTGTACAGTGCGTGTCTACAGTCAATAGTCAGGACCAAGTCGTATGTATTTCAACAATTCCTCGGATCCAATCTATTTCTAAAAGGAGCTGTTGATTTGTGCCATGGAAATCCATCCAACTCTGAAAAAGTCCATGCTGTTCATTTGGACAGAGGCAGTTCTAGCTGTGTGTGTAAGGGAGAGAGAGAGCGGAAAACTGCCTGCGAAAATCAGCGGACACATATCCACACACCAGTCTCCTGGTACCAGCCTTGAAAAGCTTTACAGTTAATATAAATCAATCCCATCCAAAATGGCATGTTATGAAATTGACCTTGTCCAAAACTCTTCTGTCCTTGAGATACAACAGAATCTCATCCTTTGTAAAATTGTTCTCCTTAGTAACAACCCTGATTTTTCAGCCCCCATTGAGCTTGTTGCGTCTTTGTTTTAACTCCCAGTTCGAGATCAGGAAGACACAGACTGTTCACCTGCCACTGAATTATAAAAATCTTTAAACTCTTCAGTTTGAAGGAAGCTATTTTTTAAAAGCAAAAAAACCCATTGATAAGTCAGAGGTAGAGCCTTAAGGATAACTTCCCTGAATTTTTCTTTCTGAAGACAAAGCACACTCTTGCTTTTAAATAGTTTGGGCACAGCTCCTGAAATTAGCAAAGAGCATTGCCCACACATCTGCATAATTAGTTGCAGGGAATATACCCTTAATCCACATACTCGTTTCTACAAAAGGCAGAGAAGCAGATTTCTTACGGTCAGCACTCCACACAGGCCCCTTCCACAGTCACTGAGCGGGAAGTGGCGAGGGAACCACTGCAACAGGCTGGGCTTGGTTTTCTCACTCTGTCTGGGCCAGCTGAGTGGGTGGTAAAGATAAGCCCATTTACCCGGTACATCAGCCACCACGAAGGTTTCACCAAAATAAATGTGGAGAATGGGGGAGTGAATTGGGAGCCCCTAGTTCAACTGAGCCCTGCTGCAAACCAGCTTTGCAACCCTGGACAGAGCTCATCACCTCTGTGCCTGAGGTTGCCTACCTTTACAAAAGAAAGTCAGATTTCCAAAGTCCTTACCAGCATGGACAGTCCAGTTTTACAATAGCCATTTACTAAACTTTCTAGCAGCATAAATGTGCTAATGTTGCCAAATATGCTTAAATATCAAGAACTGAATTGTGGTCATTTATTCACCAGTATACTTTGAGTCGGGCACTGTCCTAGGCCCTGACAGATACAAACGTTACTAGTGAAAGTGGAAGTCGCTCAGTTGTGTCCAACTCTTTGTGACCCCATGGACTTAGTTCATGGAATTCTCCAGGCCAGAATACTGGAGTGGGTAGCCTTTCCCTTCTCCAGGGGATCTTCCCAACCCAGGGATCGAACCCAGGTCTCCCACATTGCCGGCGGATTCTTTACCAGCTGAGCCACCAGGGAAGCCAGGTTCCTTCATCTAGGAAGAAAGCAGCAGTCAGTTGGAAGAGGTGGTGGTGGTTTAGTTGCTAAGTCGTGTCCGACTCTTGCAATCCCGTGGACTGTAGCCTGCCAGGCTCCTCTGTCCGTGGGATTCTCCAGGTAAGAATACTGGAGCGAGTTGCCATTTCCTTCTCCAGGGGATCTTCGCAAACAGAATTTTAAAACCTTGGGGAGATGTGAGGGAGCTGACACAGAATTTTGTGGGAGCAGATTTACAGGGTGCTGGGCGGAGCTGGAGATGGAAGAGGAAGCCCCGGGTGAGGAGGTGCCTGGCAGCTCTGTAAAGGGGATAGCAGTGGCATGATGTCTCTGAATTTCTGAAGCCCATGAGAACCAGGTTCAGTGCAGTACAGAGAAATTCCTCATTCCTAACAAGGCAGGACCCTGCCTCTGTGAGCTCTGCTGTCCTGGCCAGGTCCTAGGTATGACTTCCTGCAGCCATCTTTCAAAAACAGACCATCAGGACAAGATATTGCTTATACTCCTCTGAGAAAAATCCAGGACATCAGAAGATACAACAGGAGCAACAAAGGGACTGAAGTCAAGCTAAAGGTCTTTTGGAATTCCATAGCATAATATCTTCGTCCCATTATACCACCGTTGCATCTCTGTGGACAGATCTGTGAAACAGCTGTATGCAGTAGCTCACCGTACATTGCATTCATTCCTTCAAAGCTTGGACATTGAAGATTGCCATTCTAGCCACTGACCAAATGCCATTGCCTTTCATTGTGACAGAAGCAGAGAGCACCCCAGTCATTGGTCCCGCCCCCAGTCTCAAGCCTTGGACTTTCCATTGCCAAGATGGGAGACAGACAGGGCCAGTGGGAGAGATGCTCACCCAAGGTCTTCAGGAAATTCCATTAGATTTGGGGAGTATCTGCCAGTCGTCTCTCCACATGGATAGAATGCTAGGTCCCAGAAAGGTGGTGTGGAACAACAGAAGTGAGTACACAGGTTCCCTTGTTGAACAAGGCTTTTTCCTTGTTGAACAATTTTTATAAACTTCTTCCTTGCAATGAACTCAATGGGCCCACTCTGAAGCCCCAGACAAATAGCCACCCACTGGGAAGAAAGCCAGTCCAGCCAGCAGATGAATGCAGGCATCAGTTACAACTGTGGGGCCCAGTTCAGGAGTCCAGCAGGCACCATCAGATCCATATTATCCCATCCTCATGAAGTTTAAGCCTCACCTTCTTTTTGATGACCAAGGAAATGTCCACAGATCTGCCATGGCTTCTCCACTGTGATAAAAGTGTTGTTGAGTCAGGTGTTATAAAAATATATTTCTGGTTTAAGTCTTGACAGCTTAGTGAGACTCAAAATGAATCTTTACTGAAAGGCAGAAAAATAGATACAAAAGCTCAGGGGCTTCCCTGGTGGTCCCGTGGTTGAGAATCCACCTGCCGATGCTGGGGACACGTAGATAGATAGATAGACCAGGGTTCGATCCCTGGTCCTGGCAGATCTCACACGCCTCGGAGCAACTAAGCTCATGAGCCACAACTACTGAGCTTGTGCTCTAGAGCCTGTGAGCTGCAGCTACTGAAGCCTGAGCGCCCTGGAGCCTGTGCTCTGCAGCAAGGCAAGGCACTGCACCACCGCTAGGGAGTAGCCCCCGCTCACGGCAACTAGAGAAAGCCCGCGCACAGCCTTGAAGACCCAGTGCAGCCAAAAATAAATAAATAAATCTTTAAAAATTTTTAAACACTCAGCAGCTGTTATTTTCTGAGACCCGTTTATCAAGTGCTGGGTGCTGTGTCCCTCAGCTTCACAGCGGG
>NW_011495024.1:771900-784940 GCF_000754665.1 Bison bison bison
TTTCAGGAAGAGTCAGCGTACTGCATTTTTAAACACTCAGCAGCTGTTATTTTCTGAGACCCGTTTATCAAGTGCTGGGTGCTGTGTCCCTCAGCTTCACAGCGGGATGTGTTTCATTAATGCAGTACGCTGACTCTTCCTGAAACTGGTCCTATCTCAGGGCTAACAGCTCTCTTTAGAGCCCAACTCCAGCTTGTCTCCTACCAGCTCAGGAGAGGCATCCTATGCTACAACAGATGGTCCGGTGATGTCTTCCTGCTACAGGAAACCACGTGTCCAATCTCACTGGGTTAAGTGGACCACAAGCCAAAGTTCCCAGAGCAGCTTTCTTCTGGGCACAGATATTTGAATGCACTCCTACAACAAACAGAGTAGTTTCTGATATTGAGAGGCTGTTTCAGACTGGGAGGAAATGCACACCAATTCTGGGGGCCTGTCCTTCCTAAGTGGCCAGAGGACTTCAGCTGGTACTTTAGTCTCCACATATAAGTGGAAGCTGTGGGATCTTGCCCACCCAGAAATTGAACCCAAGTCTCCTGCATTCCAGGAAGATTCTTTACCATCTGAGCCATCAGGGGAGCCCATCATTCAGTGTATTAGAACCCAATTTTGATGCTGGTGGTAGCTGGTAGAAACCAACCTTGTGGCCTGAACTATTCATGTACTTCTTCATTCATATCCTCAATGTGATACCAGAAGGACTTAACGCTTTTCATGAAATGCACATGTAATGTGGGTGAGGGTCTACCCTCCACCCCTTGCCTGGGAGGGCGGGGATGATGGCTCCCCTGGGAGATGTCTGTTATTTGGGGAGACCTGGCAAAGAAATAAGTTGCTGTATTTTTGAATACCACCCTGTCTTTACTGCTCCTGTCTTCACCTTTGGATGGGACACAGAACTGCTTCACAGTGACCGGCAGTTTGGCCAGGAGCCCTGTGGACAGGGGCAGGCAGTCTCCTAGCACTTTACAGACAGTCATGCTCTTGGATTATGCACGCGAAACCCGCTGAACCCTAAACAGTGAACAGATCCCTGTGGAGGAGGCTGTGAAATTCCTAGTTAGTGGGACACGTATGCAATCTGTGCTTCTTAAATGTTCCCTCTCCAAGACGTGGTTAAGGCTTGTTCATTCCTAGGGGAAGATCTCTCAGAATTCTTTGTACACAATGAATGCCCTTCGTTTCTCTCAGACCCTTTCCAAGAATCCTCACCACTAACATCATGGAAGACCTATCTTTTTCTGCCTCTAACTGCCTCAGGCATGTGTTTTAGGAACAGATCAATAGCAAGATGGATGACAGATTGGTAGATAGATAGATGATACACACATAGATACAGATGCATGCAATTATAGACAGACTCAGTTTCTGGACTTACAGCTAACAGAGCACTGTACTAGTTGCTCAGAAAAACTACTTCAGTATTTTTCATTAATACTTCAGTATTTTTGTTGTGCTATAAAAGTTAATCTTTTAAATTGTTTAAGCAAATCTTTATAAATTGACTCTAAGGATACTTGGCTAAACCTGGATCTGCTGTGGAATCTGTAACATTAAAACACGCTCCTGGGAAATCCAAACATACTTTAACCTACTTATGAGCCATAGTGGCTCATAGTAAAATCCATTTTACTTAAAACTTCCCCAAAGATGTCTTAAAATGTTCAAAATAAACTGAAGCCTAATTCATAAGTTTGGTTAAATGGTCTTTACTGCCTCTGTCAGCTTAAAGCTCTAAGTGAAGGCAAACACACAAAAAAAGTTGGGGTTCAGGGCTGGGAAATAAACATTTACCCAGTAGTTCGAGACTTGTAGTGGATGCTACTCTGACTTTTGCCTGGTAGAAAGGTTTTATTTTCTTTCTTTTTTAAATATTCATTTACTTACTTACTTACTTAAATAATAACTAAGACCCAGCCGTGTTGTGTCTTAGTTACAGCATCAGGATCTTTGTTATGACAAGCCGGCTTAGTTACACTGTGGCATGAGGGATGAGACAGTAAAGAGTCTGCCTGCGATATAGGACACACAGGTTCCATCCCTGGGTCAGGAAGATCCCCTGGAGACGGGAATGGCAACCCACTCCAGTACTCTTGCCTGGAGAATCCCATGGACAGAGGAGCCTGGCGGGCTACAGTCCAGTTCAATTCAGTTCAGTCGCTCAGTCATGTCCGACTCTTTGCGACCCCATGGACTGCAGCATGCCAGGCCTCCCTGTCCATCACCAACTCCCTGAATTTACTCAAACTCATGTTCAGTGAGTCGGTGATGCCATCCAACCATTTCATCCTCTGTCATTCCCTTCTCCTCCTGCCTTCAATCTTTCCCAGCATCAGAGTCTTTTCCAATGAATCAGTTCTTCACATCAGGTGGCCAAAGTATTGAAGCTCCTCCAACACCACAGTTCAAAAGCATCAATTCTTTGACACTCAGCTTTCTTTATAGTTCAACTCTCACATCCATACATGACTACTGGAAAAACCATAGCTCTGACTAGATGGACCTTTGTTGACAAAGTAGTGTCTCTGCTTTTTAATATGCTGTCTAGCTTATTCATAACTTTTCTTCCAAGGAGCAAGTGTCTTTTAATTTCATGGCTGCAGTCATCATCTGCAGTGATTTTGGAGCCCAAAAAAATAAAGTTTGTCACTATTTCCACTGTTTCCCCACCTATTTGCCATCAAGTGATGGAACCAGACGCCATGATCTTCGTTTTCTGAATGTTGAGCTTTAAGCCAACTTTTTCACTCTCCTCTTTCACTTTCATCACGAGGCCCTTTAGTTCTTCACTTTCTGCCATAAGGGTGGTGTCATCTGCATATCTGAGGTGACTGATATTTCTCCCGGCAATCTTGATTCCAGCTTGTGCTTCATCCAGCCCGGCATTTCACATAATGTACTCTGCATATAAGTTAAATAAGCAGGGTGACAATATACAGCCTTGACGTACTCCTTTCCCTATTTGGAAGCAGTCTGTTGTTCCATGTCCAGTTCTAACTGTTGCTTCCTGACCTGCATACAGGTTTCTCAAGAGGCAGGTCAGGTGGTCTGGTATTCCCATCTCTTGAAGAATTTTCCACAGTTTGTTGTGATCCACACAGTCAAAGGCTTTGGCATAGTTAATAAAACAGAAGTAGATGTTTTTCTGGAATTATCTTGCTTTTTCGATGATCCAGAGAATGTTGGCAACTTCATCTCTGGTTCCTCTCCCTTTTCTAAATCCAGCTTGAATGTCCGGAATTTCACAGTTCACGTACTTTTGAAGCCTTGCTTGGAGAATTTTGAGCATTACTTTGCTAGCTTGTGAAATGACTGCAATTGTATGGTAGTTTGAGGATTCTTTGGCATTGCCTTTCTTTGGGAATGGAATGAAAACTGACCTTTTCCAGTCCTGTGGCCACTGCTGAGTTTTCCAAATTTGCTGGCATATTGAGCGCAGCACTTTCACAGCATCATCCTTTAGGATTTGAAAATTAGAGATACCAAGGGAACATTCCATGCAAAGATGAGCACAATAAAGGACAGAAATGATATAGACCTGACAGAAGCAGAAGATATTAAGAAGAGGTGGCAAAAATACACAGAAGAACTATACAAAAAAGATCTTCACGACCCAGATAACCACAATGGTATGATCACTCACCTAGAACCAAACACCATGGAATGCAAAGTCAAGTGGGCCTTAGGAAGCATCACTACGAACAAAGCTAGTGGAAGTGATGGAATTCCAGTTGAGCTATTTCAAATCCTAAAAGATGAAGCTGTGAAAGTGCTGCACTCAATATGCCAGCAAATTTGGAAAACTCGGCAGTGGGCTACTGTCCATGGAGTTGCAAAGAGTCGCACATGACTGAGGGACTAACACACACACACATGGGATCTTAGTTTCCCAACCAGGGGCTGAGCCATATTCTTTGCACTGTAAGGCAGAGTCTTAAGCACTGAACCACCAGAGAACTCCCTGAAAGGTTTTATTTTCTAATCTCAGAATTTTAAAGTTGAAAAGCATTCAAGTTTATGAAGTCCAACTCCCCTCTAATGCTGGAGTGAATATCTTTTACAACCAGTTTTTATCTGCTCATTGATAGTTTGAATCAAGATGCCGAGTGGCACAGGGCTCTATGAATAAGCTGTGCATCTTCGCTATTCTGCCACTGATCTTTCAGTAAAGTCCTTCAATATGTGCTGAAGTCTAAAGAACCACCCCTTGGGTGTGAAATGAGCATCCAAATACAACTCACCCCGCCCCAGAGGTTGTAACCTAATTCTCTCCATGGGACCTGTTTTCTTTATGATACAGATATGCACTAATCATGGGCGTTGGTAGAGAATTTTAAGCTAACCCTTGGGTCATCATTAAACTTGCTCACATTCTATTATGAATTTTTCAGGAAATTTTTCTAAAATATATAGAAAACTGTAATAAGGAAGGTATTTGTCACCTTTTTATTATAATAGGGGGAAATGGATGTAATATAGTGTCTAATAATGGGGGGGATACTCTCTTCCCTGGTGGCTCAGATGGTAAAGCGTCTGCCTGCAGTGCGGGAGACCCGGGTTTGATCCCTGGGTCAGGAAGATCCCCTGGAGAAGGAAATGGCAACCCACTCCAGTACTCTTGCCTGGAAAATTCCATGGATGGAAGAGCCTGGTGGGCTATAGTCCATGGGGTCGCAAAGAGTCAGACACGAGTGAGCGACTTCACTTCACTTCAATGGGGGGATAGCTGAAGCTCTCACAATATAATTTATCAGCCTTAAATCTATGCAGAATATAGCAAAATATCCATGCAGGTATCCATGCAGAATACCAGTGACCCAGAGCTACGTAGATGAAACAAAAAATAATTCAGTAAGTAGAAAACCATGTAACATCAAGGAAACATTCTTAGGAGATGTCATTAGTTAAAAAGCCCGATTATGGGCTGGTGTGACACAGTAGTCACACCCATGTAAACACATTTCTCAGGGGAGGACCTGGATTATCTCAGTCTGTTGGAAATTTATCGTGTATCTCTGTGCCTCTGCCTTCCCCAAACCCCCTATTACTGCACTATTGATTTACCAGTTTGATTTTTCAGAATTTATTTTCCGATTTTCTTATTCCTTTTATTGTCTTCTGAGCCAGAACCCACACATTTAACTTTCTTTTGTGTATCCAAATGTACTTAAATGACATTGTCTCTCTCTCTTTTTTTTTTTTTTTTTGCCATGCTGTGTGGCATGTGGTATTTTAGTTCCCTGACCAGGGATCGAACCCATGCCCCACTGTGGTGGAAGCAAAGAGTCTTAACCACTGAATCACCAGGGAGGTCCCATTAAATGACATTTTATATTAACAGGCCTTAAGACCTATGAAAGGAAGGAGATGAAAGGGTATACTGTGGTTACAGTTCTAATTTTGCCAATCATGATTTTTATTTTCAGTAAGTATAGTTTGTATTTGCAGCAGAAAGGAAGCCCAAATTAATCATTTCATTTAATTATAATTTTTATTTCATACATTAGTCAATCTCTCTTTTTTAATCTATTGACCTGCTGCCGCTGCTGAGTCGTTTCAGTTGTGTCGGACTCTGTGTGACCCCATAGATGGCAGCCCACCAGGCTTCTCTGTCCCTGGCACTCGTCAGGCAAGAACACTGGAGTGGGTTGCCATTTCCTTCTCCAGTGCATGAAAGTGAAAAGTGAAAGTGAAGCAGCTCAGTCATGCCAACTCTTAGCGATGCCATGGACTGTAGCCTACCAGGCTCCTCTGTCCGTGGGATTTTCCAGGCAAGAGTACTGGAATGGGTTGCTATTTCCTCCTCCAATCTATTGACCTGCCCAAATCTATATATTTTTTATCTACTATGTGCATATGTGTGTTTCCCTGAAATTGGATACCATATTTTATCACCATCAATATATACTAACATGAATGGAAGCTTATTTAAGTACAGACTGTGGACAGGGATGAAGTGAAGTGAACTGAAAGTCACTCAGGCATGTCCAACTCTAAAATTGCAGTCGAATTCTTTACCAGCTGAACCACAAGGAGGGCGGAGGTGAACAGGGATGGTCGGGATCAAAAACATTGTCTGGTGGAATTATTCCAATGACCCTGATAAGAAAGAACCTAGTACAGAGATTTGAGCCAATAGCAGCAGCAGCATGTTTTTAATGGAAAACAGTAAAATGACAATTAAAACTAAATGGAGCATTAATTACACTAAATGTAAATAAATTAAAGTCTTGATTAAAAGATCCATGGAAGTATAAACTGGCACAACTAATTTTGAAAACCATTATTCGTATGTGTGTGTATCTATATGTTTGTATGTTAAGTCGCTTCAGTCTTGTCCAACTCTTTGCAACCCTGTGGACTGTAGCCTGCCTGGCTTCTTCGTCCATGGGATTCTCCAGGCAAGAACACTGAAGTGGGTTGCCATGCCCTCCTCCAAGGGATCTTCCTGACCAAGGGATCGAACCACACCTCCTATGTCTCCTTCATTGACAAGTGGGTTCTTTACCTCTAGTGCCTTCTGGGAGGAGTGTATCTATATATAAGTATACAGATATCCTCAGACACTTCATTTCCCCTCTGTGATATATATCCAACATAAATGCATACAAATGTGCACCAAATATATGTAAATGTTCCTAGCAACACTGCTCATAATCCACACCACTCAATGTCTGTCAACTATAGGATGAATAAATAGTGGTACATTCATAAAGTTAGATGCCACATAGCAAGTGAATTATTGGTACTTACAACAATATGGATACGATCTCTCAGACATAATACTGAGTGAAAAAGACCAGACACTAAAGAGTACATAATGTATGGTTCCAACTTTATTAAGATGAAAAAAATAAATATGGAGATAGAACTCTCCATACTGATTATATAATATTTAAGGGGGTAGATAATGACTAGGAGAGGGCTCAGGGGAAGCTTCTGGGGTGTGGGTATATATTCTGTATCTTGGTAGAGATGGTGTAACATGTGTGTTTTATTTTATAAAAATTAAACTGTATGTTTTACCTTTTGTGCACTTAAATATATGTTATATATTTTAAAAGGGTTTTCTAAAAAAAAAGTAAAATTTTATTTACAATATTGTCAAAAAGAATTAAGTATTTAGGAGTAAACATAACTAAGGAGGTGAAAGACTTACCTGTAGGAAATTACAAAATATACCATAAAAAAATTAAAGAAGACACAAACAAATGGAAAGACATCCAGGGTTCACGGATGGAAGACTTAATATTGATAAGATATCACTGATGCCCAACTGCTGCTGCTGCTAAGTCGATTCAGTCGTGTCCGACTCTGTGCAACCCCATAGACGGCAGCCCATCAGGCTCCCCCATCCCTGGGATTCTCCAAGCAAGAACACTGGAGTGGGTTGCCATTTCCTTCTCCATTGCATGAAAGTGAAAAGTGAAAGTGAAGTCGCTCAGTCGTGTCGACTCTTAGCAACCCCATGGACTGCAGCCTACAGCTATCTACAAATTTAATGCAATCCCTATCAAAACCCCAACAGCATGTCTTCTCAGAAATAATAAAATCTACCCTAAAATTTATACGGAATCTCAAGGGATACAAAATAGCCAAAACAATCTTGAAAAATGAGAACAAGGTTGGAGGTCTCACACCTCCTGATTACAAAACTTATAAAGCATAGTCATTAAAATTGGCTTGAAATGTGGTACTGGCATGAAGACAGACATACACACCAATGGAATAGAATAGGGAACCCAGAAATAAACCCTCACATATATGGTCAATGATGTTTGCACAGGTGCTAAGACCATCCAATGGGAAAAGGACAATCTTTTCTACAAATACTGCTAAGGAAAGCTGAATATTGACATGCCAAAGAAAGAAGTTAGATCCTAACTTTATACCCTGTACAAAAATTAATGCAAAATGAACCAAATTTCAAGAGGTAGCACTATAAAACTCTTTGAAGAAAGCGCGAGGGCTTTTTTTGGCATTATATTTGGGAATGATTTCTTGGGTATAACACTGAAAACACAGGCAACAAAAGTGGAAATTGGACGCCATTGAAATTTAACATTCTTTTGCATCAAAGGACACAATCAACAGAATGAAAAGGCAATCTATGTAACGGAAAAAAAATTGCAAATCATTTGTCTGATAAGGGGTTAATATCCAGAATGTATGAACCCCTACAACTAAACAACAAAAATAAACAATGAAAAAATGGGTAAAGGGCTTGAATAGACATTCTCCAAAGAATAGCAAACAAGCTTATGAACAGATGCGCAACATCACTAATTATGATGGAAATGCAAATCAAAAGCACAATGAGGTATCACCGTATATCCAACTAGTGTTGACAAGGATGTGAAAAAAATGGAACCCTTGTGCACTTCTGGTGGAATGTAAAATGATATGACCTCTAGGCAAAACAGTGTGATAATTCCTCAAAAAAAAAAAAAAAAGTAGAATTATAGTATCCAGTAATTCTACTTCTGAGTTGTTTTTGTTCAGTTGCTAGGTTGTGTCTGCCTTTTTGTGACCCCATGGACCGCAGCACACCAGGCTTCCCTGTCTTTCACTATGTCGTGGAGTTTGCTCAAATTCATGTCCATTGAGTTAATGACGTTATACAACCATCTCATCCTCTGCATCCCCCTTCTCCTTTTGCCTTCAATCTTTCCCAGCATCAGGTCTTTCCAACAAGTTGGCTCTTCACATCATGTGGGCAAAATATTGGAACTTGAGCCTGAACTTCAGCATCAGTCCTTCCAATGAGTATTCAAGGTGGATTTCCTTTAGGATTGACTGGTTTGACCTCCTTGCTGTCCAGGGGACTCTCAAGAGTCTTCTCCAGCACCACAGTTCAAAAGCATCAATTCCTTGGCAGATTTCTTTATGGTCTAACTTCTGGGTTATATACCACTTTTGGGTATATGTAAAAAAGGATTGAAGTGAAGGTCTCAAAGAGGTATGTGTATATCGATGTCCATAGCAGCATTATTCACAATAGCCAAGAGGTGGAAGCAACCGAAGTGTCCATCAATAGATGAATGGATAAACAGCATGTGATATATACACACAAAGGAATATTTTTTTTACACAAAGGAATATTATTCAGCCTTAAATGGAAGGAAATGTTGACACATGCCACAACATGGATGAACCTTGAGGGCATTATGCTAAGTGAAATAAGCCAGTTACAAAAGGACAAATACTGTATGATCCCCCTTATTTGAGGTACCTATTAATACAATAGACAGTTCATAGGGACAGGAAGTGGAATGGCAGTTGCCAGCAGCTGTAGGAGACAGGAATGAGTAGTGGTCATGTAGAGTACAAAGTTTCAGTTTTGTAAGATAAAAAGGGTTCTAGAGATTGGTTAGCTAACAATGTGAATGTTTTTAACTCCACTGAACTAAATAGCCGCTGAACTAAATAATTAAACATAGTTAAGATGGGAACTTCCCTGATGGTCCGTGGCTAAGGCTTCGCACTCCCAATGCAGGGGACTCAGGGTCAGTCCCTGTTCAGGGAACTCGATCCCACATGCAGCAACTAGGACCTGCCACAGCCAAATAAATACTTTTTTAAAGAATCTAGTGCATCAGTCAGTTCAGTTCAGTTCAGTTGCTCAGTCGTGTCCGACTCCTTGCGACCCCATGAATCGCAGCACGCCAGGCCTCCCTGTCCATCACCAACTCCCAGAGTTCACTGAGACTCACGTCCATCGAGTCAGTGATGCCATAGATGTGATCAAAATTCAATGAGTCAGCATATGGGGAAAAAAGAGGGGAAATGGTTAAGATGGTACCTTTTGTTAACTGGATTTTACCATGGTTTTTAACTTTTTTTTAAAGAAATAAAGCAAACAGAGGAGGGAGAGAGAGAGAGACAGCATGAAACTTGGGATCCAAACTTAGCTGCACCTGATAATCATTTGGAAATTTTTAAAAATACAGCACAGTCTCATTTTAATGCAAATTTGCAGTAACAAAATACAGGTATGACTAATGTTTCATTTATGCATAAAATTTCAAATAATGTGACTCCCTTGAGATTTTTAAAGTTAAACAAGAATCACAGTTTCAACTAGGAGGGAACAAGGGAACTATAAATGCCAGGTGGCAGTGTTAACATGAGTTGCAAACAGAAACATGGTGCTACTGTGGGAAAATACATCAAGAAATATACATTTTGCATTATGGCATGCTGTCAGGAATGTCACCCTCATGTAAACTGCACCATCTCTACTGAATCCTAGGCCCCTCGAGGAACAGTACAATTGGACATGTTTAGAGATGAATCCAAGCAGTTTGTATTTTTAAAAGCTCCCTGAGATTTCTAAGACTGATGGTGTGTGCATCAATGCTTGAAAA
This sequence comes from Bison bison bison, assembly GCF_000754665.1. Taxonomy (NCBI): domain Eukaryota; kingdom Metazoa; phylum Chordata; class Mammalia; order Artiodactyla; family Bovidae; genus Bison; species Bison bison. The sequence goes on from NW_011495024.1 coordinate 782,268, forward strand.
TCAGTGGTCCTCCAGAAGGGAATAAGCACATTCATTCAGTTAAAAAAATTTATTTACACATATTATGGGCTAAGTTCTAGGGATATAAAATGAAGCAGAAATATAATGACCACATGGATCTTACATTCTAGTGAAGAAGTCAGGTGATTAAATAAGCAGTTACAATAAAGGATCCTACACCTATGATGTAGGACTTCCCTTGTGGCTCAGATGGTAAAGCATCTGCCTACAATGCAGGAGACCCAGGTTCAATTCCTGGGTTGGGAAGGTCCTCTGGAGAAGGAAATGGCAATCCACTCCAGTACTCTTGCCTGGAAAATCCCATGGATGGAGGAACATGGTAGGCTACAGTCCATGGGGTCACAAAGAGTTGGACATGACTGAGCGACTTCACTTCTACACCTATGATGAGGCTTCCAGGTCATTGGAAACATACATCAGGCACTTCATTGAAGAGGGTGTATGAGCTGATACCCAGTGGTTGGAAAGAAACCACCTAACGAAGGAGGAAGAGTATTTCGAGGGAATAGAGAATCCAATGAGACTCAGAGCAGAATAAAGAGCATTGAAGCCAAGTGACCGAAATGAGTTCAAAGTGGCTTAAATTCTGAGTAGCGAAGGCAAAGTGATGGGTAAAGCTATGGGATGGGCAGAGGCCAGTTCAGGACAGACCTGGTAAGCCTGTGGGGAGCTTGGCCCTCATCCTAAATAAAAGTGAGGGAAAAGAAGGATCTCTGATTGTAGCATGGAGTGTGGAATGGGTTGAATTGGAGCAGAGGCAACTGTGAAGACAAGCTCCCAGCAGCCGTGGTCCAGTTGAGAAGGAACAGAGGCAAGTGTGGTCACAACAATAAGAAACTTAGGAGAAATAAACCTTGGTGATGAATTAGATGTGAAAGGGGAAAAGGAGATGTTAAGAGCGATTCCCAAGTGTCTAGCAATTGTGGTACCTTATGGTGATTATACAGTGGAAGTGACAATCAGATTCAAGGGGTTAGATCTGATAAGAGTGCCTGAAGAACTATGGACAGAGGGTCATGACATTGTACAGGAGGCAGTAATCAAGACCATCCCTCAAAAAAGGAAATGCAAAAAGGCAAAATGGTTGTCTGAGGCCTTACAAATAGCTGAGAAAAGAAGAGAAGTGAAAGGCACAGGAGAAAACAAAAGATATGCCCATTTGAATGCAGAGTTCCAAAGAATAGCAAGGAGAGATAACAAAGCCTTCCTCAGCAATCAATGTGAATAAATAGATGAAGACAATAAAATGGGAAAGTCTAGCGATCTCTTCAAGAAAGTTAAGAGATACCAAGGGAACATTTCATGCAAAGATGAGCACAATAAAGGACAGAAATGGTATGGACCTGACAGAAGCAGAAAATATTAAGAAGTGGGGGCAAGAATACACAGAAGAACTGTACAAAAAAGATCTTCATGACCTAGATAACCACGATGGTGTGATCACTGACCTAGAGCCAGACATCCTGGAATGGGAAGTCAAGTGGGCCTTAGGAAGCATCACTATGAACAAAGCTAGTGGAGGTGATGAAATTCCAGTTGAACTATTTCAGATCCTGAAAGATGATGCTGTGAAAGTGATGCACTCAATATGCCAGCAAATTTGGAAAACTCAGCAGTGGCCACAGGACTGGAAAAGTTCAGTTTTCATTTCAATCCCAGAGAAAGGCAATGCCAAAGAATGTTCAAACTACCGTACAATTGCACTCATCTCAAAAGCTAGCAAAGTAATCCTCAAAATTTTCCAAGCTAGGCTTTAACAGTATGTGAACTGAGAATTTCCAGATGTTCAAGCTGGATTTAGAAAAGGCAGAGGAACAAGAGATCAAATTGCCAACCAGAAAAACATCTACTTTTGCTTTATTGACTACACCAAAGCTTTTGACTGTGTGGATCATAATAAACTGTGGAAAATTTTTAAAGAGATGGGAATACCAGACCACCTGACCTGCCTCCTAAGAAACCTGTATGCAGGTCAAGAAGCAACAGTTAGAATTGAACATGGAACAACAGATGGGTTCGAAACCAGGAAAGGAGTACATCAAGGCTGTATATTGTCACCCTGCTTATTTAACTTATATGCAGAGTACATTATGCAAAATGCTGGACTGGATGAAGCACAAGCTGGAATCAAGATTGCTGGGAGAAATCTCAATAACCTCAGATATGCAGATAACACCACCCTTATGGCAGAAAGCAAAGAAGAACTAAAGAGACTCATAATGAAAGTGAAAGAGGAGAGTGAGAAAGTTGGCTTTAAACTCAACATTCAGAAAACTAAGATCATGGCATCCGGTCCCATCACTTCATGGCAAATAGATGGGGAAGCAATGGAAATAGTGACAGACTTTATTTTGGGGGGCTCCAAAATCACTGCAGATGGTGACTGCAGCCATGAAATTAAAAGATACTTGCTCCTTGGGAGAAAAGCTCTGACCAACCTAGACAGCATATTAAAAAAGAGACATTACTTTACCAACAAAAGTCTGTCTAGTCAAAGCTATGGTTTTTCCAGTAGTCATATATGGATGTGAGAGTTGGACTATAAAGAAAACAGAGTGCTGAAGAATTGATGCTTTTGAACTGTGGTGTTAGAGAAGACTCTTGAGAGTCCCTTGGACTTCAAGAAGATCTAACCAGTCAATCCTAAAGGAA
>NW_011495024.1:785040-785704 GCF_000754665.1 Bison bison bison
ATACTTGGGCCACCTGATGCAAAGAACTGACTCATTTGAAAAGACCCTGATGTTGGGAAAGATTGAAGGCAGGAGAAGAAGGGGATGACAGAGGATGAGATGGTTGGATGGGATCACCGATGCAATGGACATGAGTTTGAGGAAGCTCCGGGAGTTTGTGATGGACAGAGAGGCCTGGCGTGCTGCAGTCCATGGGGTCACAAAGAGTCGGACACGACTAAGAGACTGAACTGAACTGACTATGGTGATTGAGCATTTAGGGGAAAGATGGAGCATTCATTAGGAAAGGCTGAACATTCAGCGTCTGGTTTCCAGGATGCGGATTGTACCAGATTGGAGAAGTTTCTTCACTAGACAGTGACTGGCTGGCCTTTGAAACCTTGATTGTAGATGAGATTGCTTCAGTCATTGTCTGCAGGGTAATAAGAGAGTGGACTAGAAGAGAACCCTGGAAGGTACCAAGGAAGCCTTGGGAGGGTGTGGAGAGGTGGGAGGAAGCCCAGAGGAGTGTGCTGAGTTGGAAGCCAAGAAGGGTGTTTCAGGGAGGAACAGTCAGTGATGGTTTCCAAGAGTAAGATGAAGACCTGAAAGTGCCTATTTGATTCAGCAACAGAAGGTCTCTGGTAACCGATCTAGGGGTTTGGGTGAGTGGTGGGAGCAGACA
>NW_011495024.1:785918-789003 GCF_000754665.1 Bison bison bison
CCAACTCTTTGGGACCCCATGAATCACAGCATGCCAGGCCTCCCTGTCCATCACCAACTCCCGGAGTTCACTCAAACTCATGACCATCGAGTCGGTGATGCCATCCAGCCATCTCATCCTCCGTCGTCCCCTTCTCCTCCTGCCCCCAATCCCTCCCAGCATCAGATGGTGAGGCTTAGACATGTTTAGTGGTGATGGAAAGGATCCAGAAGAGAAAGGGGGCCATTGGGAGTGTTCACTGAGGAGTGAGCCCAGGCTGCAGTTCAGTCGAACTTGAACTTGGGAGCATCACTTAATCTGTCTGAGTTATAGCATCTTTTTTTTTTAAAAGGAAAAAAGAAACACTTTATTTCCTTAAATATAAAGGGACAGAGAGGCCTGGCGTGCTGCACTCCATGGGGTCGCAGAGTCAAACATGACTTAGCGACTGAACAACAACAAAAACTTCATTGTGTCAGTTTAAAAGTTCCATGAGGATGGCCATCCCACCCTCATGTCATGTCTGTGCCGTGGGCTGGCTCCACTGCACACCTGAGGCTGAGCTGGTCAGGCCCAGCTAGCCTTCACCTCCCCTGCTCCAGGCCCAGTCCACCAGAGTCAGGTCAGCAGTGCCTGGCACAGCATCTCTTTCTGCTGGGGTGTGAGACAGGTAGGGAACTGGCTGGCACAGAAAATGAAGACATCCCCCTTCTTCATGGGGTTCTCTGGCAACATCCCCTTACCTGGCACCTTCTTGTAGCCCTTGGGGTGGACAGTGTTACTGGCGGGGATGTTGAGCAGACAGTCATCTAGGGTCTTCACCTCCACAGAGTAGTGGGTCAGAGCCTTACTCAAGGAGATGGAGATCACAAAGAAGAGGTTGTCGTTCTCCCTGTGGAAGCAAGGGTGCATTTTCTCCTTTATGATAAGATGATGTCAGCTGAGATGATGTTGGGATTCTGGTCCTCTTCCTTCTCGAAGGTGATACACGTGCCCTGCCTTCAACCAGGCTTTACATCATCCATGAGGATCTCGTCCCTGATGGTAGAGGAGTACCCATCCTCGTTCAGCACTCTTTGGGAGCTCTTAATTTTCTGAGTTCAGTCAAAGAACAGAGTAGGTTTTCTCTCTATCTATGGTTTTCAAACTGCACCCCTCAGAGCTGTCTCAGGACACTCATCATGGCAGCTTCAGCCACAGCAACCTCTCATGTGTTTTCAAACAGTTTTTAGTTTTTAGCAACTTAATACTGATACATGTACATATCTTGGAAAAGCAAAATAACTGTAAAAGAATTATCATAAAAATAGCAACTCCTGCTCCACACCTGCTCACTCTCAGTCACTCCCAGTTCTTATGGATATTTATGACAGTTAGATGCATTGATTTCTGTTAGACCCCCTCCCCTCTTCACCTGAGTCTGTTCTCTCATAATGCTATCCCAGTTTTTGGCTAATTATAAATGGGCAAATTTAACTCATTGACTGTCTCCTTTTACCAGGAACTCCGGTTTCTCCTGCCAGCAGTATTTGCCTGTTTTTATTGCCTTTACCTTGATTTCCATTAATGCTTGCTATTTTTTTGAAAATGTTCCACCACCTCGAAAATCTGTCAGCATGTCCCCTGTGCTGATTTAATGAGGAGCCTCCCCTCCCAGGGCCTCTGTGACTCCCTGGTCTGCCATCCCGGGACCAGTGTTCAGTCCTGCCTGTGTTGGAGCCTGTTCCCTGCTTCCCTGTCTTCCTCTTGTTTGGTTTACACCCTGGTTTTAATGTAATCCATCCTTCTGTAGCTTGCAAGACCGTGTTTTGAGCACTGCCTAACTGAGGGTATGTCTATTTCATTCTCACATTTGATGGATGGATGGTTGGCTGATTTTAGAATTCTGACTTGAAAAATATTTTTCTTGAAAAATTGGTAAGGCCATTATTGCCTGGCTGTCTGATGCTATTATGATTTCCTATCCTTTAGCCCCAGGGCTTCCCTGATATCTCAGTTGGTAAAGAATCCTCCTTTAATGCAGGAGACCCCAGTTCAATTCCTGGGCTGGGAAGTTCCCCTAGATAAGGGATAGGCTACCCACTCCAGTATTCTTGGGCTTCCCTTGTGGCTCAGCTGGTAAAGAATTCATCTTCAATGTGGGAGACCTGGGTTCAATCCCTGGGTTGGGAAGATCTCCTGGAGAAGGGAACAGCTACCCACTCCAGTATTCTGGAATGCTGTATTAGTTTCAGGTATATGGGCTTCCCAGGAGGCACAGTGGTAGAGAATCTACCTCCCAGTGCAGGAGGCACAAGAGACTTTGGTTCTATCCCTGGGTCTGGAAGATCCCCTGGAGAAGGAAATGGCAACCCACTCCAGTATTCTTGCCTAGAAAATTCCATGGACAGAGGAGCCTGGTGGGTTACAGTCCATGGGGTCTCAAAGAGTCAGACACTGAGTCAGACTGACTGAGAGTCAGACTGAGCAATTGAGCGCATCCTTTGGCCAGTTTTATTTCTCTAGGGAGCCTTAAGTCTTATCTTTATCCCTTTTTTGCCACAAGTATATGCCTTGTCATGGTTTTTCATTCATTTTGCTTGGTACTTGATCAGCCTTTTCATTATGAAGACTCACATCCTATAGTTCCAAAAAACTTTCTTGAATTATTTATTTTGTAATTTCCTCCATTTCATTTTTTCCATTTTCTCTTTCTAATGTTCTTTTCAGTTCAATATTAGACCTTCTAGCTTGACCTTCTCATTTTATCTTTTTTTTTTCTTTGTTTTTCTTTCTCACTCTCTCCCACTCCTTGAGATTAATCAACTTTATATTCTAACTCTTCTGTTAATTTTTTTTAATCCAGTTTTTTTTCTTTTTTTTAATTTTATTTTATTTTTAAACTTTACAAATTGTATTAGTTTTGCCAAATATCAAAATGAATCTGCCACAGGTATACATGTGTTCCCCATCCTGAACCCTCCTCCCTCCTCCCTCCCCATACCATCCCTCTGGGTCGTCCCACTGCACTAGCCCCAAGCATCCAGTATCGTGCATTGAACCTGGACTGGCAACTCATTTCATACATGATATTATACATGTTTCAATGCCATTCTCCCAAATCTTC
>NW_011495024.1:791166-792432 GCF_000754665.1 Bison bison bison
AGATAATCATATGGTTTTTATTTTTCAATTTGTTAATGTGGAGTATTACATTGATTGATTTGTGGATATTGAAGAATCCTTGCATCCCTGGGATAAAGCCCACTTGGTCATGGTGTATGATCTTTTTAATGTGTTGTTGCATTCCGATTGCTAGAATTTTGTTAAGGATTTTTGCATCTATGTTCATCAGTGATATTGGCCTGTAGTTTTCTTTTTTTGTGGGGTCTTTGTCAGGTTTTGGTATTAGGGTGATGGTGGCCTCATAGAATGAGTTTGGAAGTTTACCTTCCTCTGCAATTTTCTGGAAGAGTTTGAGCAGGATAGGTGCTGCTCTTCTCTAAATTTTTGGTAGAATTCAGCTGTGAAGCCGTCTGGACCTGGGCTTTTGTTTGCTGGAAGATTTTTGACTACAGTTTCAATTTCCGTGCTTGTGATGGGTCTGTTAAGATTTTCTATTTCTTCCTGGTCCAGTTTTGGAAAGTTGTACTTTTCTAAGAATTTGTCCATTTCTTCCACGTTGTAGTCTCTTATGATCCTTTGTATTTCTGTGTTGTCTGTTGTGATCTCTCCATTTTCATTTCTAATTTTATTGATTTGATTTTTCTCCCTTTGTTTCTTGATGAGTCTGGCTAATGGTTTGTCAATTTTATTTATCCTTTCAAAGAACCAGCTTTTGGCTTTGTTGATTTTTGCTATGGTCTCTTTTGTTTCTTTTGCATTTATTTCTGCCCTAATTTTTAAGATTTCTTTCCTTCTACTAACCCTGGGGTTCTTCATTTCTTCCTTTTCTAGTTGCTTTAGGTGTAGAGTTAGGTTATTTATTTGACTTTTTTCTTGTTTCTTGAGGTATGCCTGTATTGCTATGAACTTTCCCCTTAGGACTGCTTTTACAGTGTCCCACAGGTTTTGGGTTGTTGTGTTTTCATTTTCATTCATTTCTACGCAAATTTTGATTTCTTTTTTGATTTCTTCTGTGATTTGTTGGTTATTCAGCAGCGTGTTGTTCAGGCTCCATATGTTGGTATTTTTAATAGTTTTTCTCCTGTAATTGAGATCTAATCTTACTGCATTGTGGTCAGAAAAGATGCTTGGAATGAGTTCTATTTTTTTGAGTTTACCAAGGCTAGATTTATGGCCCAGGATGTGATCTATCCTGGAGAAGGTTCCATGTGTGCCTGAGAAAAAGGTGAAATTCATTGTTTGGGATGAAATGTCCTATAGATATCAATTAGGTCTAACTGGTCTATTGTATCGTTTAAAGTTGTG
>NW_011495024.1:793522-794306 GCF_000754665.1 Bison bison bison
CCAGTAATGAGTTATGAGATGTCTATGGTTTTGGGGTGACTTTGGGCAGCCTGTATCTTGAAGCTCAGGGCTGTGTTCCTTTGTTGCTGGAGAATTTGCTTGATATGTCTTGCCCTGGAACTCGTTGGCCCTTGTGTGGTGCTTGGTTTCAGTGTCGGTATGGAGGCGTTTGATGAGCTCCTGTCAATTAATGTTCCTTGGAGTCAGGAGTTCCCTGGAGTCAGGGTTTGGATTTAAGCCTCCTGCTTCCAGTTATTAGTCTTATTTTTACAGTAGTTTCAAAACTTCTCCTTCTATACAGCACCATTGATAAAACATCTATGTTAAAGATCAAAAGTTTCTCTACCGTGAGGGTCACCCAGAGAGGTTCACAGCGTTACATGAAGAAGAGAAGAGGGAGGAGGGAGTTAGAGGTGACCCGAATGAGATGAGGTGGAATCAGTAGAGGAGAGAGTGGACTAGCCAATAATCACTTCCTTATGTGCACTCCACAACTGGACCGCTCAGAGATGTTCACGGAGTTATACAGAGAAGAGAAGACGGAGAAAGGAGACAGAGGTGGCCAGAAGGATAAAAGGGGGGAGTGAAAAGGAGGGAGACAGATCCAGCCAGTAATCAGTTTCCTAAGTGTTCTCCACCGTCTGGAACACACAGAAATTCACAGAGTTGGGTAGAGTAGAGAGGGGTTAGGGAGGAGACACAGGTGACCTGGTGGAGAAAAAGGAGAGTCCAAAGGGAGAGAGAGCAGTTAAGCCAGTAATCTCGTTCCCTAGTGAAAAATGGG
>NW_011495024.1:795521-800760 GCF_000754665.1 Bison bison bison
GTCTGCCCCCGCTCACGGCGCGTGTAGCCTCCCTGCCCACACTGCTCAGGCTCTAGGTTGTTCCGCTGGGAACCATCCGTAGCCGGCCCTGGGCTGCCTGCACCTCCTAGGTCCCAGCTGCTCAGATTCAGGCACTCGGGTAGTCCTCAGAGGCGCAGACTTGGTTGGGCCTGCGTTTTGTGCCCTTCCCAGGTCCGAGCAGCTCCGGTGATGAGGTGTTTAGCGAGCACGATTGCTGAGACTTATCGCCTCCCCGCGGCTCAGTTATCTAGGTGTACAACCGGCGCACCTTCTCAGGGAGATGTTGACCGTCCAGACCCCCAAGAAGTTTTAGTTAGCAAAGAAGCCTGCTTACAGTTTTATAGATAATGTCTCTCTGGGGCTGCGAATGCCCCCTTCCGGCTCTGGCTGCCTGTCACTGGAGGGGGATGGTCTGTAGCCGGCTATCTCTGTTCAGTCCTTTGTTCCCTGCGCGGGCCTGGCGGTGTCTTAGGTTAGGGTTGGCTTTTCGCGTGATAGATATCCCACAGTCTGGTTTGCTAGCCCAGATTATTTCGCTCAGATAGCACTTAGGGTATTCAGGCCAGGTCCTTACTCTAAGCAATGCAGCCTGCGCCGCGCCTCCCTGCACAGCCCCCGCTTGCTAATGGCGTGTGCAGGCGTTTGCGCTGCTTCTCCGCTGGGTGAGTTACCATAGGGCTCACAATGTGCGGGTTTTAATTGTTTATTTATTTTTTCTCCCTGTTATGTTGCCCTCTGTGCTTCCAAAGCTCGGCACAGATTCGGCAGTGAGAAGGTTTCCTGATGTTTGGAAACCTCTCTTTTGAACTCCGTCCCTCCCTCTTTTGTCTCTTTTTTTGTCTTTTATATTTTTTCCTACCTCCTTTCGAAGACTTGGGTTTCTTTTCTGGGTGCCTGATGTCCTCTGCCAGCATTCAGAAATTGTTTTGTGGAATTTACTCGGCTTTTAAATGCTCTTCTGATGAATTTGTGGGGGAGAAAGTGTTCTCCCCGTCCTACTCCTCCATCATCTTGGCTCCTCCCCCTTCTGTTAATTTTTTAAATGTGGCTACTCTATATTTAATTTGAAAAATTACTGCCATTTTTATAACCATTTATTATTGTGTCACGGATACAATTTCTTCTCTTCTCTCTCTAAGGACGTTACCTCCTCCCTAACCCAAACTGTATGAATCCTAACTATCCTTCAATTTTGTTGTTGTTGTTATTTAGTTGCTAAGTCATGTCCAACTCTTTGTGACCCCCTGAACTATAGCCTTCCAGGCTTTTCTATGCATGGGATTTCCCAGGAAAGAAAATCCTTTTTTTGGATTCCTTAGAATTGGGAAATCCTTATCCAGGGGATCTTCCAAGTCCAGGGATCAAACCTACATCTCCTGCTTGGTAGGCAGATTCATGATCACTGAAGCACCTGGAATGCCAACTATCCTTCGAGGTTCAACTCACAACTTTATCTTTTAGGAGACCTTCTCCAATCAGTCCAACTCTTGCCACTAGATAGGAATTCTATAGCACTATTATATTCCACACTACTTAATAGGTAATTTTATTTAAACTTGCATTACTTCCTTTTGAGGAATCAGTCTTATCTCCCCAATTTTACCATAATCTTTCAAAAAGAGGGACTATTTACTTGTTTTGTATCAGCTACAGTGCCTTGTCTAGAATTGTGACTATAACAAGTGATAAGCAGATGCTTATTGATTTGACTTAAATGATAAGCCATCCTTATCCCACCAAACCAACCTATCCCAGTGAGAGTTCTTTAAAGAGCACCAAGAACATAGGTATTTTTAAAATTACATAAGTGTAGAACTTACAGATTTTTATAGCTTTCCCTGTCTTTCACAGTGTTTCAGCTCAGTTCAGCCGCTCAGACGTGTCTGACTCTTTGCGACCCCATGGACTGCAGCACACCAGGCCTCCCTGTCCATCACCAACTCCCAGAGTTTACTCAAACTCATGTCCATTGAGTCAGTGATGTCATCCAACCATCTCATCCTCTGTCGTCTCCTCCTCCTGCCTTCAATCTGTCCCAGCATCAGGGTCTTTTCAAATGAGTCAGCTCTTCGCATCAGGTGGCCAAAGTATTGGAGTTTCAGCTGTAGCATCAGTCCTTCCAATGAACACCCAGGACTTATTTCCTTTAGGGTGGACTGGTTGGATCTCCTTGCAGTCCAAGGGACTCTCAAGAGTCTTCTCCAACACCACAGTTCAAAAGCATCAATTCTTCTGCACTCAGCTTTCTTTATAGTCCAACTCTCACATCCATACGTGACTGCTGGTAAAACCATAGCTTTGACTAGACAGACCTTTGTTGGCAAAGTAATGTCTCTGCTTTTTAATATGCTGTCTAGGTTGGTCATAACTTTCCTTCCAAGGAGTAAGTGTCTTTTAATTTCATGGCTGCAGTCACCATCTGCAGTGATTTTGGAGCCCCAAAAAATAAAGTCAGCCACTGTTTCCCCATCTATTTGCCATGAAGTGATGGGACCAGAGGCCATGATCTTAGTTTTCTGAATGTTGTTTCATCTACACCTAATTCAGCAGTGATATTTTAGTGAATTTCTTTTATTAAGTGTTCCTTGAAGCTCTCAACATAAATTTCGTAGAAAAGCACAGTCATACTTTTCTCAGTCACACTTCATTGATTTAGGAAATATTTAATTGAATTATGCACTTGAAACAACCAAGAACAGTGGACACAAGCAGGATTGGAAGCAAACACGTTGAAATCTTGGCCAACATGATTTAGGCTGGTAGGACCTGAAGGGCTTGGGTATGCTAAGGAGTAAGTTGCCAGCTTCAGCTTTGTCCTGCCAGGAATGAATGGTGTTAGACTGTTGTGTCAGCCAAGTGGAAGCAGTCAAGAGAGTGTCTACTATCCTCTATTCTTGGTGTACCAAGAAGAGGTCTTTGGCAGAAATGGATTTGTGCTCATCATCTATCTTGGGTTCCTTTCCTATCAAGGGTGTATGTGGGTCATATACCCAAGCCAGCTGACATGGCTTAGTACATAGTCTTTGATCTGAAAACAGCTCAGGTTTACTGACTCAGGGGCCAATCATCTTAGTCTCATTTGAACCAAAATCTACCCACCTGATCTGTAATCCCCTGACCATGAATCCTCAAAGGGCCAACAGAGCTCTGCTGGGCCTAGAAATCATGCCTTTTCCATCTCTGGGATGTAGTCCCACTCTGAGTGTGTGCTTAGTCATGTCTGACCTTTGCAACTCCATTGACTGTAGCCCAGAAGTCTTCTCTGTCCTTGGGATTTTCCTGGCAAGAATACTGGAGTGGGTTGCTGTTTCCTACTCCAGGGAATCTTCCCAACCGAGGGATCGAACCGGCATCTCTTGCACCTCCAACACTGGCAGGCAGATTCTTTACCAATGCACCATCTGGGCATTCTCTCCTCCTTACTTCCGATCAGCAGCCTGCACTGTTCACGTTCATTACCCAGCCATACTTGTTCCCCATCTGCCACTTCAACAGCCATTGCACTTCGGATGAGTCAAACAGAAATTCTCAGAGAGGAGATATCTGAGTTGACTTTGTATGGCCCCCTGCCACAACATGACTCATTTTTTATAATAGGGGAAACTTGGAAATCCTCCTTGTGTTACGTTCCCTTTGGAAGGCTAACCTCTAAGTTTAATTCCAAGGTGTATGTGCTCAGTCACGTCCAACTCTTTGCAACCCCATGGACTGTATCTCGCCAGGCTCCTCTGTCCATAGAATTTCCCAGGCAAGAATATTGGAATGGCTGGCCATTTCCTATTCCAGGGGATCTTCCTGACCCAGGGATCGAACCAGCAACTCTTGCATCTCCTGTTGTAGGAGGCATATTCTTTACCACTGTGCCACCTGGGAAGCCCACTTATATTAATGACATTAAAAAATACTTGTCTTTCCTACTGATCATACTCAAGGGACTGACATCACTTTTTTGTGAGCCTTCATGATCACAAACATGAAGGAAGCTGCCCCTGGTCACCATCCCTGATAAAAGGAAGTGGTTGTTCAATCGCTCAGTCATGTCCAACTCTTTACAATCCCATGCCTGCCTCATACCAGGCTTCCCTGTCCTTCACTATCTCCTGGAGTTTGCTCACATTCATGTCCATTGAGTTGGTGATGCTATCTAACCCATCTCATCCTCTGCCGCCCTCTTCTCCTTTTGCCTTCAGTCTTTGTCAGCATCAGTATTTTTCAATGACTCAACTCTTTGCATCAGCTGGCCAAAGTACTGGTGCTTCAGCTTCAGCATCAATCCTTCCAATGAATCTTCAGAGTTGATTTCCTTTAGAATTGACTGGTTTATCTTCTTGCAGTGCAAGGGACCCTCAAGAGTCTTCTCCAGCACCTCAGTTCAAAAGCATCAATTCTTTGGTGCTCAGCCTCCTTCATGGTCCAACACTCACATTGGTACAAGACTACTGGAAAAGCCATAGTTTTGATCATATAGATCTTTGTCAGCAAAGTGATATCTTTGCTTTTTGTCATAGCTTTCCTTTCAAGAAACAAGTGTCTCTTAATTTCATGGCTGCAGTCACCGTCTGCAGTGATTTTGGAGCCCAAGAAAATAAAATCTGTCACTGATTCCACTTTTTCCCCTTTTATTTTTCATGAAGTGATGGGACTGGGTGCCATGATCTTAGTTTTTTGAATGTTGAGTTTTAAGCCAGTTTTTTAACTCTCTTCTTTCACCCTCATCAAGAGGCTCTTTAGTTCCTGTTCACTTTCTGCCATAAGGGTGGTATCATATGCATATCTGAGGTGTTTGATATTTCTCCCAGCAATCTTGATTCCAACTTGTGCTTTATCCAGTCCAGCATTTTGCATAATGTACTCTGCATATAAGTTAAATAAACAGGGTGACAATATGGGAGCAATATCAATAACCTCAGATATGCAGATGACACCACCCTTATGGCAGAAAGTGAAAAGAAACTAAAAAGCCTTTTGATGAAAGTGAAAGAGGAGAGTGAAAAAGTTGGCTTAAAGCTCAACATTCAGAAAATGAAGATCATGGCACCTGGTCCCATCACTTCATGGGAAATAGATGGGGAAACAGGGGAAACAGTGTCAGACTTTATTTTTCTGGGCTCCAAAATCACTGCATATGGTGACTGCAGCCATGAAATTAAAAGATGCTTACTCCTTAGAAGGAAAGTTATGACCAACCTAGATAGCATATTCAAAAGCAGAGACATTA
>NW_011495024.1:800860-825372 GCF_000754665.1 Bison bison bison
TAGATAGCATATTCAAAAGCAGAGACATTACTTTGCCAACAAAGGTCCATCTAGTCAAGGCTATGGTTTTTCCAGTAGTCATGTATGGATGTGAGAGTTGGACTGTGAAGAAAGCTGAGCACTGAAGAATTGATGCTTTTGAACTGTGGTGTTGGAGAAGACTCTTGAGAGTCCCTTGGACTGCAAGGAGATCCAACCAGTCCATCCTAAAGGAAATCAGTCCTGGGTGTTCATTGGAAGGACTGATGCTAAAGCTGAAACTCCAATACTTTGGCCACCTGATTCGAAGAGCTGACTCATTGGAAAAGACTGATGCTGAGAGGGATTGGGGGCAGGAGGAGAAGGGGACGATAGAAAATCAGATTGCTGGATGGCATCACCAACTCAATGGATATGAGTTTGAGTGAACTCCAGGAGTTGGTGATGGACAGGGAGGCCTGGTGTGCTGCGATTCACGGGGTCGCAAAGAGTCGGACACAACTGAGTGACTGAACTGAACTGAACTGAACTGATACAGCCTTGACGTACTCCTTTCCCAATTTGGAACCAGTCTGTTGTTCCATGTCTGGTTCTAACTGTTGCTTCTTGACCTGCATACAGGTTTCTCAAGAGATAGGTAAGGTAGTCTGGTATTCCCATCTCTTTAAAAATTTTCCACAATTTATTATGATCCACACGGTCAAAGGCTTTAGCATAATGAATGAAGCAGAAGTATATGTTTTCCTGGAATTCCCTTGCTTTCTCTGTAACCCATTGGATGTTGGCAATTTGATCTATGGTTTCTCTGCCTTTTCTAAACCCAGCTTGTACATCTGGGAGTTCTCTTTTCATATTCTACTGAAGGCTAGCTGAAGGATTTTGAGCATAACCTTACTAGCCTGTGAAATGAGCACAATTGTCCGGTAATTTGAACGTTTCTTTGGAACTGGAATGAAAACTGACTTTTCCAGTCCTGTGGTCGCTGCTGAGTTTTCCAAATTTGCTGGCATATTGAGTGCAGCACTTTAATGCACCATCTTTTAGGATTTGAAATAGCTCAGCTGGAGTTACCATCACCTCCACTAGCTTTGTCTGTAGTGATGTTTCCTAAGGCCCAGTTGACTTTGAACTCCAGAATGTCTGGCTGGCTCTAGGTAAGTGACCACACCATCATAGTTCTCTGGGTTATTAAGATCTTTTTTGTATAGTTCTGTGTATTCTTGCCATCTCTTCTTAACCTCTTCTGCCTCTGTTAGGTCCTTACCATTTCTGCTCTTTATTGTGCCCATTCTTGCATGGAATATTCCTTTGGTATCTCTAATTTTCTTGATTAGATCTCTAGTCTTTCCCATTCTGTTGTTTTCTTCTATTTCCTTGCATTGTTCATTGAAGAAGGCCTTCTTATCTTTCCTTGCTCTTCTCTGGGAAGAAGGAAGACTTTTGCAAATAGGGGCTGGAGAAAAGTGCATGGAAAGTGCAACTGAACTATTGTATGAAAATTAAAGGGCAAACAGAAATATCATGTCAATTAGATGAAAGTTCCGTTCATAGAAAGCCAAAATGGAGTCAATGCAGTTGAAATGGTTTCTCGGTAAATTTAGTGATTTGACTGATTTGCCTGTTGCTGGTTGCCTGTTGCTGAAGCAGCACAGAGTTCAGCAAACAGTGATGAGCTTTCTGTTTCTTCTATGGATGTAATGAACAAAGGCAAGTTGCATTTTAGATTGATGGAAAGAACAATCAAATTAAATTTACAATTGCATCCAATCCCCTTTGACTTTTGTTTTCATTTTTCTCCTTGATTGTGGCATTTTCATGTTATTAATAGGTGGCCTGGGCTGTGGCTGTTCTCCACCTTAGTGTATTTGACTTGTTCTAGTTCCATCTTTTCTCCCCTCCTCACTTGCTGGTATCTGGGCCACACTGGGCCCTGCTGTGAGCTTGGGCTGTGATGGCTATGGGAGCATGTCCTCTCACGTCCCTCTCCTTGGCCTGGCTCATCCAGCCCAGCAGAATGATGCTTTCTGTTCCTGGGCAGGGCAGTGGGCAGCTGTCTGCAGAGCCAGCCACTTAGTCCTCTGTTCACACCCTCTGCCCCCCACCTCCTCCCCTCCATCCACTTCTGCCTGAGCAAGGTTGGCTTTCTTTTTCTCAAGCAGTTTTTCAAATACCAGTGATCCTTCCCCTAGATTCTGGAAAGGTGATGTTGGAAACCGTTTGTCTGCAGGTGTTTCCTCATCTCCTTCTCTCTTAAGCCACTGAGCTCTTGGATCTGCTCATCCTTCTTGTGATCACCTCTCAGATGACGTAGGGACAGGACCTTCCACATGTGAAATGACCAACTAAAAAGGCCCTCATGGAGAAAATGTACAGTTAACACCATTGATAAAACAGTCAAAATGTATTAGATGTGCCCAAGAAATGAATGCCACTGCCTGATCCCAGAGACAACTTCATTTGGAGGCAAATTTTTTAAAAATATGTTTTGGGGAGTTCTCTTTGAGTGTCCAGGCCCCTGAGAAGTAAGGCCTAGAGACTTCCTGGTCTAGAGACTTCCTTCTTTTACTAACCAAGGAGCAGGATCCCTTAGGTGGTCACCGTGGAACTGGGGCTTCTTCAGATCAAATGGTTCCACCATGACCTTCTCCGAAACCAACCATTCCATACCCAACATGGGCCAAAGGAATCATCCACAGTGGCCAGTCCTTGTGCTGGGAGCCTCGTGCAGTGCTTTCTTCAGTGGACTAGGTCGAAGGGCTTTGGTAGAAAGACGTTGCTAAAATATAATAATAAATAAAAGGACTCCACCCCTTCCTGCATCTGCTAAAAACAAACAAACAAAATAACTGGGTAGAGGGGGATAAAAATGATCTGTCTCAACCCAAGAATATAATAACACTGCCTCTCTTTCCTTGTTTTAGGGAATGCTGTCGATTTTTTGGAGACAATGGCTTGACTTTGAAGGTGTTTTTTACCAAGGCAGCACCCTTTGGTGTTCTTTGGACACTCACAAACTACCTGTACTTACATGCAATAAAGAAAATAAACACTACGGATGTCTCCGTATTGTTCTGCTGCAACAAAGCTTTTGTGTTCTTGCTCTCATGGATCGTTCTCAGGGACAGGTTCATGGGAGTGAGGGTAAGTTCCTTATTCTCTGTCTTCCTCCCTCACTCAGTCATGCCAGCCAAAACCTGCCCATCGGCTTGCTTAACTCCATGTGCTGGACCGTTCAGCCTAAGCTGCTAACCACTCTCCTTCTGATTTGCAACAGAAAAGGAGCCCAGCCAAGGGCCAGGCTCTTGGGGTGCCTTGCAAACCTTCTTGCTTGCGAACCATTCTAGACAAGCATTCATTAAAGCACCTTTCATTTCAAGCATTTCAACAAGCATTCCCTAAACTGCGTGCCGGTTGGGGTCCCCCTTAGGGAAGGGGTGATGTATTCAGCCTGCTTCTCACAGTCCCTACAGCCCAGAGCCCTCAGCTAACACTGCCATAACACTGATATCTGAAATTAAATGTCCTCATCCACGTGGACACGCCCTCTTGGTGGGCCGTTTATCTGGACGGTGCCTTCAATGCCCAAGTGGGCCAGACACACTTAGAAAGTGAAAGTCGCTTAGTTGTGTCCGACTCTTTGCGACCCCATGGGCTGTAGCCCCCCAGGCTCCTCTGTCCATGGGGATTCTCCAGGCAAGGATACTGGAATGGGTTGCCATGCCTTCCTCCAGGGGATCTTCCCAACCCAGGGACCGAACCCAGGTCTCCTGCATTGCAGGTGGATTCTTTACCAACTGAGCCACCGGGGAAGCCCAGTTCAAATTCTAAACACACTTAAGACCCACTTAAGCACAGTTCAAATTTTGGAGGGACAGTTTCACTTGCTTCAACCCCAGAGGAAGGGAGAATGAAATGATACCCCTTGAATTACCTCTCATTGTCACCTCTGAGACTGAGTAAATTCCCTTAAAATAGAGTGAAATTTATCTAGTCATATTTTAGAACAATTATGTGAAATATGATAAATGTGCTATCAAACATGAGCCTACAGATAGAGGAGTCCACCCAGGATGAAAGGAATAGGTGACATTTAGCCTTGGAAAATGGCAACCCACTCCAGTATTCTTGTCCGGACAATTCCATGGATAGAGGAGCCTGGCAGGCTACAGTCCATGGGGCTGCAGAGTCAGACACGACTAAGGAACTGAGCAGACCCTGTGACAGAATCCTGTTGCCTTCTGCTTGTCGCCCTCTGGTGGCCAGAAGCTACCACTGCCCCACTATCACTTCGTCACAAACAGAGACAGAAAGGATTTGACCAGGCTAGATCTCTGGTAGTCAGAATGCATCACTTACCCCTTCTTGCACCCTCAGAACATGTAGGAAGGCCAGGAAGCTAAGAGTCCTTTTGGACAGCAGTCCCATTAGAGGGAACCCCGCTGGCACCCCGCAAAGGGGCAGATTCCAGGCTCTCTACTTGTGTCCTTGGCTCACTGTCCTGGGAACAATGACATCACCTTCATGGTGGCTTCACGCCCACCTAGTTACTCAAACAGCAGTGGGGACGTGAGTCAACTGCTGAGTTGTATTTTTAGCTTGCAGTAGGGGGAAAATTTGTTTTGAGGCTTCGTGTTAATTTTGGAATAAGAACTCAGCTCACTGAGCTGCCACCCAGAAAAGCTTTGAGCAAATAAACCATAGAATACATCTCCACAAGAGGTACAGCCAGCAGCAATCTGTCCAACAGCCTGCCCGACTGGATACTGAAGGCTCAGATGTGCTGGGGCCCATGGTGGCTTTCTTTTGAGGCCAAGAGCCAAGAAAATGCATGGCGGAGCACTCTCGGGGCGTGACTCTAAAAGTCCAAAGCAGATTCCAGACGGGAACACTATTGGGGAAAGATGCTGCAAGGTTCACTGTGCATCGTGGGGAAGAAAACGTTTTTGAGGTTAAGAGAAGGAGGTGTGAAAATACTGACTCACAGAAAGCAGAGTGACACACCCAGATCTTTACCTCATTGCTATGCAAGATCCCCCTCACATCCCTGAGCTGTGATTTGGTCCTGCCATCCTGGCCACTTGCTTGGTCTGCACTGACCACTGCAGACCGAGCAGATTTTCATATCGAGGCCTTCGGCACGAGGCCAGCACTGAAATAAAGATCCAGGAGCCGGTGCTGGGGATGGAATTTACCAACCTGTAAAGCACCACGCAGTCCTAAGTCTCTCTAATAATTGTCACCCCTCCTAGAGGTAAGTGACGTGTCCTCTAGGATCGTCCCACTCCAAGTCAAGGTGGGGCACCCTCTTCTTATCGTCAGGAGTTCAGAGAGCTTGAAAAAAATATGTAAGATGCCAGCAGCTGGGCAGAGTGACAGAGGTCACCCTGGGGAAACAGATGGAGATTTGAGCCCAGGATGAGGCCTAACACACACGCTTCTCTGAGACTTCTCTCGGACTGCTAAGTTGGCTGACCACCACCTGCTGGGTCATCGCCAGGGACTGAAGGGAACTGACACTCATTTCCATCCTGATGGCTGAGCACACTGGCCTGAGAGTCACCCAGACATAGAGAACAGATGTTTGTGGAGCAGGCGACATAGAGGGCCTGCATTATTAAGGCAGTGACTCAAATCACAAGAGTTTGTGGTTCCTGGAAAACCAGCAGCAGGTCTGCGTCGGGCAGACAGACCAGGAAGAGCAAATGTTTATCTTCAAATGCTGGGGAGGTTGTGGCCACACGTGGCATCAGAGGCTAGTGTTTGAGAGGAGCCCAACCTGGCCCCCATGTCACCCCTTGACTCTGCGCTTGGATATGCTTTTCACATGTGTCCTGGCTCTCCAGGCTCAGGGGTCATAACGCAACAAGGAGGTGCTAAATCCTAGAGCTGAGGGACAAGGGTTTGGGTCCACTCTCATAAGCTGTTGAATGTTAAGCTAGTTACTTAACGTCTCTGAGCCTTAATGACCTCATTTTAAAATACAGTTGTTGGCGACTTCCTTGGCAGTCTGGTGGTTAAGACTCCACCCTTCCAATGCAGGGGGTACAATCCCTGGTCAGGGTACTAGGAACCCACATGCATGGGGTGAGGCCAAAAAATAAAACAGAACGTTGCTGCTGCTAAGTCGCTTCAGTCGTGTCCGACTCTGTGCGACCCCGTAGATGGCAGCCCACCAGGCTCCCCCATCCCTGGGATTCTCCAGGCAAGAACACTGGAGTGGGTGGCCATTTCCTTCCCCAATGCATGAAAGTGAAAAGTGAAAGTGAAGTCGCTCAGTCATGTCCGACTCTTCACCACCCCATGGACTGCAGCCTACCAGGCTCCTCTGTCCATAGGATTTTCCAGGCAGGAGTACTGGAGTGGGGTGCCATTGCCTTCTCCAAGCAGAACGTTAGGACTCATCTTATAGAATAGTTGTAAGAATAAAATAAAGTGATGCATGCCTGACACATGAAACCCCATAAATGTTATCTTCTCTCACTGTTGTTATTCTTCTTATTCCTTCTCAAGTAGAGGGGTTTGATGGAGCAGCCCGCTTCTTTGGGTGATAGTGTCAGAGGTTGACAGACACTTAGGAAGGCAGTTGGGTGCAGCAAAAGCAGCGGGAGAATGAGAGCAAGTAGAATGCTGGAGATAGGAGAGACGGCCCCTCCTAAGCCAGAGCCCACCCAGCTGTGGTCAGCGGCTGGATAAAGGCCATGCCACCCGCAGTCCACATCTCGGAGGGGAGGGCAGATGGCATTCTTAGCTGTTCAGAACCACCCACTCCAGCTAGAGTGCAAGCCAGGAAGACTGGAGAAGCAGCAAGGAGGGCAGCTAAGGGATCATCCGAGGGGCCTCAAACCCCAGCAGCATGGTCCTGGGGAGCCTGGACCTTTACCAAGAGCAGGTCCCACCTCAGTCTGACCCCAGCTGATGTTTTCCATAATTTGCCCACTTGCAGCCTTTGGTTCAGTGCCACCCCTGAACAGTAACTCCTAGCGCTGACCTCGACTCCACCTTCTGTTTGGGAGGTTGTCCTCCGCCACCCGAGCACAGCTGGGGAAGGGCACAGGGCACACAGAGCGTGGGGGAGCATGGGGTGGGGGGCTCAGGGTCCAGATGCCTTTCCAGCCTCTGAAACAAGCAGGGTGAACTAGAGGGTCTGCTAATTCCTCCAGGCTCTCTTGGCATCGGTGAGGGCGGTGCAGGACTTGGGAGGGAAAGGCTGAGGGAAATATCCGTAAATATTATCCCGTCCCTTCCCTTTTTTAAACGTCTCCAAACTGTAGAAATCTAAAACCCATCACAAGCGAAGCTCTGTTTGGCAGAGGGCATGCAGCCCATCACATTTCTAGCAGGAGTGGGAAGCAGTGCTGGTCTGAGAGGCATGCAGACTCCACCAAGGGCTGCCCCTGCCTCGTCCCTTCCATGGTGCCCCGTTCCTCTCGGCCTGACATCTGATGGGGAGCAGTGTGGCTGTGGGGGTACAGGTGCATCAGGGTGCTGCTGGAGCCCTGAATCCAGAGCCCTGGGGGGTGGGGCAGGCTATAACCACACAGGCAATACCATCATCAGGAGGTTAAATGGTGACATGCTGGCCTCAGGGTCTCCCCCGTCCATGCTTCTTCCTCTTCTCCAGCTCATTTTTCCCAGAGTAGAGATGGCGGCTCCCCTCCTCTTGGTCTCAGGCCACTGCCAGCCATATGTCTGGATCCCCAAGTCTTTGTTCAGTGTGATTCACTGGGGATGCAACAGGAAAGGGTGAGAAAGCAGGGGTGAGGGGAAGTAGGGATATCCACTTTATTCCATCCTGAGACTCAGCATTCTCCCCCAGGGAGGCTGGGATCTAGAAGATGAGGACTGTGTGAAACCACAGAACACACAGGACCAGCCTTACTGGAGAGTTCCTCCTACAACAGGAAATAGGCTGGGAAACAGTTCCACGTGTAAACCAAAAGCCGGATATTTTAGAGTATAAAGTGTGAACTCCACGCTTATTTTTTTAAAGAGATCTGGCATCGTCAAAGGAATTTCAGGCTTGGGGAAGGATGCTCAGGTCTTTCTCTGAGATCCGTAGTGTATGTTTCAACTCTGCTCTGCTTTCTGGGATATCAGACGCAAGGAAAACCACCAGCTTCCCCTCTGCATGGAGGTCAGGGCCCAGGTTCAGGGTCGGGAGTCCCAGGGAGCTGCCAATGCCCAGACAGTATGCCCTGGAATCGAGTTGCTTAAACCTATGACTCATGGAGAGGACCTCCAAGAGGAGAGGCTCTGGATGTGAGCAGCTAGGGGGTGAGCACTGTCCCCGTGCCATCTGCCAGAATGAACTCGCTGGCCTGGACTTGGCAAATATTGACCGGGAAGTCAGTGGCCACCCACACTCTCTATTTCTTGCCCCTCCCCTCAGCTCTTCTGCATAGCACAGCTCAGATGGAAGCTTTTATCTCTTTATGATTTGATCAATAGAGAAAGGAGAATGAGGAGGTCCGAAATCTGCCCTCTAAATCTTCGGGGAAGAATAACCCTGGTTCCCCTTCACTTCCTTAAATTTAATCTTTATGTTTGGAAAGACTCAGGTGCCTTTGGAGATGTGCCATATCACCTGGAGTGGAGCTGTGTTCTTCCCCGTCCCCTCCCCGCCATTTCCTTCGTTTTCTAGTTGGTTCTCTGTTTACCCAGCTGCCTAGCCAGGTCCAACTGTCCCGTGCTGCATTTTTGCACTGTGTGGGTCCTCTGAAGCAGAGCCACACTCCTTGCCTTGCCTGCTTTTTCACTTATCCCTGTTCTCCTGGGGGGATGGTCCCTTACTGTTCTTGTACCTCGTCTTCTGTCTTAGTGAAGAGCCATACACAGTGCACGTAGCATTTGAATACAAAACACACGCATTACATGATGATGAGTGATAAAAAGGGAAGCACTAAACCAGAAAGAGCTGGTGAACAGAGCAGGGCTGGCACTTCTCCAAGAAAGGATGACCACCTGCTCTCTCGGGGGCCCCTGTGTGAGGGCAGGTGTGTGAGGGCCCCTGTGTGAGGGCGCGTGTGTCTTTACACTGCCTGGGGAATGCACTACAGCTCAAACTGCTGAGCCCTGACACAGTGCTTTTCACCAACCTAAATACAACACGGTTCAACCCTGCAGGAAACCTCACTTCAGATATCAGAGTAGAAATGGCAATGGCTTCAGAGGTGAATCCTACCTTCTATTTATATATAGAAACACTGACTTTGCAGTTAAACCTGAAATGTGTATCCCAGCTCTATGACTTTCAGCAAGTTACTGAGATTAAGTGCCCATGTCTATAAAATGAAATAAATAGTAATATCTACCTAGTCTGAGGATTAAATGAGAAAGTACAGAAAACAACTTATCCCCTGATCACTCAGTAAATGTTAGCCACCCGATATTTTTGCAGAGAGCAGAGGTCATTTGAACAGTCTGTAAGAGAAAGAAAACTCCAGTAAATCCAGTTGTCAGAACTTGCACCCCCCACGTTTGTTCTGCCTCCAGCAGCCGCCTCCACCCACCCCCAACTTGGCAGCCAGCCACCTTTATGTAGCTCCAGGACCACCTCTGGTTATAACGGGTACTTACTCACTGCTAAAGCATTTCTCCTTTAGGAAATGTTATCCCAAGTAAGTTTCTCTCCTGTGCACTCTGACGATTTGATTTTGCACAACAGGAATGTGTAAAGATTCCTGGAGCCCTTATTCCACCTGAGGAGTTTGGAGGAGAACAGGGCTGGGGGCGGGGGCAGGGGTGGGAGCCGGGGGGCTGGAGTGGTGGGCCCTCCAGTAGCTGAGGAAAGGAACTGCAGGGCCAGGGTTAAGACACTGTATGTAGCCCTGATGGGCCAGTGACATATGCCCTTCCAGAAGGTTCTACCGCTTGTGTGTAAAAGAGGGCTACGATCCGTGGTCGTGGTCACTCTGTGTTGAGATGTGAAATACATAAAAGCGGGATCCTGAGAGGCACCTCCAGAAAGTTGGGAAGGAGGTAAGAGGGGGTCGTGAACAGGCCATAGTCATGACGGAAGAATCTGTCGTTGCGACTGTGACCACCCGCCTCTGGCGGCCCCAGGAATCACATGGCCGGCCCTCCCCCGACATGATGCCGAGTCGCGGCTCTGCTCCTTGCAGTCAACCGTTTCCAGTCCTTGGTTCACCCCAGGCTTTGCCGAGTGCCCCCTTCCAAGCAGGGACAAATATTCAGACAGGAAAGCAGCCTTTGCATGGTCTCCGAAGGACTAAAAGGGAGCCCTGCCGCCCTCCACGGCACCCTTGCAGACATTTCTACCCCTGTTGGCACGTAGGGGCCCCTCCGATTCCCCGCCACTGCTCTGACTGCCCTGTCTTCCTTCCATCCAGATCGTGGCTGCCATCCTCGCCATCGCTGGGATCGTGATGATGACCTACGCGGATGGCTTCCACAGCCACTCCGTCATTGGCATAGCCCTGGTGGTGGGCTCGGCATCCATGTCCGCCCTCTACAAGGTAGGCGCAGGGAGCGGGCCCTCTGGGCTTTCCTGGCCTGGCTGGCTCGGTGCTTTGAGGGAACCTTGGTTGGAGCTGGTGCTTGAAGAGGAGCACTGGGCACAGCGAGCCTGACAATGTGGAGATGTGCAGCAGCTCTTGGCTCTGGCTTTCCAGACGTTTCCATCGATGGCCATACATTTGCAACATTTGGGATAAAAGGGATGGAAGGATAGGTGGATCAACTGAATTCAATGAGTGACTTCCTTATTTGGCCCAACAAGGGAGGATTGGGCTTCCCAGGTGATGCTAGTAATAAAGAACCAGCCTGCCGATGCAGGAGATATGAGAGATGTGGGTTTGATCTCTGGGTAGGGAAGATCCCCTGGAGGAGGGTGTAGCAACCCACTCCAGTATTCTTGCCTTATCCCATGGACAGAGGAGCCTGGTGGGCTACATTCCATGGGGTCACAAAGAGTCTGACAGGTCTGAGACTTAGCACCCACACACAGAGAAGGATCGGGGGCCCTAACTGCCTGCTTCTGTGTTTGGTCAGATAATTTCCCATAAGATTAGACATGAAAATTGAAATATCTCCTGCAGCTTTGAAATCTTTTATCACATGGTTTTTGAGGCCACCAGGATTCAACATGAATCCATGTGCATTTCAAGTATTGCTTTAGACTGAATAAATAAAAGCACAATTACTATCATATGGAATTATAAAATATTTTTGACAAAATGCTGGGAACCATTGGAGGTGTGTGTGTGCGAACTGCACGTCTCGAGAAGACAGTGATTCCCCCCACACTTATCTCTCACCCTCTCTGCTCCATCACACTTCTCAACGGCTCTCCCACTTTGCTTCCCCTTCTCTTCAGATCCCTAGTCAAGAATGCAAATATTTTCTGGTCTCCATGTTGGAAAACTGACCTGGTGGATTCAATGAAAAATTACATGGTAGCTTTGAGACTTAATGGCCTTTTGTGGATCCAGATAGTCAGACAGAGAAAATAAATGACTGTAGAAAGTTCTAAGAAAAGGAACTTTTCCAGCATGGGGAGGAACACATTTATGTGTTTGTAAAATGAAATAACTATACCTTTTCTTTTTTTTTTTTTTTTGGCTTTGGCCTGAGGCTTGTGATATCTTAGTTCCCTGATTAGGAATCAAACTTGTACCCCCCAACCCTGCATTGGAAGCTCGGAGTCTTAACCACTGGACCACCAGGGAAATCCCAACTGTACCCTCTTATCTTCATCAGCTCCCTGCCCTTTGCCCTCAGAGAGAGAAACACAGCCCATGAGGAATACATCTCACCCAGAGGATGCGATAGTCTAGCCCCATTCGTGACTCCAGAGCCACTGTCCAAATACAGGAAATACTCAAATTCTCTGCTCTCTTCAATGAGCTGCATGCTAATGGGAAGCAGAGCGGATAGATACTCCGTCCACCACGAATACAAACATTCTGATTTAGACTTACATTTCCGACTCCTCCACTGGCTGATCTTTATCCAGACAGGCTGGTGGGCAGAAGGGTAAAAGGACTTGACTTCATTTCCCTTTGCATGCTTCCTGCCCAGAAATGTCCAGAGATACCCCAAAGAGATGTGAAATGACTGGAAGAGGAAGAAGGAGGAACAAAGCAGAGGCTGAAACTGGACCATCAGTTCTGTAACTGTGAACAATGTAGTTAACACGGAGGCTGGACGGGGCCCTGCTTTCCCTGGGAGCTCAGCTTCCCGCCTTCTCCAGCCACCTTTGTCCCTTTCCTGGCTTTTCATGCATCTGAGATGTGTACAAACAGGGGCAAGAAATCCATCGGGAGTGTTCCACTAAAACCCCATGCCGTGTCTGGAATGTGGGTGGTGGACTGGAGCAGAGGTAAGCTGTGAGTGTTGTAAAACCTCTCCATTTGGTTTATAGGAAATGTCTTTGTAGCCAGATCCCTTTTTGGGGGGTGGGGCAGTGGTTTTCAAACTGTTCAGGGATGAATGTTAGGGGTTCCCGAAAGGAATGTGTAATCGTGGCTTGCGTGCGTAATAAGTCGCGTCAATCAAGTCTGACTCTTTGCAACCCTATGGACCATAGCCCTCCAGGCTCCTCTGTCCATGGGATTCTCCAGGCATGAATACTGGAGTGGGTTGCCATGCCCTCCTCCTGGGGATCTTCCCAGCCCAGGGATCAAACCCGGGTCTCTTAGGTCTCCTGCATGGCAGGCGGGTTCTTTACCACTAGCACCACTTGGAAGCCCATGCAATCATGGCAGATACTTCTAATTGGAGTGACTTCTAATTTATGTGGCTTTCTCATCTTCAATGCCATGAGGCTGCGATGTGGTGTCATGGATACAGCACGGAGGAATCAAGCGTGGTGTGAAAACCCATGATTCCTGAAAATGCTCTCTGTGTACCCGAGGAGTAACTCTCCATCGCCACATTACTGAGCATGGAGGAACCCTGCTGCCCTTCACTGAAGGCCACGTGAGGTGGAATTTACCGTCACGTGGCCGTTGGCCCCGTGGTCCAGCCCCAGCTTACCAAGGGCACTCGCTTCTCCCTGGCATGTTGGAGCCCAAGGCAGACTGTCACCCCCCCTCCTCTGCTCTCTCCGGCAGGTCCTGTTCAAGCTCCTCCTCGGCAGTGCTAAGTTTGGAGAAGCCGCCTTATTTCTCTCCATTCTGGGTGTGTTTAACATCCTGTTCATCACCTGTATTCCTGTCATCCTCTACTTTACCAAAGTGGAATACTGGAGCTCTTTTGATGACATTCCATGGGGAAACCTTTGTGGATTTTCAGTCCTCTTATTGAGTAAGTGGCAACTACCCTGCCAGAATCCCCAGAAAGCAGGGATTGACAGTGGGATCCAGAAACCCATGCCCTGAAGGAGAAAAGCAAGTCTATTATTATCCTCAAGTTCTTCACGGTTTTCTAGGTCATTGTGTCGCAAAAAGGAAAGCCTTTGTAATAATGACACTAGTTCTAATTCCAGGACTAGGGTGGCTGTGGTAGTAACCATGGTCATGGCTGCTCTGAGCAGAGAACCAGGAGCTAAGGGTAATAACAGTACATTACTTATAGGGCTGCTTGTTCTTGTTCAGTCGCCAAGTCATGTCCAACTCTTTGCAACCCCATGGACTGCAGCACGCCAGGCTTCCCTGTCCTTCACTGTCTCCCCGAGTTTGTTCAAACTCATATCCATTGAGCCAGTGATGCCATCCAACCATCTCATCCTCTGTCACCCCCCTCTTTTTTCTGCCCTCCATCCTTCCCAGAATCAGGGTCTTTTCCAATGAGTTGGTTCTCCACATCCGGTGGCCAAAGTATTGGCTTCAGCATCAGTCCTTCCATTGAATATAGGGCTGGTTAGAAATTGGTAGATTAATAATATAATAGGGAAGAAACTTCTGTATTCTATTACAAGTTTATCACTAAAAGGATGATGCCTACAAGCTTAAATTATACATAATGCTCCCCAAGTAATGTGCATTAAGCTAAAATACCTTTGTTTAGCTCACAGGAAATAACCTGACTAGACCTACTTGTGAATGACTGTAGAGAGGAAGAAATTAACACATCCTCTCTGGAGACTGATGGGAACCAGGAAGTGTTCGACTCTACTCTCTCCCCTTTTAGTACAAAAGGAGCCTGAATTCTAACCCAGACTGGATGGTTCTTTGGGACATGAACTCACAATCTTCTCAGTTTGCCAGCTTTATGAATAAAGTTGTTATTCCTTGCTCCAGCAACTGACCTTTCAATTATTGGCCTGTCGTGCAGCAAGCAGTACAAGCTTAGAGTTGGTTAACAATCCACACAGAGCTCTTAGAACACTGCCTGATGATGTTCAGTAAATATTATCACTATTTGTGTCACCATCCCCATTACTTCATTATCATCATCATCCTCACCACCAGTAATTGCTATAAGGCTGGTCCTAGGCAGGGAAGCATCCAAGGAGGAGCCTCACCCATTTCTATCTAAAATGTGCATCCCAAAGCTCCTGACCATAGTCATCCCAGAATCACTGCCAGCAGCAGAAAAAAGCAAAGTTAGTCAGATAAGTAGGATAGTCTCATCCTCTTTTCTAGTGCCTTGTCACTGGTTAGCTTTTTAAAATTTCTTTCTTCTTCTTCAGAGCTCAAGGAAGAGAAGAGGCCTAAGTAATTAGGATGTTTGGCCCTAATCCCCAGTCCTGGAGCCCTTGCAGGAACCCAAGTCAGAATAAAGAGCGAAACACCTAGACTCCAGCCTTCTCAGAGAAGCTGAGGTTGATAGGCCAGAAAGGACAGAAGGTCAGGGCTGGTCATGCATAACACCTATCTTTTTATTCTTTATTTCAGCATTCAATATTGTATTAAATTTTGGAATTGCTGTTACATATCCCACTCTGATGTCTCTTGGAATCGTCCTCAGCGTACCTGTGAATGCAGGTAAACTTCTATGGCTCTCTGTATCTGTTTATAAATGCACACACAAGCACACAGGTGCACACACATACTCACATATATTCTTGCTTGCCTGGTACAGTGTACAGGTTTAACCTCCTGTATAGAAAGAAACCACTTGGGTAAAATGTTGACGTTTGTGACACACGCAGCATTTTCTTCAGAGTGGATTGATTTTCACATATAACACCAAGGTACAGAAAGTCTAAAATCATCTTTGTTTGAGCCAGTGTGGAGATCAGAGATGAATATCATTAATATTATTGATCAGTAGAGACGAACAGGTAGCAGAAAAAAAAGTTTTTTAGTTTTCATAAGGAGCTTTCTAGAAGAGAATGTTAGCTCAGGGTGTGGCAGGCATGAAATAGAGACACGTCCACAACGATAGAAGTGTAGACCTTGCTCCCGGAGTCCCAGAAGAGAGCCCTTCGTCCAGCTGCTCAGGACCCGGCTCTGTTTGTCACTGGGGACTCACAAGCACACTCAGTCGGTTCTTCTAAAGCGCGCCATCACCTCCCCCTCACCTCCTTCCTTTTCCTGGCTCATGCTGCTATGAACTTTGGGTTTTCCTCCCAGAATCTCCCTAAGTCATACCCGACCTCCCTGTAGAATCTGTTTGTGAGTCACTTCCCAGAGCACTCACCCCCTTGACCTTGGCACAGCTCCTGCCAAAGCCATCTCCCGACCTGCCCACTTCTGGGCCATTAGAGGACTAGGCTCCCAGGGAATGGCAACCCCATATCCTGTTCAGTCTGGTGATAATAAGCCTGGAAGCATAGGTAAAACCACAGTCAACTTCCAGAGGTCTTCCTTGCGTTGCATTCCATACGGTCTATATGTGTCTTACCCTGGTCCCAGGCTCCTTGGGCCCGGCACCTGCCCAGAGGGAGGGTGACCAGTCCCCTCTCATAACCTCTCTGGGCCCTTACTTATCCCCTAAAAATGAAGGTTGTCCCTGAGTCATCACCTTGGTTCATAGGAGGACCACATGAAATGATTTATGAGGTAGAACTTCCAAAGGCAGGAAGCCCCTAAGCAGCTGGAGAGCTGGTAGAAAAGTGGTCCAGCTTGTCTGTGTCCACAAACCACAGGCTTCAGAAAAATGACTCATCAACATACCCCCACTGCATCTTAGTGTGTCTTTAGAGTCACAGAGCATTCTCATTCCAAGAATAAGAACTGTATCATGCAGCCAGTGTGTGAGAGGTTAATCAGAATCCTCTGCAATGTAAGAAGGTCAGCAGTGTATCAGAGGAAGCAATAACAGTCAGTTCTCCAGGGGAGGAGGAGCAGAGGAGTCTGTGGTTCTCCGACCTGTCAGAGCAGAGCCCTTGCTGGGCTTTCTGACAGTCTCTCTAGCATAGCTCGTGGGACTGGCTGACTGGCTCTGATGGCTCACTGTAAAGAATCCACCTGCCATGCAGGAGACCTGGGTTTGATCCCTGGGTCAGGAAGATCCTCTGGAGGAGGAAATGGCAACTCACTCCAGTAGTCTTGCCTGGAGAACTCTATAGACAGAGGAGCCTAGTGGGCTACAGTCCATGGGGTTGTAAGGAGTCAGACACGACTGAGCAACTAACACTTTCACTTTCTTTCATTTGTAAATTAACAGGCTGTTCTGCCGGTATTAAAAATTAATGTTTCCAAATTAGAGGAAGATAAAAGAGGTGCTTTAATTCCACAAAAGAACTGCTAACAAAATGTTTTTCTCAGGTTTGCCTTTTACCTCTATGCCCAGCCTCTAGATGGAGGCGAGAAGTGCAGGAAGAAGGGGATGGGGCAGGAGGACTGGAGGAACAGGAAGTGGGATGACAGAGCAGCCCCCTCGTGGGGCAGACACGGCAGGGTAGGGGATGCAGAGGGAGGGCCAGCACGGCAGGCTTCAAAAGCTGCACATACAAGTCACAAGAAACTCTTTCACAAACTGAGTTTTTCAAAAAAAACAATCTGATTCTCCCTTGTGTGGAGTTCAGTTCAGTTCAGTCGCTCAGCTGTGTCCGACTCTTTGTGACCCCATGGACTGCAGCACGCCAGGCCTCCCTGTCCATCACCAACTCCCAGAGTTTATTCAAACTCATGGCCATTGAGTCGGCAATGCCATCCAACCATCTCATCCTCTGTCATCCCCTTCTCCTCCTGCCTTCAATCTTTCCCAGCATCAGGGTGTTTTCCAAGGAGTCAGTTCTTTGCATCAGGTGGCCAAAGTATTGGAGTTTCAGCTTCAGCATCAGTCCTTCCAATGAATATTCAGGACTGATTTCCTTTAGGATGGACTGGTTGGATCTCCTTGCAGTCCAAGGGACTCTCAAGAGCCTTCTCCAACACCACAGTTCAAAAGCATCAATTCTTCTTTATGCTCAGCTTTCTTTATGGTCTCACATTCATTCATGACTACTGGAAAAATGATAGCTTTGACTAAATGGACCTTGGCAAAGTAATGTCTCTACTTTTTAATATGCTGTCTAGGTCGGTCAGAGGTCCTAGGTTGCTCCATGGAGCAAGTGTCTTTTAATTTCATGGCTGCAATCACCATCTGCAGTGATTTCAGAGCCCAAGGAAATAAACTCTCTGTTTCCATTGTTTCCACACCTATTTGCCATGAAGTGATTGGACCAGATGCCATGATCTTAGTTTTTTGAATGTTGAGTTTTAAACCAGCTTTTTTCACTCTCCTCTTTCACTTTCATTAAGAGGCTCTTTGCTTTCTGCCATAAGGGTGGTATCACCTGCATGTCTGAGATTATTGATATTTCTCCCAGAAATATTGATTAAAGCTTGTGCTTCATCCAGCCCAACATTTTGCATGATGTACTCAGCATGTAAGTTAAATAAGCAGGGTGACAGTATACAGCCTTGATGTACTCCTTTCCCAATTTGCAACCAGTCTGTTGTTCCATGTCTGGTTCTAACTGTTGCTTCTTGACCTGCATATAGATTTCTCAGGAGGCAGGTAAGCTAGTCTGGTATTCCCTTCTCTTTAAGAATTTTCCACAACAGTGATCCACACAGTCAAAGGCTTCAGCATAGTCAATAAAGCAGATGTTTTTCTGGAACTCTTGCTTTTTCTATGATCCAGTGGATGTTGGCAATTTGATCTCTTGTTCTGCCTTTTCTAAATCCAGCTTGAACATCTGGAAGTTCTCAGTTCACGTACTGTTGAAGCTTAGTTTGGAGAATTTTGAGCATTACTTTGCTAGCATGTGAGATGAGTGCAATTGTGCAGTAGTTTGAGCATTCTCTGGCATTGCCTTTCTTTGGGATTGGAATGAAAACTGAATTTTTCCAGTCCTGTACCCACTGCTGAGTTTTCCTAATTTGCTGGCATATTGAGTGCAGCATTTTCACAGCATCATCTTTTAGGATTTGAAACAGTTCACCTGGAATTCCATCACCTCCACTAGCTTTGTTCATACTGATGCTTCCTAAGGCCCACTTGATTTTGCATTCCAGGATATCCGGCTCTAGGTGAATGATCACACCATCGTGGTTATCTGGGTCATTAAAGTCTTTTTTGTACAGTTCTTCTGTGTATTCTTGCCATTTCTTCATAATATCTTCTGCTTCTGTTAGGTCCTTACCATTTCTGTCTTTTATTGTGCCCATCTTTGCGTGAAATGTACCCTTGGTATCTCTAATTTTCTTGACGAGATTTCTAGTGTTTCCCATTCTATTGTTTTCATCTATTTCTTTGCATTGGAAAATATGCAAAAATTGCATTGGAAATATGCTAAGGAAGGCTTTCTTATCTCTCCTTGCTATTCTTTGGAACTCTACATTCAGATGGGTATATCTTTCCTTTCCTCCTTTGCCTTTCACTTCTCTTCTTTTCTCAGCTATTTGTAAGGCCTCCTCAGACAACCATTTTATGTGGAGGCCTGCCTCCAAATTTGCTTTGTTTGATTTAGTTGAGAAAAGAGAAAAAGAAAGCAAAAAAAGGAAAAGAAAACCAACTTTGGAACGCTTTTGATCTTTAGTTATGAAGAGAATGATGATCCAGATTTGTATGAACTGATGTGAATCCTGTTCTCATTTTGTTCCCTCATCTTATCAGTCAGAAATGAGCTTCTTGGGCCTTTAATAAATGTTCATAATCAGTGATGACATAGGTGGCATTAGAGCCTCATGTTAATAATACCCTGGAGTGGAGTAAAAGTTTGTATCACTTTCAAAGAACCAGGTTGAGTTTGGTCTTTAGAACATAAAAATATGGGACTTCCCCGATAGTCCAGTGGTTAAGACTCTGCACTTCCAATGCAGGGGGCACGGATTTGATCCCTGGTTGGGGAGCTGGGATCCCACATGCTGTGGGGTGCAGCCAAAAATATAAAAATAATCTTTTTAAAATGTGAAAAGCACCAATAATAGAAAGAAGAGAATAACATTGTAATTGTCCTGGCATCCCAGAGGTGGCCACAATCAATTTTGGTATATACTGGATTGGCTGAAAATTCACTGGGGTTTTTCCAGGAGAGCATATGAGAAACCCAAATGAACTTTTTGGCCAACTAGTATATATACAGGGCTTCCCAGATGGCACTAGTGGTCAAAAAAAAAAAAAAAAACCTGTCTGCCAATGCAGGAGATGGAAGAAACACAGGTTCGATCCCTGGGTCAGGAAGATCCCCTGGAGTAGGAAGTGGCAATCCACTCCAGCATTCTTGCCTGGAGGATTCCATGGACAGAGGAGCCTGGACAGTTACAGTCCAGGGGGGTCACAAAGAGTCAGACGCACTGAGCAACTGAGCACACACACACATGTATACACACACACACGTCTCTAAGTGCCCCTCGTGTTTTGTTTTGTCTCTCAGACAAATCGATGTCCAAACTAAGGTGCCAGGTCAAGTCAGTTTGGCCGCTCCCACCAGCCAGCGTTTCTAAAGAGGGGTTTGCTGGAGGCAGCTCTGCCTACCTGGTCAAGGCAGCACAGCGTCCACCCCGCAGAAAGGGCTGCCCCAGGCCCTGGCCTGGCAGGGTCCCCCACCTCCTGATTGCCCAGGCCTGTCGGCCCCTGGGTAACCTCCGTTCTCTGTCTCCTCCAGTGGTTGATCATTACACCAGTAAGATCGTTTTCAACGGCGTCCGGGTAATTGCCATCATCATCATCGGCCTGGGCTTCCTCCTCCTCCTCCTGCCTGAGGAGTGGGACGTCTGGTTGATTAAGCTGCTCACTCGCCTCAAAGTGAGGAAGAAGGAGGAGGCGGCTGAGGGTGGAGCGGACCTGGGCTTGGGGCTTCAGAGCAAGAGCAGAAGGGCCCGGCCTTCCTTCGCCCACTGACCATCTGCCCTAGGACTCTGCGGCAACCGCTCACGAGGGGGGTTCGGAATCTCTTCCTGACAGGGGGAACCTCAGTGAGGTGTACATACCTGTACAGTTTTGGTAATCTGCGGTAAGTTATATGGTATTTATTGGCATGTCCAACTTGCTTGCACTTTTTTCACATCAGATCTTTCACTTAAGGGTACTGATTCAATACGGGAGAGAAAAGAAGAACCTCTCCGCTCTTTTTACATGAATGTAAAGCAGCTTAAAATGATCCTTGCCTAGATTGCTTGGGATGACAGGTGTTCTCGACATGGCAGGGCAGATGTTTCAAATCTTTGCAACTGAAAATTACATTGCACACTGTGATTATTTCTCAGCGATGGTAGGTCATATTTTGTTTTATACCAGAGCTGCACTCTTAATTTTAAGGGATTTCAATGAACCAAAAGATCACTCTGAATTAATTGGGATAAATGGATTTCTGGATGGGTGGGTAGATGGGATGTGAAGAGCTGGAGCAGAAAAGGAAAATGGACTTGGAAAACTATCGACTGTGGCTAACCTGGGGGTGATGATTAGAGGAGGACAGGCCAAGCTGGGTAACAGAAAGGGGAAGTTAAGTCTTAGCCCCAGCTGGCTTGCCCTCACATGTCTGTGTAAGATCGTGCAAGAGAAATTACAGTGCCTTCTACAGAATTTTTGTCTTTACCTATGTGAAGCGAGGTGACATTATAAGTCACTGGCGCCGTCTTATCATTTAGATGTAGAAATCTTTAGAAACAAACAAAATACTATATATATGTCTGTACGTACAAAAATGGCAAAGCTGATGACCAGTGTCACAGAACACAGGTCTCGGTGTGTATATGAGGCAGAGTCCGCAGAAGATGAATCGCTGGTTGCTTTTACTTCCTGACTAAGACCGAAAAATTATTTACTGAATCTGCAAACCTTTTTATGAAACTTTTAAGCACCAGGCTGTTTACTTCCACATTATAGGTCTGCCAGAAAATTCTATCTGTGATAGATCTGTAAAGAGGGATGAGGGGGTTAGAGTTTACTATTTTTGAAGTTTACATTGTTACATATCGAAATGGAAACCTTATTTTGAAATGTTGTCATAACCCAATGGTGCACTCTGTAACCATGGAGTCTTTTGTTTCCTAGGGGAAAGGAGTACTCATGACCTAAACTTTTTAGCAAATTATTATTCTCAGTTTCCATTACCTGTTTGGCCAAACAGATGAATAAACTATTTAAAAAAGAAGCATTTTGTGCTGTCTTGGCGGCATCTTTGTTCCTTTCCCACTAGGTAGATCCGACTTTCTGGCTTCCTCACCTGATATTCTTCTCCCAGCAAGCCCCATCCTCCTGCACCCTCAAAGCACAGAAAGCCATCCTGCCACTTCAAGGGAAGAAAGTTCTTAATGCAGATAAGAGTTGCTTTCACAACTTCCCTGGTGGCTCAGACGGTAAAAAAAAAAAATCTGCCTGCAATGCAGAAGACCTGGGTCCCATCCCTGAGTTGAGAAGATCCCCTGGAGTAGGGCATAGCAGCCCACTCCATTATTCTTGCCTGGAGAATTCTGTGAACAGAGGAGCCTGATGGGCTGGAGTCCATGGGATCACAAAGAGTCAGACACAACTGAATAACTAACACACTTTGCTTTCACAAAAGTGAAATGCAGGGCAAAGGTCCAGCCCTGGAAGGAAGTGTCTCGAGGCAGAGTTTCCTCCTATCCTCCTCCCGGACCCGCCCCTCTCCAGGGGTGCCTGCCTCCCCCTCTCTGCATCTCTGGTATGGCTTCTGCCTCCCTGTCCTGTGCAACCCAATCCCTCGGCTTCCTTGCACTTGCGCCCCAGAGTGGCAGCCTCAGTCCCTAAATTGACCTGGTCTTTTCAGCTTTGCTCCCACACCTGACTTCTGCCTGATTCTAGAAGGAATTTAATGTAACATGTGTATCACTGTTCCAGGCCGCTGCAGCCAGGGGCTCTGAGGTCTTGCATCTCTCATCCTCCGGCCACAGAAGGCCATGTTCTCTAGGGCATGTGAACCATGAGGCAGGCTTGGACTTGAGACCTTTTGCTGAAGTGCCTGCACCTGCACCTCTCCTCCAGCAACAACAACCACAAAAAACCTGTATGGGACTAAAAATAACTGTGCACATGCACAGTTAGGGCAAATTATGACAGAGGATACACAATAAACGAAAAAATCCCAATTGCCATTTTTGAAGAGCCTGAAGCAAAAGTATCATGTCAGGAGGAAAAGCAGGGTACTGCACATGACCCCTCACACAGCACCTCCTAGTTCAATTCCATTCAGTCGCTCAGTCGTGTCTGTCTCTTTGTGACCCCGTGGACTGTAGCACGCCAGGCCTCCCTGTCCATCACCAACTCCCGGAGCTTGCTCAGACTCATGTCCTTTTAGTCGGTGATGCCATCCAACTATCTCATCCTCTGTCGTCTCCTTCTCCTCCTGCCTTCAATCTTTCCCAGCATCAGGGTATTTTCCAAGGAGTCAGTTCTTTGCATCAGGTAGCCAAAGTATTTGAGTTTCAGCTTCAGCATCAGTCCTTCCAGTGAATATTCAGGACTGATTTCCTTTAGGATTGACTGGTTGCAGTCCAAGGTGCAGTTCAAGCTCTGCCTAGATCAGATCAGATCAGTCCTTCAGTCGTGTCCGACTCTTTGCAACCCCATGAATCGCAGCACGCCAGGCCGCCCTGTCCATCACCAACTCCCAGAATTCACTCAAACTCATGTCCATCGAGTCAGTGATGCCATCCAGCCATCTCATCCTCTGTCGTCCCCTTCTCCTCCTGCCCCCAATCCCTCCCAGCATCAGGGTCTTTTCCAATGAGTCAACTCTTCGCATCAGGTGGCCAAAGTACTGGAGTTGCAGCTTTAGCATCATTCCTTCCAAAGAACACCCAGGGCTGATCTCCTTCAGAATGGACTGGTTGGATCTCCTTGCAGTCCAAGGGACTCTCAAGAGTCTTCTCCAACGCCACAGTTCAAAAGCATCAATTCTTCGGCACTCAGCCTTCTTCACAGTCCAACTCTCACATCCATAGGATGTGACCACAGGAAAAACCATAGCCTTTACTAGACGGACCTTTGTTGGCAAAGTAATGTCTCTGCTTTTGAATATGCTATCCAGGTTGGTCTAAGGGGTGGGCAAACCATCGAAGCTACTCCTCTGGCCCAACCCCTGAACATACTCCTTCCTTCACCCTGTGTAAGGAACAAGCTTGCCCAACCTCAGGGAGCCAACAAGCAAGAGAACCTGTTGTTTGTCCCTGCTTCCCTCTGGCCTCTAGTCAATTTCTATTGATTAAGGAGGCCAAAAACTCTGGTTGGTATAAATGGAGAGGAGATGACAGCCTCTTTGGAATACCTTGTCCCGCCACCCACACATACAGCATCTACACCGGGGTCCCGACCTCGAGATTCTAATGCCTGATGATCTGAAGTGGAGCTGATATAATAATAATTGAAATAAAGTGCACAATAAATGTAATGCTTGAATCATTCTGAAACCATCCTCCTTCCCCAGTCCATGGAAAAATTGTTTTCCAAGAAATCAGTCCCTGGTGCCAAAAAAGTTGGGGACCGCTGGTGAAAGGTTGTTGTTGAATCATGCGAAGACACCAGGATTCTTGGCCCCTGGAGGAGAAGAATTCAATCCGGGGCCAGAGACGAGGCTTGATCGCTCAGAGCTTTTGTGTAATTAAGTTTTATTAAAGTATAAAGGAGATAGAGAAAGCTTCTGACATAGGCATCAGAAGGGGGCAGAAAGAGTACCCGCTTGCTAATGTTAACAATGAAGTTATATAATCCAAAGAATGTCTGGAGGTTGTAAAGACCTCATCAGACCTACTCCCATAATTTACATTTTAAGATCACCCTGTCCTCAGGCAAGATACATCCTTGTAAAGACCAGGTCTACTCCCATAATTTACATTTTAAGATAACGGAAGGTTGAATCCAAAGACTGTCCTTAGGCAGGATACATTATTGTTATATAATCCTAAGGAATGTGGAAAAATAAAAAAAGTTTGTCCTTTCTTCCTCCTTGAGAATTCCAGACCCCTCTCTCCTTGGGGACCCCTAGAC
Source organism: Bison bison bison (assembly GCF_000754665.1). Taxonomy (NCBI): domain Eukaryota; kingdom Metazoa; phylum Chordata; class Mammalia; order Artiodactyla; family Bovidae; genus Bison; species Bison bison. Next base: position 825,128 of record NW_011495024.1, read on the forward strand.
TCCCTATCAACCTGCCTAGGAAATGACTCTCTCACTGGTACATGGGGTCAGAACCTGGAGCGTGTCGCTGTCTAGGACAGGGCTGCCTGCCCATGTCTCCCTTGTGTGCTGTGAGCCCCTAGGAGTCACCTCCATGACTTCCTGGGCTCCCAACCCCTCCAGTTACACAGCCAAACATTTCCTGTGTAAGCCATAATGTGAAAACCTGGGAAACCATACACATGACAGATTTACCTTATTCTTCC
>NW_011495024.1:825472-831168 GCF_000754665.1 Bison bison bison
CTTCCATGGGCATAAAAGACTATGAAGACCCAAAAGATGTGAGAGTAGGGCCTGAAAGAGATATTTGTAAGCCTATCATCAGAGCTGCATTATTCACAGTCGCTAAGGGGTAGAAGCAGCCCAGGTGTGCATCAATGGATGAATGGCTACATATGGTAAATACATGTAGTGGAGTATTATTCAGCCTTCAAAAGGGAATGAAATTCTGATACAGGTTACAAGTTGGATGAACCTTGAAGACATTATACTAATGAAAAAAGCCAGTCACATAGGACAAATATTAACTGATTTCACTAATATGAGGTACCTAGCATAGTCAGACTCAGAGAGACAGAAAGGAGAGTGGTGGTTCTTAGGGACCAGGAATGAGGAGTCATTGTTCAATGGGTACAGAATTTCAGCTTTGTAAGATTATTCAAAAGTTCTGGAGGTTGAAGGTGATAGACAATGGTTGTTCCACAATGTGAATGCACTTAATGCCACTGAACTTAGAAATGGTCCAAATGGTACATTTTATATTATGTATCATTTACTCCAGTAAAAAAAGACTATGAAGATTAATATATGTGAAATTAAAAGGTTAAACCTTTCAGGAGAGGTTAATGTTTCTTCCAGAACATTATAAACATGAGTTGGGGTGGGGGTTGGAGGATTTGAGAGATTTTTTTTTTTTCTAGAAAGAATACAAACTACAACTCGTTCCACCCTCTCCACCCCTACTACGCAGATTTCAAGAACTGGGATGAGCTGCGACAAACCAAGGAAGGATCCATGAACAGAAACTCTTGGGAAGGGGTTCTTCCTGATGGAACCGTGGGGTGGCTTTGGGAAACAGGCTCCATTTTTGCTCTCACTGGGGGGATTGTCTGCCCTCTGGAGGACGGTCTGGAAAGAACTAGGGAATTCTTCTACCTTTGCTCCTTGAAGGAATATAAAAGTAAAACGAAGATGGAAGGCACAAAGAGGATATGGGGGCTCCGCCACTCCAGCCCTTCCCTCTCAGGATGTGGACATAGGAATCCAGCTGCAGTGCAGATCCGGAGCTTCTCCTTACCTGGGCTGTCACGGATAAAGAGAATGCAGAGATAGGAAGTTGTGGTTAGAGACCTACCTCCATAGAACAAGGGTGTTTCCAGACCTAGCCAATGATACATGGCATGGAGTTCTTTATCTTCAGTTTTGAATATAAATGATTTATTCTAAAACTAGAATGTGGTTGTAGTTGTACAGTCTTACAAATATGTCAACATTTCGTAAATTGTATACATCAAACAGGTAAATTTTATGGTATGTGAATTATATCTCAGTCGAGTGGTTTATGAAATGGTTGCCTCACAAAATGATTTAAAATGTCTTTGCCAAAATCTTACAAGTATAAAGGACATTCGTGGGGTGGTTGGCTTGGTTTTGGCTGCCCAGCCTCTGATCCTTGTTGGAAGCAGCCTTTTGCTATTGTTGCAGGAGCCGAAGGGAGCAGAGTCTCCATCTCAGATGCCAGCATCCAGTGGAGAGGGAGAGGGAGAGAACTGAACTTGGCCAGTGGGCTGCAGTCTCCCAGGGCTTGGCCAGACCCCGAGGAACAGCCCGAGAAAGGCTTGCTGACCGGTCAGTCCCCAGGTCTCTCCCATTCCTCCTTTTTCCAAACAGGTCCTTTGGATACATACAGTCCCAAAGAGCCTTCCAAAAAATCTTATTCTGTTTAAGACAGCAAGATACAATTCTGTTGCTTGAGTTCAAGAACTCTGAATAATATGTGGGAGAAAAGTAGAATACTCAAAGAAAAATTGGACTTTTATTTGGGGGTTGTTTGTTTGTTTTGACTTTCTAGTACTCACATTTCTTGAATCTGGGCTCATTATGGCCAAGCAGGACTCCTTGATCAAACTGCTTTAAAGAATGGATGAGAATGATTCATAAGAAGTACACCCACAATATATAAACAAAGAGGGTTTTAAAGTTTTTCACAGCGCTTAAAATACATTAAAAAATTTTTTTAAAGAATAGTATTTGTCTTACATATTTCTTATATATTTTAGCATCGTCAAAATCTTGAGAAAGTCATTTTCTCGAGTTAGAATGGTGCTAAACTTCAGCTAAGGTAAATCTCTAAATTATCAAAAAGTGTGTTACTAGAATCATAACAAATGAAATCTTATGAATGCAATGTATTATGATGTATTGTAAATTTTAACTCTCAACAACCAAAAAAAATGTGAATTTTTTTCTCATAGGTTTTCTGTAAAAAATGAGGAATACCCATGGAGCCACAAGCCAGCAAGGAGTGCATGTGTACTCCGGCAGCAGTGGCAGTACGAGTGTGGCCTCTGACACATGACAGGGAGCCCAGAGGGAGCCACAGGCCCAGCAATCTCATGAAAAAGGGCTGGAGGGAGCTTCCAGGCACTTCCTCTCTGAGAATGACAGGCACCCAGAAGAAGGGACTCTGAAATAAGAAAAAAATTAGAAGAACTTCAAAAAAAAAATCTCCTGATGGAAATTTCAGGAGTTCCCGGTGTTTATACCCCATCTATTAATAGTAACTCCACAAGAGACCCGCTGGCCCCCTAATATTTTTTAGGAATCTACGCTATGCTAATGACGTGGGGAATCTCAGAGGCTAGGGACAGACAAGAGTCAAAGGCCGTGCTTGTGTGCACATACAGCAGTGCCTATGAGGGGAAAATTTAGGTATAAATAAAGAAATGCTGTTGTTATATCACTGTGGTGGTCTTTTTCAACATACACATGATACATTATCAGGGATTAGAGTTTGATGTTTTTTATGCCCCTGACCACTCTTTCGTGGTACCTTCATTTATGGGGACTGCAAACTCAGTTACACCAAGCAGATGTACTTGCATTCACTCCTCACTCCCTGTTAGCTGATTTCATCCCGTTAGTGAGAAAACTCCATGTATGATGTACCTTCCTTTGTAATCTGGAGTGTGCAGAGCGGGCAGCCTTGTGGGGATGCTGACAGCCTGGCACTTATCAAGGATTTTGCAAAATATCTATACCGTGTAGATAGCCCTGCTGAATGGTACTGCTTGAGATGTTGGATTTCCTCAAGAACCTCATGTGTGAGTGTGTGCGCAAGCATTTGCCACATTTACTGTGGGCTTTTGATGAGCACATCTTTCCAACCAATTAGGCTATTTCTATTTTTTTATTTTGTTTATGTAAAATATTCATGCGAACTAATCACTACATAATAATCACTAATGTTTAAAATGATACCATTTAGATTAGACATGTACTTATTCACCTGGGCTTCCCTGATAGTACAGAGGTAAAGAACCTGCCTGCCAATGCAGGAGACACAAGAGATGTGGATTTGATCCCCAGGTTGGGAAGATTCCCTGGAGGAGGAAACGGCAACCCACTCCAGTATTCTTGCCTGGAAAATCCCATGAACAGAGGAGCCTGGTGGCTTACAGTCCATGGGATTACAAAGAGGCGGACGTGACTGAGCACATACTTGTCTACCTACAGCCTGATGACTTTCTTCAATCTTTTATTGCATGCAATCACCATTTAGGGTGGATCTGGCGTCTTTCTCTAAAGCTTAATTTTTTTAAATACAAACTTACCATTAGCACTGATTTAAAGTCCAGAGCACATTTGGACATTTAGCTGCCCCCAGACCTGGTATTATTGCATCAAAAGCATTAACACATTACTTTGGCCTGAATTTCTTATATTTTCTAACATTTAATTTCCTGTCTTTTTTTAGCAGAGTGAAAAATGCTAAGTTACTGTTCAGCAGTCTCAGCTACCTATTCTCTCAGATCCTTTATTGTCCCTTGCTAATGAGTATTGAGTGAAATGAAATTCTAGTGAATTCTAGGCTTTTTTCTGTTGTATTTTGCTTGGTGTTTCTATAAAACCTTAGAGAATAACCCACGGTCTGCCATCTTTTCCCATGCAGGACAAACGCTGCTAGGATTTCAGATGCCAAGAGGTCACTTACAGAAAATCTGACCGGGACTTCCAAGTAGGTGATGAGTGACAGCATTCTGAGGTCAGGGACAGTGAGCAGGCATCTGCTTCTTAAGTGCCAACTGTTAGAATCCATCATAATACATAGACTGCAGTGAAACCTGGTCCCCAGCGTCGTCAAGGATATGTTTGTGAAAGTGACTTACAACCTGCAGAATGTTCTATGGCTTTATTAAGTAATTATCAAGGGACTTTCACAAGACCATATGGCTGGGAGGGGCCAAGCAGATTGCCTTGTCCCCCAGGACTTGCCTGTGGGGAGACTGCTCAGAGAGAAAGGCTCTTAGGACAGACTTCTCTGCTGAGTGATTCTGCCTATGGCCCTTTTGGAAGAAAAGTCTCCTGAGACTTTCAAAGACTTCAATAAGCATGAAAGCCCTGTAGACTAAACATTTTCTACATAAGTTTCCTTCTGATATGGCTTTCTAATTAAAGTCAATGATAGGTTTTTTTTTGTCTTGTCTCCAAATACAGTCACTCCACCTAGCAATAGTAGAATACATGTTCTTCCCCAACGCACATGGTCCATTGGACAGACCATATACTAGGCCACAAAAAAGTCTCCATAAATTTAAAAGATTGAAATCATACAAACTATCCTTTCTGACCACAGTGGAATGAAACGAGAAATCAATAACAGAAAGAAACTTTAAAACTCACAAATTTGTGGGAATTAAAGAGCACATGCCCAAGCAACCAATGCATGAAAAAAGAGATCACAAAGGAAATTAGCAAACACTTAGAAACAAATAAAAACAAAAAATACCATACCAGAACTTTTGGGATGCTGCAAAGGCAATGCTCAGAGGGAAATTTATAGCTGCACATTCATTCATTAAAAAAAGAAAAAGATCTTAAGTCAATAACCTCACTTTAGTCAGCAGGGAAAAATATAAAGAAGGGAAACTAAACCCAAAGCTAATGGAAGGAAGGAATAATAACTATTACAGTGAAAATAAGTAAAATTGTTATTTATTGTTTAGTCACTAAGTTGTATCTGACTCTCTTGCAAGCCCCTGAACTTCAGCCCACCAAGCTCCTCTATCCATGGAATTTCCCAGGCAAGAAGACTGGAATAGGTTGCCATTTTCTTCTCCAGGGGATATTCCTGACCCAGGGATCAACCTGCATCTCTTGCATTGGCAGGTGGATTCTTTACCACTGAGCCACCAGGGAATCAATAAATAAAATAGAGAATATAAAAGCGATAGAATCAACAAAACTAAAAATTGGTGTTGTGTTTTTTAAGATCAATAGTGTTAACAGATCTTTAGCTAGACTGACAAAGACAAAAAAGAGAGAGGAAACTCAACTAAAATCAGAAATGACAGGGTGGAACATTACTAGTGAGCTTCAGTTCAGTTCAGTTCAGTCACTCAGTCATGTCCGACTCTTTGCGACCCATGAATCGCAGCACGCCAGGCCTCCCTGTCCATCACCAACTCCCAGAGTTTACTCAAATTCATGTCCATCATGTCAGTGATGCCATCCAGCCATCTCATCCTCTGTCGTCCCCTTCTCCTCCTGCCCCCAATCCCTCCCAGCATCAGGGTCTTTTCAAACGAGTCAGCTCTTCGCATCAGGTGGCCAAAGTACTGGAGTTTCAGCTTCAGCATCAGTCCTTCCAATGAACACCCAGAACTGATCTCCTTTAGGATGGACTGGTTGGATCCCCTTGCAGTCCAAGGGACTCTCAA
>NW_011495024.1:831268-842747 GCF_000754665.1 Bison bison bison
ATGCTGTCTAGGTTGGTCATAACTCTCCTTATGGCTGCAATCACCATCTGCAGTGATTTTGGAGCCCCCAAAAATAAAGTCAGCCACTGTCTCCACTGTTCCCCCATCTATTTGCCATGAAGTGATGGGACCAGATGCCATGATCTTAGTTTTCTGAATGTTGAGCTTTAAACCAACTTTTTCACTCTCCTCTTTCACTTTCATCAAAAGGCTCTTTAGTTCTTCTTCACTTTCTGCCATAAGGATGGTGTCATCTGCGTATCTGAGGTTATTGATATTTCTCCTGGCAATCTTGATTCCAGCTTGTGGTTCATCCAGCCTAGCATTTCTCATGATGTATTCTGCATATAAGTTAAATAAGCAGGTTAGAAACCTAAATATAAGAGCAAAAACCTTAGAATGCTTAGGAGAAAAGACACATTCTTATAAACACACAATTACCTTCATCAACTCAAAAAGGAATAGAAAATCTCAACAGAGGTTGAATTAAGTAATAAAAAAAACCTCTCAGCAAAGAAAAGTCCAGGACAAGAATGGCTTCAGAGCTGTAGTCTACCAAACATTTGACAAATACCAGTCTTTACCAAGCTCTTCCTATAAATAGACAAAATAAGAATACACCTTAACTTTTTCTATTAGGCCAGAATTATTCTGGTACCAAAGTCAGATAAAGATATCACAAGAATAGATCAATATCCCCTATGATATTCATTCAAAAATCCTCACAAAATACTAGTGAACCAAGTCCAACAATACATTAAAAGGATTATACACTATGAACAAGTGAAATTAACCTTTGGAATACAAGGATAATTCAACATAAGAGAAATAATCATTGTGATATATCACATTAATAGAACAAAGGAGAAAAATGCACGTGATCATCCCAATCGATGCAGAGAAAGAATTTCACAAAATCTAACATCCTTTCATGATTTAAAAAAAAAAAAAACACTAAGAAAACTAGGGATAGAAAGAAACTTCCTCAATACAATGAATATTATTTATGAAAAACTCATGGCTAACATCATGCCTAATGGTGAAAGACTGAAAACTTTCTTCCTAAGATCAGGAATAAGACAAGGATCACTGGCTTTGCCACTGCTGTTCAACATTGTAATGGAATTTCAAGCCAAAGCACCTGGACAAGAAAAAAGAAAAGATGTCTAAATTGGAAAGGAAAAACTAAAACTATCTCTATTTTCAGATGACATGATCCTATATACAGAAAATTCTAAAGAATTCACAGAAAAGGTACTAGAGCTAATAAATGAATTCAACAAAGTTGCAGGGTACAAGATCAACACACAGAAATCAACTGTGTTCTGATTTCTGCAATAAAAAACCCATGAGAGAAATCTAGAAAGCAAGCCCATCTACCAATGGCACCAATAAATAAATAAAATACCTAGAAGTAAATTTAACCAAGGATGTGAAAGACTTGTACGTTTAAAACTATAAACATTGCCCAAAAAAGTTAGAGACCTAAGTAAATGGAGGAATATCATATGTTCATGGATTGCAAGATTTAACACTGTTTAAGATATCAGTACTATCCAAAGTGATATATGGATTCAAGCCACTTCCTATCAAAACTACAATAGCCTTTATTTTTTTCAGATTTGAAAAAACTAATCTTCAAATTCTTATGGAATTTCAAAAGACCCAAATAGCCAAAACAATCTTGAAAAACAAAATCAGAAGACTCACACTTCCTGATTTTAAAACTTACTTCAAAGCTATAATTAAAACAGTGTGGTACTGGCATGAGGATTGACATATAGACCAATGGAATGGCAATGAGATCCAGAAATAAACCCAAATATTTATGATCAATTAATTTTTGACAAGAATGCCAAGCACATTCAATTGGCAAAGATCAGTCTCTTTATCAAATAGTCCTGGGACAACATGCAAAAAATGAAGTTCAAACCCTATCTTATGCCATACACAAAAATTAGCTCAGAATGGATCAGATGCCTCAATATATGAGCAAAAAAATCTTAAAAGTTTTAAAAGATGAGAGTAAATCTTCATGACTTGAATTTGACAATGATAGCAAAAGCATGAGACACAAAAGAAAATACAGTAAGTCGAACTTCATCAAAATCAAAAATTTTGTGCACCAAAGTACACTATCAAGAAAGTAAAAACTACAACCTAGAGAATGGGAGAAAAACATATTTTTCTTGACCACACTGCACAACATGAGAGATCTAGTCCCCCAAGCAGGGTTCAAACCTGCACCCTTTGTGGTGGATGCACAGAGTCTTAACCACTGGACCACCAGGGAAGTCCCCCAAACGGGAGAAAATATTTAAGACTCACATTGCTGACAAGGATCTCATAATCAGAATACATAAAGAACTCCTAACACTCAATATTAAAAAGATAAAAATAACTAATTAAAAGAAGCAAAGGGGACTTGAACAAACATTTCTCCAATGAAGATATACAAATGGTCAGTAAGCACATGAGAAGATACTCAGCATCACTAAACATTAGGGAAAAGCAAGTCAAAAGCAAGGCACCACTTCATACCTACTAGGATGACTATAATAATTATACATATATATATATATATATATATAAGTATACTGCTGCTAAGTCGCTTCAGTCGTGTCCGACTGTGTGACCCCATAGACGGCAGCCCACCAGGCTCTTCCATCCTTGGGATTCTCCAGGCAAGAACACTGGAGGGGGTTGCCATTTCCTTCTCCAATATATAAGTGTATATATGTATATATATGTGTGTGTGTGTATATATATATATATATATATATTTCTTAAATACAAAACGGAGAAGGCAATGGCACCCCACTCCAGTACTCTTGCCTGGAAAATCCCATGGATGGAGGAGCCTGGTAGGCTGCAGTCCATGGGGTCGCTAAGAGCCGGGCACGACTGAGCGACTTCACTTTCACTTTTCACTTTCATGCATTGGAGAAGGAAAGGGCAACCCACTCCAGTGTTCTTGCCTGGAGAATTCCAGGGACAGAGGAGCCTAGTGGGCTGCCATCTATGGGGTTGCACAGAGTCAGACACGACTGATGCAACTTAGCAGCAGCAACAGCAGCAGCAAATACAAAACGAAGTGTTGATGAGTATGTGGGGAAACTGAAACTCTTATACACTGCTGGTAGAAAGATAAAATGGTACAACTGCTGTGGAAAAGTTTCCCAGTTTCCCAACAATCTAAACATAGTATTACCATGTGTGTGTATATATTAATTGCTCAGTCATGTCTGACTCTTTGTGATCACATGGACTGTAGCCTGCCAGGTTCTTCTGTCCATGGAATTCTCAGTCAAGAATACTGGAGTGGGTTGCCATTTCCTTCTCCAGAGGATCTTCCCAACCCAGGGATTGAACCTAGGTCTCCTGGATTGCAGGCAGATTCTTTATCATCTGAGCCACCAGGGAAGCCCAAGAATTACCAGATGACCCAGCAATTCCACTTCTAGGTATAGATTCAAAATAACTGAAAACAGGAATTTGAACAGATACTTGCATACCAATGTTCACTACAGCATTATTCACAATAGTCAAAAGGCAGAAGCAATCCAAGTGTTTATCAAAATATGAAAATGGATGAACAAAATAATATGCAGACATAAACTATGTTTTATGAAATATTATTCAGCCACTGAAAAGGTATGAAGTTCTGATGCATGCTACAAAATGAATAAATCTGGGAAATATTGTGCTAAGTGAACTAAGCTGGTCACAAAAGGACAATACTGTATTATTCCACTTTTATAAGGAAACTGGAATATTAGGTATCCCAAAGATTTGCTGTCATAAACTTAGAAGTAGACTGGCGATTATTAGGGCCAAAAGTAGGGACATTAGTCAGTTCTAGTCCCAAAAGTAGATTAGAGATTATTAGGGCCCAGGAGGGAGAGAAGGAAATTGAGGAGTTATTGCTTAATAGGTACAGAGTTTTTGTTTGGAGTGAAAAGTTTTAGAAATACTGGTGGTGATGGTTGCAGAAACACTGGTGGTGTTTCTGGTGGTGATGGTTACAGAACAACTCGAATGTAATTAATGACACTGATTTGCTTGGATAAAGTTGTAAATTTTGTTGTATTTATTTTACCACTTAAAAAAAAAAAAAAAACATTGAGCTATGGATGGAGACAGAAAATAGAATCTGGTAGGTAATATATAGGTCATATATCCAGGGAATAGATGGGGTGGGACTAAAACTGACTAATCGCCCAGAAAACAAAAAGCCCAGGGAGACTTCAGAGAGAAGATACCACTTAAGTGGGCATTTTCAAGGTAAATAAAGTGGGAGAAGACTACTAAAAGCAGAGGGAAGAGCAATATTTATGGTAGAAGATAACGTTAGAGAGGTAGGGCATAATCATGAGTATTAATCCACCTTTACCTGATGATACATAAACTGGGACCAGAAGGAGCTTATGCAAAAAACACCAGTAGGGAGATGTGCCTTCTTCACCAAGCACCACGGTGGAACTCTAGGCAGGAGCAGACAGCAGACATCTGCTAAAAACTTACAAAGAGTGGAGCTGGGGGCCATCACAAGCTGTCAGAGCCGCAAAGGCAGACTGGTCCTAGAATCCCATCTGGGGCTGTTACATGGGCGCTGTGCTCATAAAAGTAGCTAATGGACTTGAGAGTGGCCGCTTTCAACACAGAAATGTGACTAGATCAATCGAGCAAGCAAAGAATCAATAAGGAAGGCAGCTCCCTGGCCAAAGTCTGGCAGAGAGAGTTCCGTGAGGACTTCTGATGGAAAGTCAACAAGCAGAAAATTCAACTAAAAATAGAAACTCTTTTAACTTTTATGGGAACTCGGAAGTGTATACTACACGGATGATTTTACTAACATTAGAATTAATTAATAATAGATGTTTGCAGGAAGCAGTACATATTTCCAAACAACTCAACCATAGGGAATCTTGAAACTCTTTTAGGCTTTTACCAAGTTATTTAATACTTCACTTTTGATGAAGAAATTGATTCTAAAAAATTCTGTGTATATGAAAGCTCACATTTACTCTTTGATCTGTACTCGTCTGTGACTCTCATGTATGAATCTGGAAACTGTTCTAAACATTTACTAATAAAACTGAAAACTAAAGTGATTCTTCATCATTTATGGTGTTTTGATGTAATGCATTACTTTTGATGCTGTGTGTTCACTCGCTTCTGTCGTGTCTGATTCTTATGACCCTATGGACTGTAGCCTGTCAGGGTCCTCTGTCCATGGGATTTTCCAGGCAAGAATATTAGACTGGATTGCCATTTCTTTCTCCAGGGCAGCTTCCTGACCCAGGGATTGAACCCAGGTCTCCTGAACTGCAGGCAGATTCTTTACCAACTTAGCCAAGGATTACTTTTGAGGGTCTATTAATTAAATTCAATATTTGATACAGTTCCAGCTTTACAGCAGCAACAAGAAATAGCAGCAATCACATTGTTTTACAGTTTCTGTCTGGTCTACACCAGGCATCTGAGCACCCCCTACAGTGAGAAAGCAGGAAAGATTATTCAGATCTGTTTTGGGAACATGTCTACAGGTATTACAATATGTCTCACTCACTACCTTGGTTACTGAAAAACTCTTCTGAGGCAAAGCACATCATCTCCAGAAAGGCCTTTTTGAAATTCAAAGTCAGAATCTGCAAAGAGTAATCCCCTGAGCTCATGAAATGAGAGTGAAAGTCACTCGGTCCTGTCTGACTCTTTGTGACCCCATGGGACTCTCCAGGCCAGAATTCTGGAGTAAGTAGGGCTTTCCCTTCTCCAGGGGATCTTCCCAACCCAGGGATCAAACCCAGGTCTCGCACATAGGAGGTGGTTTCTTTACCAGCTGAGCCACAAGGGAAGCCCAAGAATGCTGGAGTAGGTAGCCTATCCCTTCTCCATTGGATCTTCCAGACCCAGGAATCCAACTGGGGTCTCCTCCATTGCATGCGGATTACCAACTGAACTATCAGGAAAGCCAATTGTCAGTAGATTCTATATATTTGTTTTAATACTGAGTATTTTATATGATTCCACTTTCTCTTCTTTCCTAGTATATCAGTTATACTTTTTTTTTTTTTTTAACTTTTGTTAGTGGTTGCCCTAGACTCTGTAATATACACTTAAAACTAACCCAACCACTTTCAGATAACACTGTACCATGTCACATGTAGTGTGAGTACATTATAATAAGATAATCCTAATTTTATTTATATATAAAATTATGCATAAACATGGGCTTCCCAGGTGGTGCAGTGGTAAAGAATCCACCTGCCAATGCAGAAGATGCAAGAGACGTGGGTTCCATCATTGGGTCAGGAAGATCCCCTAGAGTAGGAAATGGCAACCCACTCCAGTATTCTTGCCTGGAAAATTCCAGAGGAGCCTGGAGGGCTACAGTCCATGGGGTTGCAAAGAGTTGGACACAACTGAGCTACTGAGCACACACACACACGTACATAAACATATATAGATACATACACATAAAAAGATACATAAGCATACATAATCGCATGCCTTGTTATTATTTTAATAAATGTATCCATTAGATCAATTAGAGATAAGAAAAATAAAAGTTTTATTTTACTTTCCCTTATTCCTTTTCCAAAGCTCTTCCTTTCTTTATGTAGTCTAAGTCTCTGATCTATTTTCTTTTTCTTCTCTCTAAAGAATTTCTTTACTTACTGCTTGCAAGTCAGGTTCAACTGGCAACAAATTCCCTTCATTTTTGTCTCTTTATATCTCCATTTTTGAAGGATAATTTTGTGGGATACAACATTCTAGATTGGTGGGGGTTTTCTCTCAACACTTAAATGTTTCAGTCCTTCTATTGCCTGCATGGTTTCTGAACAAAACAGAAATGATTACAGAAACACAAACTGCCCAGACATAGACGCCTTTCCTTAGGGACCCATAGACCCTCTGAACCTTCTGGACTGCGGCACTCTGCAGGCTTCTGGTTCCCGCTCCTCTCCCTCCAGTGGTCACTTCGCTCATGGCTCTTGACTTGACCCACACATTTTCAGCTTAACATGTAGTGGTCATCCTTCTGCCCCCATCCTGATTCATGGTTCTCGGACTGTTCCTGAGAGCTGCCAACATTTTTACTTCCCACCATAAGATGAATCCATTCCTTTTTGGCCAGTGTGTTCCCCTTTGAATCATGGCCAGAGACACAGGATTCAAGCTCATTAGTCTCTGTAGGTCTGAGGATGTGGAGAAATCTAATCAGGTCCCAAACTGAGGGATATGCTGTTATTGGCAAGGTAAATGATAATTTACACCCTGCAGGTGAAGCCTTTCCCACTATAGTCACACTCTGTAGCAATTCTTTAAGCATTCAACAATCAGAGCTCATATAGAATGATCATTGTTTCACATCTGGTAACACAAAATTTGTTCTCTCATCTGGACAATGTAACCTATTTTACATTAGCTTTTAGTACTCACAGTATTTATTTTACTTATGGTCAAGTAGGTCCCTAAGATTTAATTAGACGTTCATTCCATCCTATTCTCCTGAAATCATTTTGTTTTGAACACAAATAGGATTTTGCATTTATCATTTATTTGTTCCACAAATACTTTAAAAATGTAATCTGCATAATTGAACCAGCTCTTATCTTTAAATTTTTTTTAAAAAATGTATTGTTTAGGCTGTGCCATGCAGCATGCAGGATCATGGTTCCCCCACCGGGGACCAAACCTGTGTCCCCTGCACTGGGAGCACAAAATCTTAACTACTGGATGTCCAGGGAAGTCCCTGAACCAGCTCCTATCTTTAAGAAACTTAGAAGTTAAAAAGAGGACTGACCAAGACCCCTAATATAAGGCAGCGTGAGACAGTTGACTCTCAGCCTGACTTCTTGCTGTTTAGATCTGGAGGGATTGGGAACTACTTCAATAAAGAAATATCTTTTTGAGTTGGGTTGGGTCTAACAGAATGAATAGGATTTTCAGAAAGAAGTGGATGATAAGGCACTTTGGATGAATGAAAAAGCAGGAAGAAAGGCAGAATGTCAAGGGCAAGATCTGAGCAAATAGCTCAGATAAAGAGAGGTAGGGGAGTAGTAGAAGATAAAGTCAGAAAACAAGCTGTCCTAATGTGAGGGTCTTCAGCACCATTCTGGGGTTTTAGGGCATTTGTTGGTCAGGAATAGGAAACCACTAGAACCGATTAAGCCGGGGAATAGTGTGATTCTGTCTTGTTTATTGCAGCCCATCATCCTAGCCTGTTGGTATCCTTGAGTCTTTCATTAAAACTATGACTAGTCCTCCATCCCCAGACCCCACATAGGTTTGACAAGCATCCTTGATTATGCTTCTTTAAATCAACTACAAAATACATAAAAGCCATAACCATAGTCATAACTCTAAAAGTAACCTCCCACCAGGTTGAGTACTCAGATTCTTTGGGCTAGGCTTATCCAACCATGTTAATACTCATGTATAATGGCATCCAATTCAGTTCTTGACAGTAATAGCAGATATTATTGATTGCTTATTTCAATACACATGATTTACCATTCACTAGCCCTCTAAGATTAAGCTATTGAAACTTACTGTGCATTCTTTTAAACTGCAGTCTTTCTTCCCCAGACACTTGAATCTCAACCTTGAACTGACTGTTCTTTAATCAATCTCTAAAGAAAATATGGATTTTGTCAAACAGATCCTTCATAAAACCTTTGGTTCACTGTACTCCTTTAATATCTGTCTAATATAAAGAGTTGTAGAATTCACAGGACCAATTAGAAACTTCATTGTTGTTTGTGTTTACTGAGGTTAACTGGAAAGTTTTAAGGCACAAAGGAATAATGAAATAGTTTTGACTTAGCCAAGAAGCATAATTTTTATCTAAGTAGGCCTGAATTTCCTGAAAATTTTAAAATAATCTAACAGTGCCAGTATGAACCCTTAGTTGCCTAGTAATAAAGCAGGTTTCCATGGAAACCCATTGGTCTGTATCAAAGAAACACTTTGAATTGTAATAGGATGAAAGAGCATCATCTAAGACTAAATAGTTATTCCTACCTGAACTGTTCTTGGTGGTGATGTTCTTTTATGTCCATGTTTGTTAATAGCAGCAGTTGTTTTTTCAGAAAAACAAGTTTTAGATATGCAAGTTATTGTAATAGCTAATACTGTTTCCTTTCCTCTAGACACTACAAGGGAGCTTTAATCCCCATATGTGTTTTGACATTTATTGTAGAAAAGAAAAGATTTATTTCCTAATTTTGTTATATGTTTGCCTCAGATGTGATGAGTGAAGGTACAAAACTCTTCTTCCCAGTGTCTTACCAATGAGGTTAGCAACTGGGCCACAGCCAGGCTGTTATCCTATGGTCTTTCTTTTAAGTACACGAGACTACGAGTATAATGAAGGACGGGTCAGTTTCAGAATACGCTTTCTGTCCTTACAGAAGAATCCTCAGAGTGCTCTGCTCCCTGTTCAGGGGATGTTAACTGAAAGCTTGTCTAACATGGTATTGATGACTATTCCTTAAAAGCTAACTGACAAGGGCATAGAGCATCAACTAAAGATTTCCTAGCTCCAATTCCCAGCAAACAGGCATAGAGAGGTGAGTGAATTGCCAAAAATTATGAAGCTAGTAAATGACAGATTCAGAGTTTGAACCTCTAAGCTCTATTACAAAAAATGGGGTAGGGCTTGTTTTGAGACTCTGGAGTAGGGCCATTTGACTTGGTAGGAGTATCAAGGAGTAACTGAAGAAAGTGGTATTATTTCCTTATTTTACAGATGAGGAAACTCAGAGACAAGAAATAGAATAATTTACCTAACATCACACAACCAGTAAGAAGTAAGCTGTGATTTGAAGTGAGGCCACTTGGCTACTTCATACTAAGCCTTCCTTCTATTAGTTCTCTATTTCCCCACCCCACTCCAGCTTGTATTCCCTTCATCCCCCAACTTAATTTTATTTTATTTGTTTGTTTATTTGATTATTAGTTAAATGAATAGTTGGTATTTACATTACCGTGGTTATACTAACCTTGTTCATTTGGCCTTCAGTTTGCTATCTAAACTCACTGGGCTTTAAGTGACAGGCTTTATAGTGAGCAAAGATGACTTGGCTTAAGGGGAGAGAAGTGAGCTGGAAAGTAGATTGAACGTCATTACCCGAGGATAGCAGGAATTGCTCAGTAAAGGCTCACTCAGCGACCTTCCAATAGGCAGAGTGCTTTGAGGACTAAGGGCACCTTGTTTGGAAATAAGTTTTACTTTTATCGTATTAGTCTGGGCATGAAGCTTTTTGTTAAATCAAAGAGATCTAAGAGTCTACCTTCTTTTGCTGCCCTGCCCCCACCCCCATGTCTCTTCTATTTTTATCTTCATATTTTAAGTAGCATGCATACACTGGCATATTAGAGAAGGAAATGACAACCCACTCCAATATTCCTGCCTGGGAAATCCCATGGACAGAGGAGCCTGGCGGGCTAGTCCATAGGGTCGCGAGGGTTGGACACGACTTAGTGACTACACCACCACCACCACCACTGGCATTTTAAACTCTAAGTCAAGTTTAGAGAATATAGATTAGAGAGAGAGTATAGACTTAAGTTGGACACGGCTGAAGTGACTTAGCACTTCCCACCACATTAGTGTTACTACAATAACATAATAAACCCTCACTGAGTATTTACTTTGTGTAGAATATTTTTACCAGTACACTTTATATGCTTAAACTGTATATGGACGCACAAACACACACTCACTTTATCCTTACAATAAATAACTGAGGTCGAAGTACCTGGAAGTCCAGTGGTTGGGACTTTGCACTTTCATAGTTGAGGGCCTGAATTCAGTCTTTGGTTGGGGAACTAAGATCCTGCAAGTCAACAAGCATGGCCAGGAAACAAAACAAAAACCAGTAACTGAGGTAAGTGGTATTATTTCCTTATTTTACAGATGAGGAAACCCAGAGATAAGAAATAGAATAATTTACCTAACATCACACAACCAGTAAGAAGTAAGCTGTGGCCATAAAAAGGAACACATTTGAGTTATTTCTGATGAGGTGGATGAAAACCTAGAACCTATTATACAGAATGAAGTGAGTCAGAAAGAGAAAGATAAATATTGTATTCTAATGCACATATACGGAATCTAGAAAAATGGTTCTGAAGAATTTATTTACAGGGCAGCAATGGAGAAACAGAGATAGAGAACAGACTTATGGACATAGGGAGAGGGTGAGATGTATGGAGAGAGTAACATGGAAACTTACATTACCATATGTTAAATAGAGAGCCAAGTGGAATTTGCTATATGACTCAGGAAACTCAAACAGGGGGCTCTGTATCAACCTAGAGGAGTGGGATGGGGAGGGAGACGGAAGGGAGGTTCAAAAGGGAGGGGATATATGTATACCTATGGCTGATTCATGTTGAGGTTTGACAGAAAACAAGAAAATTCTATAAAGGAATTATCCTTCAATAAAAAAAAAATTTTAAAAAAAAA
>NW_011495024.1:843011-843898 GCF_000754665.1 Bison bison bison
AAAAGCAGCTGTGATTTGAAGTGAAGCCACTTGGCTACTTCACACTAAGCCTTTATTCTATTAGCTCTCTATTTCCTCTCCCCACCTTGCTTGTATTCCCCCCATCCCCCTGACTTTATTTTGATTATTGGTTAAATTAATAGTTGGTATTTACATTTTCGTGGTTATACCAACCTTGTTCATTGCTCAACCATGTAATGTACTGCTTACATATTTCTTTACTATTTTCTCCTCCCTTTTTACTCAGGCTTACTACTAGCCTTTTGGGGAGTCTGAATTTCAAACTATCTTTTTTTCTCAAATGTACTGATGTTTCTGCCATATGCATATTAACAGTTGTATTTATTTCCTGAAAATACCTGCCTTCCTTTTGGTATGAACCCATTGGTTGCTCTGACTCTTGAGAAACCTATATGCAGGTCAGGAAGTAACAGTTAGAACTGGACATGGAACAACAGACTGGTTCCAAATAGGAAAAGGAATATGTCAAGGCTGTATATTGTCACCCTGCTTATTTGCTTATTTAACTTATATGCAGAGTACATCATGAGAAACGCTGGACTGGAAGAAGCACAGGCTGGAATCAAGATTGCCGGGAGAAATATCAATAACCTCAGATATGCAGATGACACCACCCTTATGGGCAGAAAGTGAAGAGGAACTAAAAAGCCTCTTGATGAAAGTGAAAGAGGAGAGTGAAAAAGTTGGCTTAAAGCTCAACATCAGAAAACAAAGATCATGGCATCTGGTCCCATCACTTCATGGGAAATAGATGGGGAAACAGTGGAAACAGTGTCAGACTTTATTTTGGGGGGCTCCAAAATCACTGTAGATGGTGATTGCAGCCATGAAATTAAAAGACGCTTACTCCTTGGAAAGGGCTTCCC
>NW_011495024.1:843998-848063 GCF_000754665.1 Bison bison bison
TGAAAGAGGAGAGTGAAAAAGTTGGCTTAAAGCTCAACATCAGAAAACAAAGATCATGGCATCTGGTCCCATCACTTCATGGGAAATAGATGGGGAAACAGTGGAAACAGTGTCAGACTTTATTTTGGGGGGCTCCAAAATCACTGTAGATGGTGATTGCAGCCATGAAATTAAAAGACGCTTACTCCTTGGAAAGGGCTTCCCTGATGGCCCAGAGGTTAAAGCATCTGCCTGCAATACAGGAGACCTGGGTTCAATCCCTGGGTTGGGAAGATCCTCTGGAGAAGGAAATGGCAACCCATTCCAGTATTCTTGCCTGGAGAATCCCATGGATGGAGGAGCCTGGGGGGCTACAGTCCACGGGGTCGCAAAGAGTCAGACACAACTGAGCGACTTCATTTTCACTCCTTGGAAGGAAAGTTATGACCAACCTAGATAGCATATTCAAAAGCAGAGACATTACTTTGCCAACAAAGGTCCATCTAGTCAAGGCTATGGCTTTTCCAGTGGTCATGTATGGATGTGAGAGTTGGACTATAAAGAAAGCTGAGTGCAGAAGAATTGATGCTTTTGAACTGTGGTGTTGGAGAAGACTCTTGAGAGTCCCTTGGACTGCAAGGAGATCCAACCAGTCCATTCTAAAGGAGATCAGCCCTGGGTGTTCTTTGGAAGGAATGATGCTAAAGCTGAAACTCCAGTACTTTGGCCACCTCATGCGATGAGCCGACTCATTGGAAAAGACTCTGATGCTGAGAGGGATTGGGGGCAGGAGGAGAAGGGGACGACAGAGGATGAAATGGCTGGATGGCATCACCGACTCGATGGACATGAGTTTGAGTGAACTCCGGGAGTTGGTGATGGACAGGGAGGCCTGGCGTCTTGCGATTCATGGGGTCACAGAGAGTTAGACACGACTGAGAGACTGAACTGAACTGAACTGATTTGATGCTCTCTGCAAAGATATCATTGTGAGATTTCTCTTTCTGCCAGAGATCCTCCTTCCTGGATGCTATGTCATGTCTTCCATTTAATTTCTTGTTCTGGGGAAAGGTGTTTTCCATAGCTTCTTTACAGAATATAAAAGAGGTTTTTAAAAAAATCTAAAAATGTCTCTATCCTGCCTTCATATTTGATTGAAAGTTTTTTTTAAACTGGATCTCAAATTCTAAGCTGCAAATAATTTTCCCTCAGAACTGTGAGGACATTGGATTTGTTGCCATCTGGCTTCTGATGCCACTCTTGAGAAATACAAAGCTGTTCTGATTGCCAATAATTTGTAAATTGTCATTATTTTTCTAGAAGTTCCAGGGGCTTCTCTGGTGTTCTGAACTTTCCCAATAACATGCCTCAAATTTGAGTCTCTTCCACTCAACTTTTGCTGGGCACACAGTGAGCCATTTCAAGCTAGTTTTGTGTCCTTTGGTTCTGCGAAATTTCCTCCCCTTTTTTCTTTCTGTCTTAAACTTTTAGTATGATACTAGATTTAATGGACTGATCCACTAATTTTCTTCCTCTTATATTCCATCTTATTCTTGTTTGTCTTTCAGGAAGAGTCTATCAAATCCTTTTTATTTCTTCAGCTGCATGTAACAAAGACCTGAAGTCATACCTTCAACAAGACAAAAGTTGAAATATCTCTCTTATGCAAAAGTCCAGAGGTAGGCTGCCCAGTGTTGGCAGGGCACCTCCACTCTATGAAGGGGTCCTGGCAGGCTCCTTTTAGGCCCAAATCTGCGTTAAGGATCACACAAGTTATCTTTTTAGGAAAGTTTCCATAGATGCAAAAACATACTTTTACTAACATGTCAAGAGTTAGTCTCATAGCTATTTCTATATCTGAGTTGGAGTATCCACTCTGCCACATATTTAACGGGTTTCTCTGTTGGCTCAGATGGTAAAGAATCTGCCTAGGTTGCAGGGCACTTGGGTCCAGAAGATTCCCTGGAGAAGGGAATGGTTAACCACGCCAGAATTCTTGCCTGGAGAATTCCATAGACAGAGGAGCCTGCAGGCTATAGTCCACGGAATTGCAAAGAGTTTGACATGACTAAGGGACTAACATTTAATGTATGTCTTAAACAATTCGAACCATCTGTCATCCATAACTATATTGTCTAATACAGTAGCTGCTATCTACACGTGGCAACTGAGCATTTGAAATGTGATTAGTCCAGATTAAGATGTGTTTTAAGTTAAAATACACAGTGGGGACTTCCCTGGTGGTCCGGTGATTAGGATTCCGAGCTTCCACTGCAGGGGGCACAAGTTCAATCCTTGGTTGGGGAACTAAGATCACATACGCTGCATGGTGAGACCAAAAAATAAAAAAATAATTTTTTAAATCTCCCCCCAAAATACACACTGGATTTAGAAGACTTAGTATGAAAAAGGAAAAGCAGAATATCTTATTCATATTTTAGGTTGATTACACGATGAAGTGACAATATTTTAAATATACGAAGTTAAAGGAACTGTATTATTATAATTAATTTCACCTGTTTCAAATTTACTTTCTTCTTATGGCTACTAAAAAGTTTTAAATTATATATTTGGCTTGCCTTACATTTCTATTGGATAATTTAGTTCTATAAAATGGGTGTAACAGAGGGCCGACTTCAGTGGATAAAAGGATTGAGATCATAAGTGTAAAATGTTTAGCCCAGTGCCTGAGTAGTTAGTAATGTAGTATTACACTGACTCCATTTTTGTTCCTGCATTTCCATACCTTGGACAATCAAATGCATCCTACAGATGCCAGACCCCAGTCATAACAGTTGTCACTACCTGTGTGTGCATATACAGAAAAAGCATTCAGTTCAGTTCAGTTCAGTTTAGTTCAGTCGTGTCCCCATGAATCGCAGCATGCCAGGCCTCCCTGTCCATCATCAACTCCCAGAGTTCACTCAGACTCACGTCCATCATGTCAGTGATGACATCCAGCCATCTCATCCTCTGTCGTCCCCTTCTCCTCCTGCCCCCAATCCCTCCTAGCATCAGAGTCTTTTCCAATGAGTCAACTCTTCACATGAGGTAGCCAAAGTACTGGAGTTTCAGCTTCAGCATCATTCCTTCCAAAGAAATCCCAGGGCTGATCTCCTTCAGAATGGACTGGTTGGATCTCCTTGCAGTCCAAGGGACTCTCAAGAGTCTTCTCCAACACCACAGTTCAAAACCACCAATTCTTTGGCACTCAGCTTTCTTCACAGTCCAATTCTCACATCTATACGTGACCACTGGAAAAACCATAGCCTTGACTAGACGAACCTTTGTTGGCAAAGTAATGTCTCTGCTTTTGAATATGCTATCTAGGTTGGTCATAACTTTCCTTCTAAGGAGTAAGCGTCTTTTAATTTCATGGCTGCAATCACCATCTGCAGTGATTTTGGAGCCCCCCAAAATAAAGTCTGACACTGTTTCCACTGTTTCCCCATCTATTTCCCATGAAGTGATGGGACCGGATGCCATGATCTTCATTTTCTGAATGTTGAGCTTTAAGCCAACTTTTTCACTCTCCACTTTCACTTTCATCAAGACGCTTTTTAGTTCCTCTTCACCCTCTGCCATAAGGGTGGTGTCATCTGCATATCTGAGGTTATTGATTTTTCTCCCGGCAATCTTGATTCCAGCTTGTGCTTCTTCCAGCCCAGCGTTTCTCATGATGTACTCTGCATATAAGTTAAATAAGCAGGGTGACAATATACAGCCTTGACATACTGCTTTCCCTATTTGGAACCAGTCTGCTGTTCCATGTCCAGTTCTAACTGTTGCTTCCTGACCTGCATATAGGTTTCTCAAGAGGCAGGTCAGGTGGTCTGGTATTCCCATCTCTTTCAGAATTTTCCACAGTTTATTGTGATCCACACAGTCAAAGGCTTTGGCATAGTCAATAAAGCAGAAATAGATGTTTTTCTGGAACTCTCTTGCTTTTCGATGATCCAGCGGATGTTGGAAATTTGATCTCTGATTCCTCTGCCTTTTCTAAAACCAGCTTGCACATCAGGAAGTTCATGGTTCACATATTGCTGAAGCCTGGCTTGGAGAATTTTGAGCATTACTTTACTAGCA
>NW_011495024.1:849088-849180 GCF_000754665.1 Bison bison bison
GGGTGAAGAGATCTCTAGTCTTTCCCATTCTGTTGTTTTCCTCTATTTCTTTGCATTGATCGCTGAAGAAGGCTTTCTTATCTCTTCTTGCT
>NW_011495024.1:849280-857477 GCF_000754665.1 Bison bison bison
CATGTGTAGAGTCTTCTCTTGTATTGTTGGAAGAGGATGTTTGCTATGACCAGTGCATTTTCTTGGCAAAACTCTATTAGTCTTTGCCCTGCTTCATTCTGTATTCCAAGGCCAAATTTGCCTGTTACTCCAGGTGTTTCTTGACTTCCTACTCTTGCAGTCCAGTCCCCTATAATGAAATGACATCTTTTTTGGGTGTTAGTTCTAAAAGGTCTTGTAGGTCTTCATAGAACTGTTCAACTTCAGCTTCTTCAGCGTTACTGGTTCGGGCATAGACTTGGATTACTATGATATTGAATGGTTTGCCTTGGAAACAGAGATCATTCTGTCGTTTTTGAGATTGCATCCAAGTACTGCATTTCAGACTCTTTTGTTGACCATGATGGCTACTCCATTTCTCCTAAGGGATTCCTGCCCACAGTAGTAGATATAATGGTCATCTGAGTTAAATTCACTCATTCCAGTCCATTTGAGTTCAATGATTCCTAGAATGTTGATGTTCATTCTTGCCATCTCTTGTTTGACTACTTCCAATTTCCCTCGATTCATGGATCTGACACTCCAGGTTCCTATGCAATATCACTCTTTACAGCATCAGACCTTGCTTCTATCACCAGTCACATGCACAACTGGGCATTGTTTTTGCTTTGGCTCCATCCCTTCATTCTTTCTGGAGTTATTTCTCCACTGATCTGCAGTAGCATATTGGGCACCTACTGACCTGAGGGGTTTCTCTTTCAGTATCCTCTCATTTTGCCTTTTCAAACTGTTCACGGGGTTCTCAAGTCAAGAATACTGAAGTGGTTTGCCATTGCCTTCTCCAGTGGACCACATCCTGTCAGCATTAGCAATAAAAAGCATTAGCATCCGTATTTGCAGAGTTGAGGGTCCGTGGCCTAGAAAATCTAGGAGGTCAGAAGGGGGCACTCTTGACCTCTAAGAATCAAAATGTTAAAAGCAGCCAGGTAGTGGAAGGTCACTGATGTATTTAAGCAACATCCCTAAAATAGGAGTGAAGAATAGGCTCCTTGTACCTAATTACAAAGTTGGCCGGATTGTTTTCAGCTCTTCAGTGGATCTGGAAAGACAGGAGGAGGGGAGGGGAGAAGATAAGGTAAGACGGTTTGCTTAAAGTGCCCAAACTGACTGAATCAGAAAGAGATTCTGAGGACTGGAAGTTAAAATGTAAAGAAGTTTCAGGAATACCTGCTTTTCCTTCTTCTGTATTGCTGTGATATGATTTTTTAAAAATTCATCCTTCTGTGTTTTAATAGGTTTTAGGAAGTTTAAGATAAGAATCTTAGGTAATGAAAAAGCATTGTGCTATAGTTTAATTGACGGTGCTTTTTCGTTTCTTAAGTGGGCTCCCCTAATAGATGGGCTTTGCTGGTAGCTCAGCTGGTAAAGAATCTGCCTACAATGCAGGAGACCCCGTTTTGATTCCTGGGTTGGCAAGATACCCCAGAGAAGGGATAGGCTACCCACTTCAGTATTCTTCCTGGAAAATTCCACGGACAGAGAGGAGCCTGGCAGGGGGTCAGGAGCCCTGACAGTCCATGGGGTCGCAAAGAGTCAGACACTGAGCAACTTTCATTTTCTTTTCTTAGGGGTACATAAAACAATGGGGCAAATTATAATTAACGCATCTTAAATTTAATGGAACATAAGGTTTCTAAGTTCAAGATCAAGTGACCTCTAAAATACAGTAATACTAATAACTAATATTTCCTAGAGCACTTATCACACACTATATTCAGAATTTTATGTTTACTGCTTATTGTCTCTCTGTTAGATTTCACATTCCACAGAACAGGAATTTTCATCTATATTGTTCTCTGATGTCTCCCAAGCCCCTAAAACAGTGCCCAGCACACAGTAAGTCCTCAGTAAACATTTGTTGAGTGACTGAATGAATGAATGAAATCTTTGCATGTGCTATTCTAAGTGCTTTGTTTAGAACAGTCCATTTAACTTTCACAAGAAACCTAAGTAGATATTCTAATCATCCACATGTTCAGTTGAGGAAACCCATGTGTATATAAGTTCAGTAACCTGTCCAAGGTCCATAGCTTGACATTACTGGCAGGGGGAGTGGGTAGAACTCAAGCCTAGTCACACTCTTATCCACTGAACTTCTGACAATGCCTGTGTTTCCTTTCTTGATTTAATTCCTATTCCAGGCTCCCACTGTAGTTGGTGCATGCCTTTACCATAGCCCTTAATACTCTTTATTAGAGGGCAGTATGGGTTATGTCCTCCCCAAGAATGAGCTTCGCAAGGGCCAAGATCTATCCTTATTTATCTTTCTATCCCCAAGGCCAATCACGGTGCCTGGCACTGTGCAGGTGCTTAAAACCTGTGAAGTAATCTGGCTATGTAAGTACAGAACAAGGAGCGTGAAAGAAGAGTCAACAGTTTCCAACTAGAAGCCAAAGGACTTACAGAACTGATGAAAAGAACAGCTTATAAGCAGAAGCTGTTCTGGAGAAAGAATACTATGTGTTCCAATTTTAACCTTATTGGAGTGATGGAAGAGCAAACAGATGGAGATGAACCTTAGAGACTTGGAAAGAGAGAACTAGCACAAAGGTTCTTTTAGGACTAAAACACAGACTTGCAAGTCTTTCTGGAAAAAAAAAAGCAAACTAGAGCTATGATCAGCTCACCATGGAAAACAGAATGCAAAGAAAAGAAAAAGAAAAAAAAGGCAACATCTTGGAGCATCATCATGTCGCGAAGTTGCTCAGTCGTGTCTGACCTTTTGTGACCCCATGGACTGTAGCCTACCAGGCTCCTCTCTCCGTGGGATTCTCCAGGCAAGAGTACTGGAGTGGGTTGCCATTTCCTTCTCCAGGGAATCTTCCCAACCCAGGGATTGAACCCGGGTCTCCTGCATTCCAGGCAGATGCTTTAACCTCTGAGCCACCAGGGAAGCCCCTACCTACAGTTAAGCATACCTATAGTTCATAGGAGGAAGAAGACAAGGATTCAGCACAGAGAGCTAAAAGAATTCCAAAGGATCTCTGGAGCAACACTGAAGTCAAAGAAATCTTTCTTGTTTGTGTCCCTGAGTAGGAGTCTGTGATGACTGCTTTGTAAAACAGTACAGATTATAAATAAAAGTCAGTGGGCAGCAACAGAAAAACAACACATACATTTTCAGTGCTACTGGATCTGTCTGGCCCTGCCCACCACTGGTTTGGGGAGCTACTTAGTTCAGACTGGAGAACGCCCACACGAAGCTTCTCTCGATGGCAATACGACATGCCTTCTACCTCTTCACCCTGACTTCTCTTCGCCTCCTCTCTTATCCAAACATAGGCGGGAGGTTACACTTCCTTTGGGTCAAAACAGCACATGTGAAATCATTTTATGGCACCCTTATTCTTTTACTTGCCCACAGTCTTCAAGATTTTTTAAGTGAATCTGGCCTCTGCAATTCTTATCCTGCATTATTGTTTTTATTATTTACCATATCAACACCTCAAAATTTCTCTCTTCTAGTTGTTTTTGCTCTTGGCTAGACCACAGAGCTTCTTGAGAATAAGCAGGGGTGGGGGAAAGGGCATTATTGCAATTCATTGAATCTCTTTGGTAATATTCTCCTTGTCTGTGCACCAGGCATGGACTTCCCAATGTGTTGCAACTGGTAAAGAATCTGCCTGCCCATGCAGGAGACACAGGAGACCCAACTTCAATCCCCAGGTTGGGAAGATCTGGAGGAGGAAATGGCAATCTACTCCAGTATTCTTGCCTGGAAGACTCCATGGACAGAGGAGCCTGGTGGGCTGCAGTCAATGGGGTTGCAAAGGGTCAGGCACGACTGAGCACATGCACAGGCACTGTGCCCCAGGCCTACCAGCAGGAATTGCTTAGCAGCCCACGTGGCAGTTAGCACTAGAGACTATTGACTTTTGACCTAGAAGAGCACATAAGATGGTAAAGTCATTAAAAACTTAGTAATCACACTATAAATATTCTGAATTACCATTATTTTTACCTTTCTGTGACTCAAATGTACTAAAGATGACCTTTATCTGGCCAAATAACTACTCTACTTAAAAGTTATATATGACATATATTCATTCTTACTCACAGAAGAGTGTATAAGATATATTGTACAGTTCAAAGAATAAGTATAAAACAACATCCAGTTTTAGAAACAGAACATTGTCAGCGCCTCGGAAGCCCTCCTTGGTCACATCCTGTATCTCTTAGCAGTTTTATTATTTAATGTATGTATCCTTAACAGTAGAGCTGAGTTTTGCATTTTTGAATCTGATGTAAGTGGAAACGTATTTAGTCTTTTTTTTATATATTTTATTTTTTAACTTTACAATATTGTATTGGTTTTGCCATATTTGCCTCCTTTACTCAGCACTGAGATTCATCATGTTATTATAGATGGCTATAATGGTTGTCAATTTTCATTGGTGTATTATATTTCACTGTATGACCACATCACAATTTATCCATCCTATTATTGATATGTTTGGATTGTTTGTTGTTTTTAGCTATTACAAAGATGCACATATATGAGATTCTGAACAGAATTGCTGTCATAATGAATGTGTATCTTCAACTTTACTAGATAAAGTCACAGTTTTCCAAAGTGATTGTATCAATTTACACTACCATTAATTAGTGTTCGAGAATTCTCTTTGCTTTATCCTGCTTGAAAGTTTATTACTGTCAGACTTAATTATTCTTTGGTCTGGTGGGTGCGTACTAATATGGCATTGTGATTTTCATGTTCATGTCTGTGGCTACTAATATGGATGTGCATATTTTCTATTGTCATTTATATTTCTTCATAGGTGCTGTGCCTACTTAAGCTGTTTGCCTATTTTTAGTATTAGGTCATCTGTTTCTTATTGATTCATAGGTGTCTATATATTTTGGGTACTAATTCCTCATTATATGCTTTGCAAACTTCTCCCATATTGTGGCTTTTCCACTCACTTTATGGTGGTATTTTGTAAACAAATGTCCTTAATTTTAATGTAGTTGAATGTATCGATCTTTTCCTTTATGGCTAAAAAAAAGTTATTCTCAAACCTAAAGTCTTAAAATCATTCTCCCATATAGGTCCTAATTTACCTGAAATACTTGGAGTCAGATGTGTTCTGGAATACAGACTTTTCTGGATGTTGGAAAGGTACCACAGAACATGCAGTGTACACTATATGAGAAGAAATGGGACAGTACCTATGATCAAAAATACCAATATTTCCACAGCAAAACATATCATCAGCTAAGTGATATATAAGTGATTATCATGTCACTAGGTCACATTTTTTTTTTTCACCAAATGAGTTCCAAAGAGTTGGGTTTTCAAAGTTTGGAGATTCTGTAATTAGTACAAAAGTTATGGTAGCCTTATATAATAAAAAATGGAATTTTTCAAAGTTTGGAGGAATTAACTGGTGGAAACATGAACCTGGAATTTGTGTGTGAGTTCTTTACTACTGATTCAAATTATATACTGGTTTGGGACTATTCATATTTTCTTCTCTTGAGTGAGCTAGTTGTTTTTCTTGAGATTTGCACAATCATCTAAATTATATTTGCATTAAGTTGTTTATAAGATGTTCTCTTTTGATTTCTAAAATACAGTTTCATTACTGGTATAATTTGTTAGTATCTCTCCTTTTATTGCCAAATCCCATTAAATTTTTGTCAATGTTATTAGTCTTTTCCCCCCAAAAAAATCAACTTTGGATTTTAAAAATCTACTGTATGAAGTGATGTGCTAGTGCACTAAAACAAAGCAAAACACTATTGAACAGAACAAAACACTATCTTGTTTGATTTCCACAGTGTGAAGATTCCCATCAGAGGCAATTTCAAGCTAGCACTATGATACTATTGATCATGGAATTGGTAAGATTTCTGCTTTTAGCATTATTTCCCTCCTACTTTCCTTAACTTTGCTCTCCTTTTTCTAACTTCTGGAAAGGGGATGTTTAGCTGAAGATCTTTCAGCCTCTTTTCTAGTATACTTACTTAAGATTGTAAATTTTCCTTTAAGTACTTCATTAGCTTTATTCTACAGGTGTTCCTATTGTATTTTATTGTTTGGCTCAAAGTATTTTCTCATTATTAGCATTATGATTGGCTATGGGTTATATGGGCTTATTTTTATAATTCTTTATTGATTTCTAGCTTAACTAGAACATGTGCTTAAAAAAACACATGCCGATTGACCTTTAAAATTTGTTGCGAGTCACTTTACAGCTAGGTATGTGGTTGATGTTGGTAGTATGTTCGCTTTCCAAAAAACCTATGCTCTGACTTTGGTTGTTTTTCTGAGAGTATTCACTAGGTCAAATTCACACATCATTTTATTCAGATTTTCTATATCGTTTCTGATTTTCTTTTGCTTAATAGTCACTGGGGAAGGCTTGTTAAAAATCATCTATAGAAGAAAGCCGCAAGAGTTCAAACAAGGAAAAGGTGATGGATGATGTTAAGAGATGTAACCGGATCAAACCTGAATCTGGAAACCGGGAGTTTGGTACCCTGGATTCTCAGCTTAGTCACTTATTTGCCATGTGTCCTGGGGCGTCACCGCCTCTTTCTGGGGGCCATTTCTTTTTTTCTTTTAATCTAAGAAGCGAGGAGTTAAGCCCTCACAGCTCTTTGAGGTTTCGTCTCTTTCTCGCCTCAGGTGCCAACTTCCACACAAAGTCGCCGTTTCCGGCAGGGCTTGCACATGAAATCTTCCGGCCGGCGCTTGGCGCAATGTGTATACAAATTTAGATTCACGAAAGGAGCACAGTTCGTTAAAATTACGAAAAACTGTACGGTGACAGACACTGAGATATTAATAAAGCCAAGGCCACTCTGAGGAGTGACCAGATCCCACCCACTTTTCACCTCCACGACGGCTAGGACCCGGTGCCCTAGCTGGGGCAGGCACGGAAGTCACTCCGACACATAAGAGAAGGGAACCGGAAGTCCCGTCCTCCTGGAACAGAACGGTAACCTGTAAGGGTCATTCCAAGGCCAGCGAATTCGCTAAGTGAATTGTTTCCTTGAGGTGCTGGGGTCTACGTGACTTGCCCAAGCGGGCGAGGCGACAGTGCGGCGCCAACTCGGCCCCACGCCCTTCTTCCCGGGTTGTTGGGCCGCGTGATTCTTTCCTCCCGTCGGCGCCGAAGGGAACCTTGTTCTGGGCGGGCGGAGAGGTGGGCTTGCTGGCGGGGCCGGGTGGGGCGCGCCCGAGAGGCTATGGACCCGGGAGGTAGCTGACTCTCCGCGAGCCTCGGGCTTCTCTTCTGTCAGACGAAGTAGCGCTCCTTGTCCTGCCTGGTGATTTTGCCCTCCTGCATTTATTTGTACAGCACTTTGGTTCGAACAGCAACCCTTTAAAATGGGCAGTGCTACCCTCGTTTTACCGATGGGGAAATAGTCTCGAGAGAATACACGCACTGGCTTAAGCGACAGACCATGTGGGAGCCAGGAATCTAACAGCGGCTTTCTGAGGCCAAGCTGCTACCTCAGCAGCGGAGCAATTACATGGAGTAAGAGATAAGCTTCCCCTGCGAGTGCTCTTATGATAACGTTCCTGTAGAACTGATTAGTTGTGGTCGCATCATTAAAATCCGGAGGCAAAGCTTTAAAAAGAGGGGGTCGGAGGGAACGACAGTATCTTTTTCTTTGGCTTGCCTTCTCTGGTATTATAAGTCCCTTGTTAATATCACATATTTTGGTTGACAGCTTGAGTCCGCTAGGAATGGCAGCCCCAACTATGAAAGAAAGGCAGGCTTGCTGGGGAGCCCGCGATGAGTACTGGAAGTGTTTAGATGAGAACACAGAGGACGCTTCTAAGTGCAAGAAGTTAAGAAGCTCATTTGAATCAAGTTGTCCCCAACAGTGGGTAAGTTACACTTGCACATGTTGCTGTTCACTGTCAAAATACATAGAGCTTATAGTGAGTGGTGAACTATGAAATGAAGGACCCTCTGAGGTGTGTCAAGTCAACAGTTTCTGTGAGCCGCAGAGAAAACCTTGTCCGGTAATACAGGCTTGTTTTATGTACATATCGCGCAGACCTTTGGAAAATGTCACCAGACTCTTTAAAGTTCCTTGAAAAACAAACTGGGGTCTGGACTCAAGACTACTGTGATAAATAACCAAAAAATTCCAACCCCCTAAATTGGTAGATTTTTGCAGGATCTTTTTTTTTTTTTTT
>NW_011495024.1:857577-883826 GCF_000754665.1 Bison bison bison
GGGATCTTTATTTGTGGCATGTGGGATCTAGTTCCATGTTGTTGTTAGAAGGAAATGGCAGCCCACTCCAGTATTCTTGCCTGGAGAATCCCATGGACAGAGGAGCCTGGCAGGCTATAGTCCATGGGGTTGCAAAGAGTCCAACATAACTTCACTTTCACTTTCTTCTTTACAAGCCCACGGATTGTAGCCCTTCAGGCTCTTCTATCCATGGAATTTTCCTCCTCCAGGAGATCTTCCCCACTCAGGGATCAAACCTACATTTCTGCATCTCCTGCATTGCAGGAAGATTCTGTACCTCTGAGTCACAGGGAAGCCCTCTAGTTCCCTGACCAGGGATCAAACCCAGGTCCCCTGTGTTGGGAGCACAGAGTCTTAGTCACTGGATCACCAGGGAAATCCCTTTCCAGGATCTTCTGAAAGGATAGTATTTAATCTTGGGCAAGAGTTGGCAGGTTCATCTTCCTAGAGCTCCTGTCAGAAATAAAGCTTTCCCTGTTGGCTGCTCAAAATCATGTGATCATATACCTGAAACACAAAGGAGCTCAGGGAGTAGAAGAAACAAAATGATCGCATGGGGGATTCTGCCACCAGCCCCTCCAGACGCCTCGCTGACACATGCTCATGCTCTGTAGGGCCTGTCCTTCAAATGGGAAGGGGTGGAAAAGGCACCTCCCATCACCAGGCTCAGTAAGTGCTTGATGCTCTTCACTAACACCCTTTGAGTTGCATGTTGTTGCTGTCAGTTTCTGGATCAGACAGCAGAAGCCCAGAGCATTGCAATAACTTGCTTGCTCTGTATTGGTCAGTAAGTGGCAGAACCATAGTTCTAAGTCTGGTCCAGCTGGCTGCTGTGAGGTTTGAACTTTGATTTGATTTCTTACCATCATGCTCCTCCAAACTTTACCAAGCAGTTTGAGAACAGATCATTTTAGAGATGAAGTGGATTTACGACCTTCACCTTTTCACACCTCAAATGTTTAGATGAAGAAGCTGAGGCTTGAAGACCACAAGAAGGCTGTGATGGAGGGTAGGGATGATGGCATTGAAGAGATAATTGCTTTAGATGAACTCTGTGTGTGTAAAAGCAGCACAGTGTAACCTATCCCATGGGATTACTACGACAATCAGATGTCTAACTTGCCATATAAACTGAAAAGTGATAAATCAGGAGCTTGGTGGTTGGGTAGATAATGACTTAGGCAAATATTATACATCTCTGGTTTTCCCATTAGATAGATGCACAGAGACTTAACTCCTAGTTTACAAAGTAGGTGGAAAATGGGGGAGTTTGGGCCAACATCCAATTCCTTCAAGGCCTGGATACTGTTCCTGCCTATGCAACAGGCCCTTCTTCTCACTCTCTGCTCACTGGCTCTGTGGTCACTTAGAAACAGGGATGTAGGATGAGAGTGATGAAGCCCTTTGAGTTGAGTGTTGGCAGGTTCCATGTCCACCCTTCCCTACCCCACATTTTCCCAGGAGAACCTCTTCACCCTGAGACATGTCTTTTGACAGCCTAGCCAGGATTTTCCACTCCAGGTTTACATGTCAGAATCATGTGGAAATATAAAAAAAAAAGACAGCTATGTCTCAGACCTCATCTCAGATCTGCAAACTTCTGGAAGCTTCTTTTAAAAGGGCTCTGGCTCAACCGGTGATTCTGGTGGATAACCACAGCTGGAATCACTGTCTTAGCCCCTTTGAAAAGTTGCACTTCAGTCTTTTTTTTTTTTTCCTCTTTCTCCCCACCAAAAGACACTGCTTTTTCTCCATCCTAATGGCTAATGGACCTTCCCATCTCCCTGATTTCAGGGCAACTTCTGTTCTCAGCATCATAAAGGGTTTTTACCATCAGCCAGTGCTTCTTTATTGATGTCTCCTCCACTCATACATAGGCCGAGTGCCATGGCATGCAGGCCCACCCTCTGTCCAGGTTCCCGCATTCTAGTCACAGCTAACATTTATTAGTACAGGCTCTAGGCACTTCGGGTGCATCATCTATATAATTTATTCCTCACAGTAGCTCTGTTACCCCATTTTACTTCTGAGGGCCCAAGTCATGTGTAAGTGCAGAGCCTGCATTCAAGCTGAGTAGTCTTGAGTCCAGACCTCATGCTCTTCTCTGATCCACATCCTTCTTTTTGTCCCTGTCATGCAAGAAAAGAACCCGTGGATTAGACTGTGCAAATCTCATGTTCTGGAAACTTAGTCATAATGCAAGTTTATTTAAATACAAAAGCATTACCTCCTTGGTGGGCTTCCCTTGTGGCTCAGCTGGTAAAGAATCCACCTGCAATGCTGGAGACCTGGGTTCGATCCCTGGGTTGGGAAGATCCCCTGGAGAAGAGAAAGGTTACTCACTCCAGTATTCTGGTCTGAAGAATTCCATGGACTGTATAGTCCATGGGGTCGCAAAGAGTCGCAGACAACTAAGCGACTTTCACTTCACCTCCTTGGTGGCGTTCTTCCTTCATAATTCACTCCCCTAGTTTTCCTTGTCTCCAGCAGCCATAGCTTTTTGGCAGGCTTTCGTGTGTCTGTTAAATCATACCCTGTAGAGTTCCCTTCTATGCTGCTTAACTTTCCCAAGCCAGTCTTACCTGCAGCCACGGCTTGAAGTACCACTTAGGTGTTGAGGCCCAAATCTACATCCTCTCTAACTCCAGAGCTCTCTATTTGGATGTTCTCAAGGACCAACCTTGACCTCTGCATATACACGAATGAATTCTTCCTCATCTTGTATCCAACAGGCCCCTCCTCACCTGCTCCCCATCTCAGGCAAAGATACTAACATCAATACAGTCCCAGAAATGAGTGTCAGGCTCCACAGTGGGAATTGTTGAAGGACTGGTCTCAGGAGTGAAGCAGGGTAACACAACACCCCTGCAATAGGGCCGGATCCAGTGTGCTTAAGGAACAGCAAGGAGAGAATAGAAGTTAGGATATTCAGCACTGAGAAGCCGGGGACAGTGGCTTTTCCTCTGAATGACAGGGGAAGCCACTGAGAAGCTTTGGGTTCAGGGTAAGGAGACAAGTGAGGGTATGAGGGGGATGATGGTCAATGAAAAGGTAGTGTGATCAATGGATTGTTGGCATCAGGGTCTTAGAAAGTGAAGAGTGGGCGTTCAGAGAACAGAAATGTTCAGAATTGGGGTTATGGCATGGCTATGTTTGTTGGTAAGGACGAGGGCTAGGCTTTGATCCTGGCAGTGAGGTAGGTTGGAGGAAAAGATCATTGAAGAAAGAGGTCAAGAAGCTGAGAGGCCAGGGTGTTGAAAGGATCAACCACATGGATACTGAAACCATCTGAGTTATGACATGAGTGTTGTTAGAGAAAATGACAACAACCTGAAAAGTTATAGATACCTCCAAGAAAAAAGGGGTGTAGGCAAAGTAGTCAAAGTAACTTCTGCTGCGTTTGACAGGGACACACACCCCTGGAAAACCTTTGTCTTCTGCAGACTCAGTCCATAACTGAGCTGTTTTCTAGCCTGTGCCCTCAGGTTTTTGCTCCCTTTTCACCTTTTCTTTCTACTCAAGACTTGTTGAAGTCTTACCCAATTGCCATAGAATAAAAATGAAAGATATTTCCAGAGATGTGTATGAGAAGGTAGAGAGGGTGACAGGGAGGGAGGTGATGGGGTGTCCTCTGAGTGCATTTTATGCAAGATGTTGTGTTTGCATTTGCTTTAATTTTCATTCAGTCTTGTGAGGTGCCATTGTATCTCTTTTATATAATAGGAACTAAGGCTCAGAGAGGTGAAATAATTTGTTCAAGATCAGCTAACCAGTAAAGTGGTGGGGAGAGGATTAGAACAGAGGTCTCTCCAATTCCAGAATTTATATTCTTTCACTTAGCTGAAGTCACAGATGAATAGTAAAGATAAAAGTAGAACCAAATAGAGATTTACAGTGAATGCTTCTATCGTAAAACACTAAAAAAACAAATTTGTTACATAATATGTAGGCCATTAAACTAATATGTCATCACAAAACCAAATTACTTTTCCCTCCCTCCTTGCTTTGAGCTTCCCTGGTGGCTCAGTGGTAAAGAATTTGCCTGCCAAGCAGGAGACGTGGGTTCGATCCCTAGCCTGGGACAATCCCCTGGAGAAGGAAATGGCAAACCACTCCAGTATTCTTACCTGAGAAATCCCATGGACAGAGGAGTCTGGTGGGCTACAGTCCGTGGGGTTACAAAGAGTCAGACACAACTTAGCGACTGAGCAAGCATGCTCACCCCCTTGCTTAGCCCTTCCATCAGTTTGCCTTGTATTATGGTCCCACTTAAAGTCTCCTATTGGTTCTTTAACCGAGGAAGTAGCAGGGATCAGGTCTGTCATTCTAGCATCATCCAACGCAGGCTTCCATGAATAGAGCAACTGGACAGCGGTATCTATCAATTTGGATGGTACCACCAACTCAGTGCACATGAGTTTGAGCAAACTCTGGGAGATAGTGAAGGACAGGGAAACCTGGTGTGCTACAGTCCCTGGGGTTGCAGAGTTGGACATGACCTAGTGACTGAACAACAACGTCAACTTTGGACATTGTCTTTTCCCTGTCAAGCTTTGAAATGTCTCAGAAATTCCAGCATTTTGGTATTCATGCTACTATACTGCATCTCATTTAATGGCTTAGAGGACACTGGCATTGTATGTACAGTGCTTTTCAAGGAATGCCTGTTGATTTGTTAGCCTTTTTGGACATTAGCCTCGTAAATGTGCCTTCCACTGTTAACTGAATCAGGTGGTAAAGACTAGAGAGAAAAGATTTTCAAGCAGAGTGTGACATATGAAAGGCATGGAAGCAAGATGCATGAGAATCAGCACACTGGGGAAATGGGGTAGCTCTGGGTGGCTAGCATTTCAGGGGTTGGTGGTACACCCAGAGGATAGCCAGGTGGGCAGAGATTTAGTCTTGAATGACCTCGTTTGTCTTACAAACAAGGAGTTTGGATGTTGCCCTTGAAGGCAATAAGGATACCTTGAAAGATCTTTAAACAAGCAGTGACGTGATCAAATTGAGATTTCCAAAAGATACTTGGCAGTGGCGTGACAGGTGGATTGAAGGTGGAGAAACCAGTTATAGAGCTATTACAGCAATCCAAGTGAGAAATGATGCCGGCCTGTATTGTAGCGATCAAGACGGGGAAAGAGATCGGAGCATTTGGGTGGATAGTGATGCAGTCACTGAAATAGGGGACAGAGGAGGAAAAACATGTCTGTAGAGAAGTAAGTTCTGGACAAGTTGGGAGTGAAATCTAAGTAGGACCATTAAGTGGAATTATCCCTTAATTCTATTTGAAAATGTAACAGGAGAAATGCAAAGATCTATTGATCTGCCACAGAAATGTTAAGGACATTGTCTACTTCTTCATCTGATATCCTTTACATATGACATCCGTCCCAGCTCAGTCAGCCTAAGGCCACCAGAGGTATGTAGTCTGACAGTGAGATTTATTAGCATGCTGTGACCAGGGAGCCCATGCATTGGAGTTGCTGTGGGCCACTCACCAAGTGGAAAGGAGTTATCAGAGGGCTTGGGGAAGGATAGGGTTTAGGTGAAATTGAAATGAAGTGATGCTTTGATGGGCTCTGTGTATAAGCAGGCCGTCAACTCCGGACTGAGAAGTGGACCCAGGGTCCTATTTCCTACAAAGATAAATGCTGAATGTCATATGCTCACAAGTCCCTTACTTGCAGTCCTGCACCTGAGCTGGCGATCAGGACTACTTCTTTGTGTCAAAGTGCCAGCCAGATCTCTCAGGTAAAAGTGGGGGTGTTTTATTTTTACCAAAGTAACTTCAAAGAACAAATTTCTGATAGTTTGATTTTGGAAAACAGTTTTTTGGTGAATAAGAAAGCAGGCGTCACTCAAAGGGGTTTCTTAGGACAGTCTTTGCCTGTAGTACATCCTCTGGAGGAATGTTTACATCTTTTATCCCAGCTCGAGACAGGGCAGGGCAGATTTTTACATTCTCAGTCTAAGCTCATTTTTACTTACTTGGGCTCCACTGAAATATTCAACAATTAAATCCTAAGAAAAGTTTTTCTATTCTGATAGTGAAAATGTGTGTCGTATCCTGCCTTTGCCTTGTCTGCAGAACAGCTCAGATAAAGACTATGAAGATTTTGTGTCTGGCCTTGGTTTTCTACTTCTTTGATTTTACTGTTTCAGGATATGGGGCTTTACGATACTCCAGACTACCTGTGGCAAGAGGAGGATGTAAACAGAAATAATAAAATGAAATCTTTAAGTTATTAAAGCTTTACCATCAGTTTCCTTATTCATAGTTCATACATATAATTTTTAATTATGTGTGTCTCCTTAAATGTATGTTTCTGGATAAGATAAACTTAATAAAAATATCATGACTGATTAGGTATTCCCTGGTGGGCCAGTGGTTAAGACTTTGTGCTTCCACTGCAGGGGGTTTGAGTTCAATTCCTGGTTGGGGAACTAAGATCCCATATGCCATGTAGTGCGGCCAAAAATAAATAGAAATACCATGGCTGGTGAATTATAAAGCTTATTGAACTCATAGTTGATAGGAAAAACTTGTACAGTGCCTTAAATTATGAAGTCTTATGACCTGAGCGTTCTGTGGACCCTCGTGGCACATTTTACATGTCTAAGCACAGATACGCTTCTTGAGAAAGGTGCACAGCACACTCAAATTCTCAGCAGGGTTCATAACCCAAGAAGGGTTAGAACTCACTGGTCTACACTCCCTTTATAGAGACTCTAGAATATAAATTACTTAGGCTACTTACATAATTTATATTGAATAATTAATTACATTTAAGTCTGTTCCTTGTGTTTAATCTGTATAGCTTACCCTTATTTCAAACCCTTTTTTCTCAACAGATAAAATATTTTGATAAAAGAAGAGACTACTTAAAATTCAAAGAAAAATTTGAAGCAGGAGATTTCCAGCCTTCGAAAATGACTGCAAAGTCCTAGGCTGAAAGGTTGAAATTACTTTTTCTGGACATTCAAAAATGCTTTGACTCTGGGACAATAGTAGTTTGAATGATGGCAGACACCAAAGCCTGTTTCATATATCTGGTTCTTAATTTAAATGATCAAGTAACAAGATTGCATTATTCAAAGTATGAAGAATTGAAATAAAATGATATGAAATATGCTTAATTTAGTAAATATATATTTTAAGAAAAAATTAAACATAATTATAAAAACGTGTACCTTTGTGCTGTTGGAGGGTGGGGAGTAGCCAAATACCATTTTAGAGATATATACTGAAAAAAGTAGATAGATTTCCATTGTCCTGGGAGTTAGCATTTTAATACAGCCACCAAAAAATGAGGAATTGAAGGTTCAACTTCAGATATACAGGTAATATAATCAAGACCATCTACAAAAGAGCCTTACAGCTAATATAGTTAACGATAAGACAATGAATGGCTTCCCAGGTGGCTCGGGGGTAAAGAATCCTGCTGCCAGTGCAGAGATGCGGATTTGATCCCTGAGTTGGGAAGATCCCCTGAGGGAAATGGCTACCCACTCCAGTATTGTTGCCTGGGAAATCTCATGGACAGAGGAGCCCGGTGGGCTGCAGTCCATGGGGTTGCAGAGTTAGACATGACTTGGTTACTAAACAACAAGACAATGAATGCTTTTTCCCTAAAATCAGCAACAAGGTAAAAATGTCCCCACTTGTCCTATTCAACACTGTATTGGATTCCCAGCTACTTCAGTTAAGACAAAAAAAAGCATACAAATGGGAAAGAAAGAAGAAATAAAACTGGCTCTATTCATGGACAATATGATTATCTCTATAGAATATACCAAAGAACCTACAAAAAAAGCACCTAGAATTAGTGAGTGAATCTTAGAAAGGTGGCAGGAAACAAGGTCAATATACAAAAGAAAATCGTATTTGTGTATACCACCATGAAAAACTGGAATCTAAAACTTAAAATACACCATTTACAATAGCACTAAAAAAACAAAGGAATACTTAGATATAATCTAACAGTATGTGTAGGACCTATATCCTCAGAACTAAAAAACATTGAAATCAGAGAACAACTTAATTGGAGAGGTACTGTGTTCATGAATTAGAAGATTCAGTGTTGTTAAGGAACTGTTAAATTCTCCCCAGTTTATTCTATGGGTTCAAATTAACCCCAATAAAAATCTCAGGATTTTTGGTATATACTGACAAGCTGATTCTAAAATTTGTATGGAAAGGCAAAATAATTCTGAAAAGAACAAAATTGGAAGGTTCATATTAAATGATTTTAATGCTGCTGTAAAGCTCCAGTAATTAAGGACAATATGGTATTGGCAGGATAGACACATGGTTACAGAACAGAAGAGAGTCCAGAAGTACAGCCACACAGACGCAGTCAACTGAGCTTGGACAAGGGGGAAGGGGGGTGTCCACGCACAGTAAAATGAACGCCGGAACAAACTGCACTTTGTTAAATAGATACAAAAAAACCTCAAAATAGAGCACAGACTTTAATGTCAAATATAAAACTAACAGAAGAAAGTATAGAGAAAGTCTACATGATTTTGGGTTTGGAAGTGAATTTTTAGATGATGACCTCAAAAGCACAATCCATAAGAGGAAATACAGCTAAGTTGGACTTTATCAATATTAAAAATTTCTGCTCTGTGAAAGACACTATTAAGAGAATGAAAAGATAAATTACAAACTGGGAGAGAATATTTGCAAGTCATAAATATAGAGAATTTGTATCTAGAATATTGAACGCTTATTTTAAAAAATCACCCAAGTTTAAAAAATGGGCAAATTGTGTGTTTTCAGGAATCTATTCAGTGTTATAAATAATATTATGAAGACACTCCCTATTATTTGTAGAGTAATGCAAACTAAAGCCGTAACAGTTTATCACTACATACCTATTAGAACGGCTTAAAAACATTGATGGTACCAAGTGCTGACGAAGACGCAGGGAAACAGAACTGGTATTCACGGCTGGTGGAGAAGGAGGCTGCCTCTGAAGGGGTCACAAAGGAAGTTTTAGGTGTGGAAGCTGCTTTGTATGGCATTGAGGTGTGCACTTGTCAGAACCCACAAGTTATATAAGAGTGACTTTGTGCACACTAAAATCCAATAGGACTTTGGGAGAATTCTAGTTTGGAATGAAGACTGATAAATCAGTCTAACTATTACAAATATATGACATAAACTCACTGAAAGGAATGGCTAAGAAAGGAACTGACCCACGTAACTTGGTCAGACATTGGAGGAGACTATGGCGTAGAACCAATACAGCATCCAGGGTGCCAAGGCCAGTGCTCCTGGGACAGAAAAAGGATCAGTGCAAAACGGGGAACCTGGACATGGATCAGAATCGTTTG
Organism: Bison bison bison; assembly: GCF_000754665.1. Taxonomy (NCBI): domain Eukaryota; kingdom Metazoa; phylum Chordata; class Mammalia; order Artiodactyla; family Bovidae; genus Bison; species Bison bison. Next base: position 866,938 of record NW_011495024.1, read on the forward strand.
CTTAGTGAACAGCACCATTATCAATGTTAACTTCTTAGTTTTGATGAATGTCTATGGTTATGTAAGATCCTATTAGAGGTATCTGGGTGAAGTGCATGTGTACTATCTTTGCAACTCTAATGCAAAACAAAAATTGTTTTAATAAAGCTGCAGAAGAAAAGCATATATACAGGTAACAGATTCTGAAATCTAAATATTTAAACCGACCCAGACAATGATTATGTTCACTGCTGGAAGGTGATAGTTACCATTAAATAATAAAGTAATCCTAATAACAAAACCCTCTGAAGAATAGAAACAGAAAATCAACACTTGAGGGTTCCAGTCTTACTTTTGGTAACAATGAGCAAGAGTAAGTCACCTCCTCTGGGTCCTTGTAGAAACACTGAGAATACAGACTACTATCTAGTCATTATTTGAACCCTGAGGTGACAGAGGAAAGGTGACAGAGGAAAATTCCCTAAAAACTTTATCTGAATGATTATGGCAAATAGATGGGGAAACAATGGAAACAGTGAGAGACTTTATTTTGGGGGGCTCCAAAATCACTGCAGATGGTGACTGCAGCCATGAAATTAAAAGATGCTTGCTCCTTGGAAGAAAAGTTATGACCAACCTTATTAAACCAAGCATATTAAAAAGTAGAGACATTACTTTCCAACAAAGGTCCTTCTAGTCAAAGCTATGGTTTTTCCAGTAGTCATGTATGGACGTGAGAATTGGACTATAAAGAAAGTTGAGTGCTGAAGAATTGATACTTTTGAACTGTGGTGTTGAAGACTCTTGAGGTCCCTTGGACTGCAAGGAGATCCAACCAGTCCATTCAAAGGAAATCAGTCCTGAATATTCATTGGAAGGACTGATGCTGAAACTGAAACTAATACTTTGGCCACCTGATGCGAAGAACTGACTCACAAGAAAAGACCCTGATGCTGGGAAAGACTGAAGGCGGGAGAAGGGAACAATAGAGGATGAGATGGTTGGATGGCATCACTGAGTCAATGGACATGAGTTTGAGTAAACTCCGGAGTTGGTGACAGACAGGGAGCCTGGCATGCTGCAGTACATGGGGTCACCAAGAGTCGGACACGACTCAGCGGCTGAACTGAACTGATGGCCTATTTCATGGCTTTAAAAATAAATCACGAACTTTACAGGAACACTGGTTGACACCTTGCCAAGCACATTTCCTCACTGAGAAATGGATACAAAGCAGCAGCAGGAGGCCAGTGACTTCCTCATGGGGAAAACTTTCTTCCCATCCCACAGCCCCAGCCCCTGTGCTTCCTCCTGGCAAGGAAACAGTATTCATAGATAACTGCAGCCGCCTTAATCCTGCCTTCTCCCACCATAATCCACATTTCTGACAGTACTAGTTTCTAGGAAAGAAAAGATCTTTCTAAAACTCATTGTTTTATTTCCACAATTAAAATATTTTATTAAAGAAGCAATACAACTTAGCTAAAAAGGTTTATTAAAGGGGACAACATATATAGTAATATAGTTAAGGCACATGACAAAGTTTTGGCATTAAACTGTGAATAAAAAAGACAAACTATCCCAGTCGATTTCAGAATCTATCTCATGAGTCCGGGTAGTTTTAAAACATGTCAGCAGCACCGACAACAACCCGTCTCAGGTGAGGCGCGGGCGTCAGGCCGTGGAGACCCCCTGCTTCAGCAGCTGCTGCCTGGTGTACTCCCAGATCAGCAGCGCCCCACTCACGTGGACGTTGAGGGAGCGGATGATGCCCTGCTGAGGAATCTCCACGCACACGTCCAGCTGCTGGATCAGATTCGCTGGAATCCCTTCACGTTCGTTGCTGATGAAGAGAAATGGAAGAGAAAGGTTAGTTTTCTTGTAAAAAACAACTTTTTTTCTTAGACATCCTGGATATTACTGGAAGAAACAGGTTAACAAAATGAAACAAAAGTCTATGGTACCAGAAAAATAAGAGTGTAACAAGGTTTATGGGTTGATTCTGTGTCCACCGGACCATCCCCAACAGGTAAAGTAAAAGGAAAACCTGGGGAGTGGGGGTGGGGGGGGTGGCGCTTTTCATAAACCTTGAAGTCAGAAGTCGGATGTGGGTGTAGGACCAGGAGCCCAGGTAAAATTGTAAATCTTATGAAACATTTTCAAGACAGAGACTCAAGACAAAGTTCTTACCCCAACAAGAGTAAAGACTTCTCAGGGAAGCAGTACCGGGTTAGGTCTAAACTTTTGGCAGTCTGTTCCACACCCACAATGGTGTAACCTTCTGCCTTTTTCTGTTGTAGATAATCGATCAGCTGAGGTGGTTTTACCTTAGTTTAAAAAGAGCAGAATATTAAATCGTTCATTTACAGCCCTGCTGGGAGTAAAAGCAGAAAAAAAAAAAAAAACTTCTGATGAAACTGAAATTTGTTAACAGGAAAAAGACAGAATTATACACTATAAAAAAGAATGCTCCCAACATCACATACATTTATAAAACCAGAGTGAGTTACAACAGGACACATTTTACTAAAAAGTCTACATTATTGATGATTTCTAAAAATATAATAGTGTGAGAGATTAAAAAAAGAATGGGAGAACAGAGTGGGCTGTATTTTACTTTTTAGTATTATTTTTAAAATATGACAGGCTGGACTACTGCAAAAGGATGGACAGGTGAAGACAGAGTACTAGAAAGTCTGGTGAATGAAAATTTAATAATCACGCACTTTCCACCCACCTCCACTAGAGGAAGCCACTGTTCTGCTGAAACACTGAGGTGCTGAAACTGCTTGTCTCTGACACACTGAAGGCTGCCCACGACCAGCGCCGCGGCCCCGAACACCTCACAGGTCCGGCACAGCCCTGCACGGGACAAGCAGGGATGCTGCCGCCAGTCCAGGGCCAAGCCCACCAGGACCCGGGCGTTCCTCTGAAGCTCCCGGAGAAGGTGGAATGTGGACAGGAGGCCCCAAATGGCACTGGGTTGAGTATAGATTTTCAGGATCAAAAGACCGTAAGCAAGCCCCCTGGAAAACTGCCATTTTACCTCCTAAATTGGTTGGCTTATCAATGAGTGAGGCCACTACAATCAGTCTGCTGACTGACTTTCCAAGTTTGGCAGCACGATCCTGAAATACCAGCTCCAGGTCAAAGTCTGGAACATGGTTCTTCCACGGGATAATCTTCTTCTGAACATCAGTCCACTCTGACTGGTTATCTGCTTCACCTGAGTTGGAACCTGGGAAGGAAAAAGAAAATATAAACCTCTGTTTATTTACATGCATATATATACGTGTGTGTGTATATAGAGATAAGATTTATTTTATTTGCTTTTGGCTGTGCTGGGTACTTTGGTTGCTACACACAGGCTTTCTCTGGTTGTGCTAAGCAGGGGCTACTCTCCGCTGCGGTGCACGGGCTCCAAACTGCGCGGGCTTCAGTAGCTGTGGCTCTCAGGCTCTAGAGCGAAGGCTCAGGAGTCGTGGTGCAGGCACCGGGGCACGTGAGAGCTTCCTGGATCAGGGATCAAACCCGTGTCCCCTGCATTGGCAGGAGGATTCTTAACCACTAGACCTCCAGTAAAGTCTTATATATACTTTTTAAGAGCTTAAATGAACAGTTTAAAATGAGATTTCTAACTAAAGAACTTTAGCTGGATTCAGATACAATTGCCATTTTCAGAAATAGTTGCAAATATTCAAATTCAACTCTACTAAGCAAAATACAACAATTTGTGAAAATAAAAGATGCACATTTTTTCCATGTTAGCATACCCAGAATTTGGAAGCATCTTAGAATCCATAAGGCCCACATCATAGTTTGGTAGCATTTTTTCTTAGATATACAGAAAACAATGCTGTATTTTGCAAACAGTGTTATTAGATTAGAATTTTCTGTAGGAATACTGTATTCCAGAAAACAACATAAACAGCTTTTATCTTATTTTACTAGTACTTGGGGGCCCTTTTCTAAAATAAGGACTATTCTTTGGAACAATTATCTCTTCACCAACTCGCTGAGCACACAGAACACACTGACCTGTCTAACTGTGTGTTCAGGACTGAGATCCTCCTTCCAGGCTCTTCCTCAACCCTGTCCCACTCTGAACCTGACTGAGCAGACGGGGGCACTGAGGTTCCTGGGGACAGAAGAGACCTGAACAGGACGGTGATGCAGTCCTATACTGATGGTGTGCTCACACAGGGAGGCGTTACTAACGCTGGGGGAGGGCAAAGAGCCAGACCCAGGAGGGCTCAAGGGAGGGAGAGTTAGTCTGCGGAGCAGAGCATGGGAAGGGCAGTGCAGGCTGCGGACACGGAATGCGCACATGCAGGCTGCAGCAGGACAGGGCTCGGGCGGCGGCGGCGCTTTCAGTTTGACTGCGCTCTCACAGCAGTCAACTGATGGAGGCACGTGACTCACACCCGGTCCTAAGGACGTTGTGTATAATGATAAAGAATTTATCATATAGACAGGAGGCAGTACAGGGTTTTAAGAAGAGGTTAACAGTACTGGGTTTGTGTTTTAGAAAAATCCTCAAAAGTGATGTGGAGGAGGAGAAGCTGGGGATGGAAAACCATTGAGAGTCTTTTGCACTAGCCCAGCAAAGACAAAAAGTCTCAAATAAACAATGCGAGAGGGGCTGAAGAGGACAGGCAGAGTTGCCAAGCTCTTATAACGGATAGACATGGCAAGGGACAACAGGAAAAGAATGACTTCTGTGAGAAGTCAGTCATTCCCACTGACAGAAAGGGAACACTGAGGAGGAGCCTCTGGGTGGAAAGCTAATGTGGGTTTGGATACTGAGTTTAAAGACCTTATAGAAGAGCTGGTGTAAGCATCCAGCAGGCTTAGGAAAGAGGCTGGGAGAGACAAAGATCTGAAAGGTGCAATTACACAGGTGGTGGTTTCCAGCTGTAAAAAAAGTAAAAAATGTGCAAGGAGAGCAAACAGAATGGGAAGAAAAAATGAAGGCACCCAGGGGATCCTAGCATTTAAGTTTCAGCATAGAAAGAGAAGAGGAACTAAAAACCCTCTTGATGAAGGTGAAAGAGAGTGAAAAAGCTGGCTTAAAACTCAACATTCAAAAACTAAGAATATGGCATTTGGTCCCATCACTTCATAGCAAATAGATGGGGAAAAAATGGAAACAGTGACAGATTTTATTTTCTTAGGCTCCAAAACCACTGCAGATGGTGACGGCAGCCATGAAATTAAAAGATGCTTGCTCCTTGGAAGAAAAGCTATGATAAACCTAGACAGCATACTAAAAAGCAGAGACATCACTTTGCCAACAGAGGTCCACACAGTCAAAGCTATGGTTTTTTTCCAGCAGTCATGTACAGATATGTGAGCTGGACCATAAAGAAGGTTGAGCGCTAAAGAACTGATGCTTTCGAATTGTGGTGCTGGAGAAGACTCCCGTGGACTGCAGGGAGATCAAACCAGTCAGTCCTAAAGAAAATCAACTCTGAATATTCACTGAAAGGACTGATGCTGAAGCTCCAATACTTTGGCCACCTGATGTGACTCATTGGAAAAGACCCTGATGCTGGGAAAGATTGAAGGCAGAAGGGGACGACAGAGGATGAGATGGTTGGATGGCATCACCGACTAAATGGACATGAGTTTGAGCAAACTCCGGGAGACAGTGATGGACAGGGAAGCCTGGGGGTTGCCAAGGGTGGGATATGACTTAGCAACTGAACAACAACATAGAAATCATGTTGCAATATCTCTCTTTACCCAAAACAAACAAACAGAAAGACCTCTGCAGGCTTTCCCCATTCAGTAACTCCTCATCCCTCTCCACAGTGGAACTCGAATCAGACGTCAGGAGGTGCTGTTGCTCCCTTCTCTCCTTCCCAGCAGGCTGTCCCTTCCACACGGAAATGGCTCTTGCCGCCAGTCTTTTGCCCACAGATCTTCACATGTGCTGATCTCTATTTTAGGGAAGCTCTTCCTCCAGGCTTTGCCTCAGTTGTTCCCACTTCCTGTCTGCCTCTGCTCAACTTCAGCTCCTTGGTGGTGGTTTAGTCACTAAGTTGTGTGGGACTCTTGCAACCCCATGGACTGTAGCCCCCCAGGCTCCCCTGTCCATGGGACTTTCCAGTCAAGAATGTTGGAGTGGATTGCCATTTCCTTCTCCAGGGGATCTTCCAGACCCAGGAATAGAACCCGGGTCTCCTGCCTTGCAGGTAGATTCTTTACTGACTGAGCTATGAGGGAAGCCTGAAAAAGGTCTTTTTAATCCTCTGTCACACCATTTCTTTACTCTGCTTTATTGTCTCCACAGTACTTTTTTGCTATGGCATCTTATCCATTTGTGTGCGATGGCACCCCACTCCAGTACTCTTGCCTGGAAAATCCCATGGATGGAGGAGCCCAGTAGGCTGAAGTCCATGGGGTCGCTCAGAGTCGGACAGGACTGAGCGACTTCACTTTCACTTTTCCCTTTCATGCATTGGAGAAGGAAATGGCAACCCACTCCAGTGTTCTTGCCTGGAGAATCCCAGGGACAGGGGAGCCTGGTGGGCTGCTGTCTATGGGGTTGCACAGAGTTGGACACGACTGAAGCGACTTAGCAGTAGCAGCAGTGCTCAAGCAGGAATTAGTGCCCTGAGGGCATGGCCTTTGTCTTAACTTTCAGCCTGTAGCAGGCAATCAGTAAATCTTTGTAGACTGAGTAAATAAATTTAAGGTGATAGTATTAAAATGCATTCATGAACATCCACAGTATTTGATTAAACAATGCACATTCCCAGAACTGTCCTCCAGAGTTAAAATCTAAGGGCAGGACTCAAGAATCTGCACTTTTAACATGTTATCCAAGAGATGCTTAAAAACACTCAAATTTCAGAGAAGTATAAATTTAAGGGACAAGTGGGAGAGCTCAAGGAGCGGAAGAAAAGTCAGACTGAGGAGGAAAATCAGGATAGCAGGAAACAAGCAAATAAATGCTACATAAAGTCAGGTATGGTACAGAAGTAGATGAAGACAATTTCTGCTTTTCTGAAAGAAGCTGCAGGGATCGTCCTGGGTTAGGGGAAGTGAAGAGGACAATGTGAGTGACAGAAATTCTGAGAACACAGATCACTACTACACATCTCTTAAGGTTCATTGTGGTTTTAAAAATGGGTGGAGGACTTGATCCTAGGTTTTGGAAGGGCAAGCCTGACTGAGGGGAAGAAGGAGCAGGAGGTGAACAGGGAAAGGCAGGTCCTAGAGAAAGCTGCAGAGAAGTGGGGCGTGGCTGAGGGCTGGAGCCTAGGCGAAGATGTAAGAGTAAGTGATGTCCAGCCAGAGAATGGGACGCAGAGCTCGGCTTCATTCCCAAAAGGGACGAGAAAAGAGACTGCTTAATTTGGCCCTTAAAAAAAAAAAATCTCTTTTTTCAGAAATATATAGTAGAAGGCAAAGAAGAGAGAAGACTTTAGCTTTACATAGTAAAGCAGATAAGGCTCTCTTTGGCTTTGAAGAGCAAAACCAACTGACATTGGCTAGATTAAAGTACAAGTCAGGGGACTTCCCTGGGGGTCCAGCAGTTAAGAATCCACCCTCCAATGCAGAGGACATGGGTCTGATCCCAGGTTGGGGAACTAAGATACCACATGCCTCTGGACACCTAAGCTCCGTGAGTCACAACTAGAGAGAAAGCCTGAGTGCCGCAACGAAGACCCAGTGAAGCCAAAAATAATAATAATAAATAATTTTAAAAGCCTACTTCTAAAAAGTAAATGAATGAATAATACTGTACTTCTAAAACTAGAACAGAAGTACTAGTCAGAGTGACACCACACTCTCTGTCTTTTCTCTCACAGGGGGAGCTGAGGTCAGCACATCAATGAAAAAGTGACCAACTATCATTTCTGAGTAACACAAATCAGGCAATCAGGCAACAGGGGGAAAAGATAACAAAAATGCTTACCTGCGTCCTGCTGGGACCAGTCACCTGGCTTTAGTTCACACAGATGAGTTGTAGAAAGGTACCACTGAAACCCTGCACCTAGAGGAATGTCAGTGAACCTGGTAAATTTACCAATGGCAATCCATTCATCCTCAGTAAGGCCGGAGAGGCGTGGAAGGGTGTAAAATATCGTCTGAAAGGAGAATTGTAAAATCTAAAATTTTTGCCCCTTAAAAATAATAAAGAAATACATGATAAAATGTTTAAAGTACAACTTATTATTACTGATGTATCCTCCCAAACTATCATGTCTGGTCAGATTACATACTTTCATTTAAATCTTATAGCAATTGTCTTATGTAAATTTATTATCTTCTCTAAGAAATTAAGGGATTGATTTGGAAATCCTTGAGAGCAGGCAGATCTTCTGCTCCAGTATTTCTTACTGTATGTACTACATACCATGCCGTTAACACAAGAAAAAAGTGTGTGGGAACTAACCGGCATTAGTGTTGGAAGGTATTTGGATACATACTGTTTATCGACAAACAAATACCTCCATAAGCAAACAAATTCAAGGTCCTGTGATGCCAGATCTTTACCCTCACTGTCATTATACAGATTTGGACTCCGGATTTGCATCAGCTGTATCTTAGCTGTGTGATGTCAGATAGGCCATTAGCCTTTCTTAGCTTCAACTTCCTCATTGATAAAATGAGGGTAAAATCAGGTTAAAACAGCACATGGAAGTGATTTGTAAACAGCAGTTATTCATTCATTACATAACAATCCTCCTTCCCCTTTCTTACCTACCACAAGAAAAGTGAGATCCAGAAATCCTCAAAGGTGACAAGGCGCGTAAGAAGCAGAAGCACAACAGGCAATTTAAAAATGAAATAACAAACTTCTAACATTGTGCAAGTCTTCATAAAAGCTTTTAGAGTGAATACGGTTTCTTTGTTAACAATATTCATGCAAACTTTAACTGGCTTGGATGCAGCTAAGTGTTTATTAAGCAGCTACTAAGTATAGCTCCAAATGCATAAACAGACAAGAGTTCTCATGAGCCACTATTTTATTTACACGTACACGGTTATGATTCATATAATTAATGGACAATAAAATATATTAAATATATGAGGGTGAGGCAGTCAAAGTCAGGATGAAGGAAGAGGGCAAGCAAGGGACTTACTCCTGCTGGAGAAGTGAATAGAAAAGGCTGACTTAGCACTACAGAGTTATTAAGAGTCCTTCAGAAAGATGTCAAACAAAGCATTCTGGGTGCTAAAGGACATAGAACAGAGCATGTTAAAATATTTGAAAACTCCTAAATAATTTTTGCAATTAAGCAACAGAAACCACACAATAATGTTCTATGATGAATATCTCACAATAAACAAATCTCTATATTTCTTTTTTAAAAGGCCAGCTTATTAGTAATCCACACACAAAAATAACCCAACAGCAACAACAACTCTTATGCACAGTAGCTTAAGTTACTGATACTTCCAAGTTCCTTAGAGGAAAGGTCCCAGGTTGTGTGTGTGTGTGTGTGTGTGTGTGTATTTAAATTTAGGTCACACAGTTAAAAATCAAAGGCAAAACATGATAATTACAGTTGAAAAAGGAAGAAAGTAGTAATCATTTACATACATTTTAATAATCTCTATATTGTTAATTTCACATGCTAACTGTAATAAATAAGTTTATGGTTCTTAAAATTACGTAAGCACATTATCTATTATGATCAGTGAGGTGACAGATCATTTGCTATACAATTTCAATCATCCAGAACCTAAAATACGCACTTAAAAGAGTAGATCTTTTTGATCTTTCATAACAATGGGCTTCATACAACAAATCTCACCTGCACAAATGTTTTCACTCATTTCCTTTTAATGTCAGAACAGATTTCTGTTCAGAGTTAAATATTCCCCCTTCCAGTGTTTACAAGCCAGACACTGCCTGAGAAACAGAAAGTGAAAATGACTAGCCAATTTTCACTGCTCAAGAGCGGAGCGCGAGCAAGCCATCTGCACACGGTGACAAAGTACACTGAGAGCTTTACGACGTGAAGGCGGTGCTGCAGGGACGGTTATTATGTAAGGACGGCTGCAGGGACGGTTAACCTCATCATACAAGGGAGAAAATTCACACACGCTCTTCTCTGCTCACCTCCAGACAGTAATCCTTCAGCGGGTGGAATGCTGTGAAAAAGAAATGCTCCTGGATGCGTTGCCAGTTCTTCTTTGCGCTCCTAAGGGTTAAAAACACGTCTGAGGAACAGAACTAGTGAATCGCCTCCGGTAAGAGTGAAAACCAGTTAGGTCTTTTAAGCAGGCACTTCGGAATTTAGAATGTGTAGAAAATCTGTGAATTTCGCCCCAAGATTTGTACACCTCTATCTTCAAGACTGAAGTCTTTTAACAGCTGATCCTAAATGCGATATTTTGAAATAAAAACTGAAAAACAGACAAAGAAATTAAACACCTCTCTCCCAGTCCTACAACAACGATTCAACAAGAATGAAAACCAGGTCTCTGCTTCCTCAAAGAGATGGTGGTCAGTGGATTAGAAAATCGCATGATAGCTACCACAGGTACATCTCACATGCCGGGGGAAAAAGAATCCTTAAAGGGAACTGTGTAAGAAATCTAGGCTGGGAGTCTTACATCCCCCTCTGGCCATAGAGGCTTTTAAATTTTTGTTCCAGGAGAAAAAATCATTACATAGGTCACTTTTTCTACTCTGAAGATTCATGGCACACAGCCAAACAGTAGCAGTGTTAAGGCAAACAGAAGTAATACAAGGGTTTACTTTCTTAACTTTAACAAGCACACACACAATACAACAAAAAACCAAAACTCTGACAAGGCTGAAAAGGCAAAAGAGGTAGGAAAAAAATGATAAAACATGGCCACCAGAAGGTTTTGGGTTAAATTCATGATCAACAAACCCCAAGCTAAAGCAGGAATTTCAAGACGCCTTCTCCGCTCCCACCAATGTGCCTTCTTCACCCCTGAGTTCCAGTCCCTCCTGTCACTGACGACCAGGCCTCAACACCAGTGGGGTAACAAACAGGAGATGTGAGATGGGAGATCAGCCCCCTCCTTACACAGCTGCTGGCTTTGCCCCTTGGCTTTCCAAAGCCTCTTCAAGGGACAACACCCCAGTACATGTCCAAGCTCCCATCCCCTGGGTTCTGCTCTGCGCTGTGCACCCCTCCCAACTCCATCCACCACAGCAGTGTTTTATCTCTTTGATATCAAGCATGTGAGTAGGATTTTGTTTGGGGCACCAAGGAGTTCTCTTAGAAAAGAAAAAGGACAAGCTCCCAGCTTTAGCAGGGACACTGGAGGGGTGATGAGCACATGGCTTTGAAGTCAGATCATGCTGCTTCTCAGTGGTTCTTTGACAGTAGAGGATGCTAACATTCAGCTGCACTGAAGAGAAACAGCTCAAGATAAAGACCAAGAGTTAAAAAGGCCAAAAAAAGTCAATGATGGAGCTGATGGCACTTAGAACTGTAATTAAACTGCACATCAAACAGTGAGCGGCTTAAATGCTCCCTGACCCGGGCTCTGCACACCTCAGCCGGTTATATGCTTAAGAGAAGCTGCTGTGGCCGGGCACCCCGACACCTCTCCACACTCTGCTGGACCAGGCACCCCTGACTCCTTGGCTGGGCACCCCCAACGCCTCTCCGCATGCTCTGCTGGACCAGAGACCCCCGACTCCTTGGCTGGGCACCCCCAACGCCTCTCCCCATGCTCTTCTGGACCAGGGACGCCTGACTCCTTGGCTGGGCACCCCCGACACCTCTCCACATGGTCTGCTGGCCAGGGGAAAGGACAAGGCCTGCTTACCCTGCTCCGTGCATGTTTTCCACTTGACTCAGACTGGATTCAATAACAGAAGTTAAAGCCGCAAGTTCTTCAATGTGTAACCCCTTACATAGGCTCCAGATTTTCTTAAGAGCGACTAACGCATACAGTCGAATGCTAAAATTGTGATTGAAGCACCACTGCAGCACGATAGTAAGGGCTTGCTTCAGAATTAGTTTCTGAAAAGAAAGAATCATTCTTCATGTATAAACCAGGACCATTTGACCCTCTACTGTAGGACCAAAAACAAGGTTACAGACGGTGAAAATGCTACACAGTAATTATCTTTCACGGGCTTTGCATCGTCATTCTCAGACAGGTTAGAGATACACTGGCCTGGCCCTTTCCTCAAGAAGGAAAGGATCCTCCCAGCTCCTCAGTTCTTATTTATGATGCTGCCACACATTTCCCCCACACTCCAGTACCAAGGTCAACCTGAACAAAGCACTTTCATGCTAACTGTAATATAACCCATATTTAAACAGTCTCCCTCACTTATTACCTCACCATGGGCTGAAAAAGTTAGACATATTCTTCAAGAGCTCTACTTCAGGTGAACCTGAAACTACTTCTAAGGCAAGCTATCCCATCAAAGTGCTGTTTCCCCTGGTCTTTGGTCTGAACCACCATTTTCCCTAATGGTGACTTTGGACCCACATAACATTGATTGGTGGCAGGAAAATTAAGAAGTGGGGAGAAGAATAGTAAGATAACTTAAACTTTGCTATAGTCTTTTTTAGTGAATTCACAGATTTTTCCATCTTCACAGCCCAGAGATTTTACCCAATAATAGTCCCTAATCTATAAAACCACACAGTTCAATAGATACTGAATGGCAAAGGAAGTAATGTGAAATAATGTGGAAGCCAGATGGAGTCAAACATCTGATAAAATATCAGGAGCTACCTTAATGTTCCTACTAAATGGCTCACCGGAAAACGCTCCTGGCTGCACCAGGCTAACAGCCCGGCAACAGTGCAGTTTTTTGTCTATCTTATTTCCCTCAACAGACTGTAAGCAAATCTCTTCCCTGCACATATTTAAAGCAGAAAGATAACACAGGACAGTATCTGATGCTAGCGTTCCTTACTCTTACCAGAAGGTGTTAGCATAAATTTTCACATGACTGCCATCTGGCTGCCAGACACTGTAACACACCATTGATTTTAAGATATTACGATGGTTTTTCAGGTTAAAATGTGTTGGGGAGACAGGTCTGGCTTAAGATTGATGAAAAAAGGTTAACCACAAATTTGACTGTGACTGTGTTAAAGACCAAGACTTTGAAAAAAGTCTAGGAAACGTATTCCCAGAATATTTTTACCTCACTTTCAAACCTACACAATATTTATTTCAGACAGTTGACTGTTGAACAACAAGGGGTCTGAACTATGCAGGTCCACTTACACATGGATTTTTTCACTAAATGCTTACTACAGTGCTACCTGATTAGCAGTTGGTTGAATCTGCAGATACAGGTGAGTAACCCTGTATTATGGTGACTGTAAAGCTGTGTGCTGATCTGCCACTGGGCAGAGGGTCAGTGCCCCTAATTCCTGTGTAGACTGAGGGTCAACTGTATTTTCCCCCAGAGTTTACAACACTGCAGTGCATTCTCTGCAGATTCAATAATACAGAATCCTGCTCTAAATCTTAGTTAGTTAGTTCAGTTGCTCAGTCATGTCCGACTCTTTGGACCCCATGGACTGCAGCACGCCAGGCTTCCCTGTTCATCACCAACTCCTGGAGCTTACTTAAAACTCATGTCCATTGAGTCAGTGATACCATCCAACCATCTCATCCTCTGTCATCCCCTTCTCCTCCCACCTTCAATCTTTCAAGCATCAGGGTGTTTTTCAATGAGTCAGTTCTTCGCATCAAGTGGCCAAAGTATTGCATTTTCAGCTTCAGCATCAGTCCTTCAGTGAATATTCAGGACTGATTTCCTTTAGGATGGACTGGTTGGATCTCCTTGCAGTCCAAGGGACTCTCAAGAGTCTTCTCCAACACACCACAGTTCAAAAGCATCAATTCTTTGGCACTCAGCTTTCTTTATAGTTCAACTGTCACATCCATACATGACCACTGGAAAAACCGTAACTTTCACTAGACAAACCTTTGTGGGCAAAGTAACGTCTCTGCTTTTTAACGTGCTGTCTAGGTTGGTCATAGCTTTTCTTCCAAGGAGCAAGAGTCTTTAATTTCACGGCGGCAGTCACCATCTACAGTGATTTTAGAGCCCAAACAATAAAGTCTCTCACTGTTTGCATTGTTTCCCCATCTATTTGCCATGAAGTGGTGGGACCGGATGTCATGATCTTAGTTTTCTGAATGTTGAGCTGTAAGCCAGCTTTCAATCTTCCTGGCAGGCTTCCCTGAATTTTTCACAGTTGCCACAGTGATGAGCCGGAATTAGCTGGGATCTCTACTTATCTAGGGAAGATGCTCTAAACCTGAGAAAGATGGAAGAGCTGGCCTTCACACTTTGAGTAATGACAGCATTTCATATAAACCTTCAAGAACACAATGGCTTGTAAATACTCTGACCATAAGTTTCTTTGTACAAGCATGTGTTAAGTAACTCCACTGGCTAAAGAACAGTTACATATAATGAGGGAAGTCTTATTTAAATAATTTTACACAAATGCTTATATAAAATTAAGAACCCTATCATTACAAGCTGCCCATTAACATGTGCTGAGGCAGACCTCAGTGTGTGTGTGCCTGTGGGCGACACCTTAGTATGCCTCTGTGTCAAAGCGCATCTGTCATTAGTGGGAGGGTGGAAGCAGAGAAGCTGCAAAACACACAAGGAATACGCCACATGCAAAAAGTTCATACAGATATATAAATTCTATTCTGATGGTCAAGCCTGAGCTCTTCTTATAGACAATCGATACTCACCTTTTCCAGGATGGTTTCAGTAATGACGTCCAAGTGTGACAAAACTGATAAAAATGTACAAATGCTTGTTTTAAGGTTTTCTTCACCCTGAAAATATATCAGATACACCAAACCGTCATTCACAGCTGCAGTGAACCCACGTCCCTCAAGGCACCAGGATGGATGCCATGGGGTTGGTGATGAGAGGCCAGCTCCTCTCTGATGCAGCCACAGCTTAGAGGGGGAACAGACAAGCGCAAGCAAATAAAGGACAGGAATGACCTAAAGCCAGATGCCCACAGCGCAACCCTCAGCAGACACAAGGGCACTAGACACTCCACCAAGGGTTAAGCAAGGGCGGAGGTGAGGGTGAGCTCTGCAGAGTCGGAAGGGTGGGGTGTGGCATGGGAAGCAGGAAGGAAAGGGAACAAGTGTAAATGAAGAAGACAAACAAAGACACAGGCAAACGGGAGGCAAAGGTCCCCAAGCGGAGGGGGGGCAGCAAAGGTGAAACACGGGACTGTGCAGGCGCTTTAAAAAGTCACGAGGAAAAACTGCTTGTAAAAGTGTTAACCCGGAATTTGGAAACCTTCTCGGTAAGTGATTTGGAATTACACATTATTTTTAAGAAAAACTGATGAACGCCAGGTAGACTGCAGACTATAGACACTACAGTTCAGAAACTGCTCCAAGAGGAACATTTGATGATTAATAATCCCTTTATGTAACAAGTAGTTACTGAATGTCTTCCATGGACCAGTAACTATTGCAGAAAGAGGGGAAAAGGAAAATAGGTAAGATTCTTGCCTTCATGGAGATTAGAGTCTTATGGGGAAGAAAGATAAAATCCAATCAAACAATAAATTAAAATTCCCATTATAACAAGAACTATTTCTGTGCTTCAAAAACCCACACTAAGGAGATCCAAAGTACTCAGGGAGATGGCTTCCTTTAAGAAAAGACACAAAGCACATGTGAACTTCAATCTGGAAAACTTTGCTATGCAGGCAGAGATGAAAAAGAAGACCATTTCAGGCTGGAGCATGGTAAAACAGCCTGGTGATGAGGAGGAAAGGTACTCAGGTGATGAGAGGGCTACTCAGTCTCCTAGGGGTCCCCAGTGAAACAAGCTTCCCCACACTCATGCCCTAACCCAGACCCTCCCCAGGCTGGGGGCTTGGTCATGCATCTGCTCTGGGCTGATGAGCCATCAGAAAGCAGGATGTGATCAGAGGCCGGGGGAGCGTGAGAACACCGAGACGCATCCTCCAGAAATGCTCATTCTTGGAACCTTGTGCACCAGAGAGAGGTCTGGCCTCCCAGCCGGAGACATGCTGAGAGAGCGGTGCCTGGCACCTCGGCTGGCCCCACGACTGCGGCCGAAGTGAAAACACATGGGGGAAGAAGCCGTTTGCAGTCCCCAGCCCAACAGACACCACATGCAGAATCACCCAGCCTGGCATAACCAGGAAAAACAGTCGATAGGTGGTTACAGGAGAGGAATGAGCAGCTCAGCATCATTACCAACAGGGGATGAGAAATCATTTGGTTAAGGAGAGGACTGTGTATAGAAGGCAGACTCATCGTTCTTATCTCTAAGATCAAACAAAGACACTGCTCGGTAAATAAAAATATAGAAGGCACCTATTTCCCACATGTTTTAATAACAGAAGCCTTTTCCATCTTTGTTTCATTGGAATAGAAAAACTCTCAAATAAAAATTATGCTCTACTCAAGATAAATGCCAGAGCTTTCTGTCTCCTAAATTAATTCAAATCCTGCGAACACAATTTAGGATGTCAGTATATTAGGGGCAGGGCAACGGAAAAAATCTATAAAGTGAAACAATCTCCCAACATAGGCCAAATCTTTTTTCATTTAAAAAACATGAAAACAATTCCTCTACTTACATAAGAAAAGCAGTTCCAGAACTTCGGAAGAAATTGAGGGAATTTATGAAGAATCAGTATAATAATCCATTCTATAAAATATTTTATGGATGCCTGATTATTGATGAAGCCAGCCTGGAAAATCTTGTCAATAATCTTATTCAAGAAATTCTGAGAAAAATAAAGTTGACAAATTAAACTGTTATCATTATTAATTTTAAAATTTGAGCTATAATTAACATGTAACAAGGGGAAGGTTTACAGAATGTTGATGCAATGCATTTATTTACCACAGTATGACCATCTGCTAATGGTCATTAGCAGACCATTAGCTAATGCCTCTATCAT
>NW_011495024.1:883926-893625 GCF_000754665.1 Bison bison bison
ATTTCTTTTTTTGTGATGGGAACAATTCAAATTTAGTGTCTTATCAACTTGGAAATGGCTATTAATATTTTTTTTGGCCATGCTGCGTGGGTTGTGGGATCTCAGTTTCCTGAACAGGGATTAAATCCAGGCCACAGTAGTGAAAATCTGAAGTCCTAACCATTGTGAATGGCTATTAATTTTAATTAAGAAACAGTCACTATTAAAAAAAAAAAAAACACAGCTTAAAGTTTTATTGTGGCATAAATATATGTTAAAATATTATAATAAAATACTAATGGAAGACTATATTAAGTGGGACCATTTAAATCAGTTTCCAATTTACTTCCATGACACCTAACTGTCTTAATATTCTATTTAAAAACTTCTGAATAACTTTAAGAACTGAAATACCTATTTTAAGCAGCTTACTTTCTCAGTTTTAAAGAAGCATATAACAGGTTCCATATGAAAACATTATGCTTAGAGGTACAAATATACTTAACGTTATACCTGATCAAATTTGGGGAAAAGTACAAGCAGAATCTGCCAAATTCGGTTTTTCACTCTGTGTTGTTGAGAGTTGACATAGTATCGAGTTCTTGATTTGGACACCAGTTCATCCTGGGAGGGAGGGAGGGAGGGAGGGATCAATGTTAAACTATCCACTGAATCTGTAATGAAAACAAAATCAATGACAACTTCAAGTTTAAAAGGTATAAACTGGGCATAGGAGCCTATTATTTGAAAGGTAGAAGGATAAAAAAGACACTTTCTTATGACACTTTTTATTTTTTCTTATGATATTTTTTAAAGTTTCCTTTCAAAACAATGTATTTACCCACTTTTGTTTTTTTTAAACTTCTTTTAAAATTAGAAAAGGGACCATACACCTGTGCTTAATCTGAAAAGTACTTGGAAATGTCCTTCTCTCTCCTCGTGCCCAGTTAGGGGAGGTCGGGGGTCACGTGGGCGAGAAGAGCCTGAGATGTTAGCCACACACTGAAAGCGAAAGTGTTAGTTGCTTAGTCGTGTCTGACTCTTTGCGACCCCGTGGACTGTAGCCCGCCAGGCTCTTCTGTCCGTGGGGTCCTCCAGGCCCTTTGACTACGTAAGTCTGGAAAAATGGGACCTGCACTGTGACGAAAACAGCACTAAGACAGGAGTAAATGAACAGGTGAGGGCAACACCGGACACGGGAGAAGCGCAGCAGCGAGCCCTTCTTCGCCATCAGAGCCCTCTCCTGCTTTAATGGTCCGTTTTGCCTAAACCCAGTCAAATGCTACATTTACTTTTGCTATGTCACTGCCAGTGCTTTAAGTAAGTTAAGATACTTAAAGGTAAAACAAAGCATATTTACTTTATCCAATAGCTTGATTGCAAGATCTTCCATAAACAACTTATGAGACATATTTGAGCCATCTAACAAACACAGGAATTTGACAGCACAAATTCTCACATAATGGTCTTCTCTTTTGGTACTAAAATATATAAAATGATAGATGATGTTAATACATTTTCAAAATTTAAAAAAAAAAACATGTAAGATGTTAGTTTTGAAATATCAAAACTTTAAGTAGCTTCATATTTAATGACAATTTAGGATAAACATTTAGGATAAATGTAAATTTAGGATAGACAGTGGAAGATAAACAAAATGCATTAACAGGAGTGCCTGTACAAAAAGTCTGAAAGAACCCAAATTTACCCAGACTTCTGGTAAAACAATGCACACACTGATACTGGGGTCAATAACATCTTGTCTGTGGACAAAAGAGATCGCAGCTTATGACACGGCTCCTGGAGGACCACAGACACCTCCTGCCCAGAGGCCAGAATGCACATCAGCATCATGCTGTTCTCACTGTGTGCTGTGAATGCACGTCTCTAAGTGAACGGCAAACTCAGGAAGCACTGTGTGCTGAGCAGCCCAGCATTTTCAGTATCCAAATGTGGAAAGATAAACTCACTGAAATTCTTAGTGAGCATTTCCAAGTCCATTAAAACTGTTATAATGTGAACAAGTGTTATTTTAAATTAACTATGCCTGTCTAGTAGAAATCAAAATATTTTGGAACCATCAACTGAAAAATTTTACTTATTGTTATACTAAGGCAGCCAAGAAAACAAAAAATTAATTAAGACAATGAGCAATGACAAATGTATATATTTAATGAAGAGTGGCAGACGGTTTAAAACACAGGTATGACTCTCAGAATAATTAACACGTTTGGTAACTAGACACAATTATCATTTATTGTCCTAAACTCTAAACTCATGACAATACTATTTATAAACACCTACACACACACAGTTTTGAAAATTACATGAGAAAATAAAAACTTTTTAAAAACCTCAATGATTTCAGTGTTAGATCATTGGTTTATCCCAGACATCAAAAGTTTAGAGTCTATTTCAACTAGTTTTATTTTTGCGTGAGCATAGGGACTGTTAAATAGTGATTTTTAACCAAAAAAGAATAAACTTGTGCTCTGATGATCAATCTTCGACCCAGAGAAAGAAGGGAATAGGGATTGTATGCTTCCCATAGTTATTTTCTTATTTATGCTGGACTTCTGCACTAATTTTTAAGTTTATCAAATTTCAGTAAACAGTGACAGATCTGAAGAAAATATATTAGTAAGAGAATATAATTTCTAACAATTGTGAAGGCTCATGCAATATCTTACACAGAATATCTCTCATATGTTACATTTTGAATATTCCAATTATAGCAAGATGGGAAGACCCACCACACTTACTTTTCAATAACAACATTTGCTGCGCACTCATGTCCAAGATTTTCTATGAACGTCTGTACATCCTGAATAAGTCTTTCCATAAAAAACATGCAACAAAGAACAAGTTTTAGAGGAAAAAAATTAAAGTCCCAAATAAAAAGTTAAGTAATATTTTTCTAATTGAAAATCTTAATATAAAGGCACTGCTGCTGCTGCTAAGTCGCTTCAGTCGTGTCTGACTCTGTGCGACCTCATAGACGGCAGCCTGCCAGGCTCCCTCGTCCCTGGGATTCTCCAGGCAAGAACACTGGAGTGGGTTGCCATTTTCTTCTCCAATGTATAAAAGTGAAAAGTGAAAGTGAAGTCGCTCAGTCGTGTCCGACTCTTAGCGACCCCATGGACTGCAGCCCACCAGGCTTATCCATCCATGAGACTTTCCAGGCAAGGGTACTGGAGTGGGGTGCCACTGCCTTCTCCGCTAATATAAAGGCACAATTCTACCCAAATAGATACTTAATATAAAAAATTATGAGAGGCTGCAATAATGGCACCTTTTACCTTTGATCACGCCGAAACACAGTTCCAAATATACATGCCTCAAGGACAAGTTCACTGTAATTTTTAGCAATTGATAAAGACACATTTGAAGCAGAAACTACCCAAGATCTGCAGCAATAACTTATCAGTATATTGAAGACTCCAGTTTTTATAGCAGACATTTCAATTATCCTGTACATAACCTGGAATGAAATACAATAGTTACTTTATCATTTGATCAATCAAGTTTTTTCTTTTTAATCTGTGTTGCCAAAACTTGTTACTTGAATGGCTTCAAATGATAGTTTCAACATAATCATAGTCTAAAAAATTAAAAACTTTATCGTTTGAAAGATGAAAACCAATCACAGAATGCTAATTTTTCATTTCTTAATACTAAAAGTAAGTGTTATTGATACTGATTTCACCCAGAACTTTCCTAGAGGAACAATTGTCCAAAGTGAATAGAATGAAAGGCAGAAGAAACACCTCACCCTTGACATGTTCAGTTTTCTTTACACTTGCCGGAGGCTTCCCTTTCCCCAAAGCAAAAGAAGCCACCATCTCTGAGTGTGTACTGTGCGGCAGGAAAGGACAAAGGCGGCACAGTGACGGCAGGGCAATATACAGACTTATTTCCCATCGGCCCCTCTGGATTGGGAGTGTATGTGCATCCCGGGCACGATGCAGTCCCATTGCCTCGTGTCCCCTCCTGTGCATCAGTGATTGTAAACACAGATGGCTCCAGAAACCAGAAAGACCTTTCAATAAGGTTATATTCAAAAAAATATTTCTTTGTGCAAGAAAAGCAATGGCACAGATGCACTGACAAATGGCACCTGAATTTGCCCTCAGGGTCCAGAAGAAATCAAGCCGTGGTTGGGGTGAAGCAGCAGAAAGGGTGTGCCCACCTGGATGAGTCAAGTCAAGCGGCTAGGCAACACCCAGCCGCTGCTCTCATGAAGACATGACCAGGGCTGGCCAATCATGCAATTTTCCAAGAGAAGAAGGAATAGAGATTTTTTGTGCAAATTTCCCAATTCTTAAGAGCTGGCAACTATTTAAAATTTTTTAACTTGATTAGATGAACCAAATTATTTGGAAGGCAGATATGGTGCACGGGCTACCATTTTGCACCTACTCCTTTACATCTAACAGATTTTCTTGTTGTTACTTATGACACTAAAAGAGATTCAAAATATTTACTGACTGAATGAAAAAATAACAAACTAATATGGAGTTACAAATATACCTCTCCTCTTCCTCATGTGCTACAGGCTACACAAATTAAAATGAAAACAAAAAGTTCCCTCTTTTCTCTAAAGTGATTAGATTCATGGAAACCGAAAGTAGAATGGTGGCTTGCCAGGGGCGTGGGGGGAGGGATGGAAGGGGGAGATGTTTAACGGGACAGAGATCCAGTTCCACAAGCTGAGAACATTCTCAGGATCTGTCACGGCTATATAAATAAAGTTAACACAACTGAAAAACAGTACACCTGAAAATGGTTAAGATGCTAAATCCTATGGGCGTTTTCATGTCAATTTTTAAAAAGTTACCTCTTTTATTTTGAAATATGCCTGGCCCTTGATTTTCGCAGCGATGGTAAGAACTTTGGGATCAAAAACAAACTGAACAAAAGCTTTAAAATTAGACCAGAATATCAGCTGAGTGTTGCTTAAAGAAGCTATGATTTTCCATGCCATGTCAAAAGATTCTATGCAGAGTGATTCAGAGGTGGTCAGAAGCTGGTAGGGGAAAATAAAAAGAAAGAAACACATGATTTATCACAATTTCAGAAACTGATGTCTGTTCCAATGGTTATGCTTCAATTTATGTCTCACTATATCTTACCTTGGGAACCAAAATTTTCATACAATGGAACACAGGTAAGACCTGCTCAGAAGGAAGAACTGTGAGGGCTTCCAGTGCAGACTGCAAAGTCCTTACTGCCATTGGAACAGCTGGTAGAGTGGGTTCCAGAATTTCACTCTCTGAGGCTGGTATAAGGGTATGACATTTTCTCAACAAGAAAGAGAGGCAGGCCCACTGATCATGAATATATTGTGCCGCTATTTTCCCCCATCCTTGGGAAGATGACGACTCTTCAAAAAAACTGAGACAAAAAAGTCAAGTCACAAACCCCATCCTTCCTTAGGTCTGTCTCAATTTCTTTTGCATGTAGTAGTACACTATCCTTACAAGCTGCTGCTACTGCTGCTGCTAAGTCGCTTCAGTCGTGTCCGACTCTATGCAACCCCATAGACGGCAGCCCACCAGGCTCCCCCGTCCCTGGGATTCTCCAGGCAAGAACACTGGAGTGGGGTGCCATTTCCTTCTCCAATGCATGAAAGTGAAAAGCGAAAGTGAAGTCGCTCAGTCGTGTCCGACTCTTAGTGACCCCATGGACTGCAGCCCTCCAGGCTCCTCCATCCATGGGATTTTCCAGGCAAGAGTACTGGAGTGGGCAAGGGGAGAAATTAAACAGCCATTATTAAATCATTCTGTCTACCAAAGAACAAGGAAACCGCAGAAAACTCAATTTCCTAACTACTCTGAAAGCAGGTGTTTTCACTCACTTTAAATGATTCACTGAAAAGGAAATGCGTAAAAATTAATGGGTTTCCAGTAATAGAGATAAATAATGCGATAATATATTATCATCTGAATGAAGCCTGTTCTCAAAGCTTAAATAATTCTTTAAGTAAGGGTGAGCGACCACTAATTACCTCAATGACCGAGACAAAAGTGGATTTTTAAACATTAGCAAAAAGAAGCCTTTAGTGTACATGCTGCTGTCCAAGTGGTGAACATACCTGCTCTCCTCCTCCGTGTGGGGCTTCTGCAGAGTTTGATTGAGCTGGAGTGATGAGATGAACGTTTCTGGGGGACCCGCATCCAGAGAGTCCAGCTGTAGCTCTGGCTTCTGGCTGACCTCACACACCATGGCCAAGGCAGCCATGCTAACGGCTCTCTGAATCTGTCTACCCAGTGTGGGCTCCTGGGGAGGAAATGGGACAACCTTTTGTAACCAGTACAGACGTGAATTCCAGTCTGCCGGAATCTCATGCCCATCTTTTCTGCTTGGTGCCTGCTGCTGAATATCAGAGGAAAGCAAAGGAAATCCAACATACGTCACTTGGTTGTACCATTTCTGTACAAACTGGTGGTGAACAAACAAAGTGGGAATAAAAATTCAGCAGTGTGTGAACCGAGAACTTCCAGATATACAAGCTGGATTTAGAAAAGGCAGAGGAATCAAGAGATCAAATGACCAACATCTGCTGGATTATAGAAAAAACAAGGGAATTCCAGAAAAACATCTACTGCTTCATTGACTATGCTAAAGCCTTTGACTGTGTGGATCACAACAAACTGTGGAAAATTCTTCAAGAGATGGGAATACCAGACCACCTTTCCTGTCTCCCAAGAAACCTGTATGCAGGACAAGAAGCAACAATTAGAACCAGACATGGAACAACAGACTGGGTCAAAATTGGAAAAGGAGTACCTCAAGGCTGTATATTGTCATTCTGTTTATTTAACTTATAATGCAGAGTACATCATTCAAAATGCCAGGCTGGATGATTCACAAGCTGGAATCAAGATTGCAGGGAGAAATATCAACAACCTCAGATATGCAGATGATATCACTTTAAAGGCAGAAAGTGAAGAGGAACTAAAGAGCTTCTAGAAAAAGGTGAAAGAGGGTGAAAAAGTTGGCTTTAAAACCCAACTTTCAAAAAATGAAAATCATGACATCCAGTGACGTCACTTCATGGCAAATAGATGGGAAAAAAGTGGAAACAATGACAGATTTTATTTTCTTGGGCTCCAAAATCATTGCGGACAGTGACTGCGGCCACAAAATGAAGACGCTTGCTCTTTGGAAGGAAAGCTATGACAAACCTAGACAGCATATTAAAAAGCAGAGACACCACTTTGCTGACAAAGGTCCACATAGTCAAAGCTATGAATTTTTCCAGTAGTCATGTACGGATGTGAGGGTTGGATCATAAAGAAGGTTGAGCGCCAAAGAACTGATGCTTTTGAACTGTAGTGCTGGAGAAGACTCTTGAGAGTCCCTTGGACAGCAAGATCAAACCAGTCTAAAGGAAATCAACCCTGAATATTCACTGAAAGGACCGAGGCTGAGGCTCAAGCTCTAATACTTTGGCCCCCTGATGCGAACAGCCGACTCACCGGAAAAGACCCTGATGCTGAGAAAGAATGAAGGCAAGAGGAGAAGGGGGAGACAGAGGATGAGATGGTTGGATGGCATCACTGACTCAATGGACATGAGTTTGAGCAAAGTCAGGGAGATAGTGAAGGATAGGGAAGCCTGGTGTGCTGCAGTTCATGGCGTCACAAAGAGTCAGACACACCTTAGTGACTGAACAACAACGACAATTCAGTAATTCACACTAAAAGACAATTCGGATACAACTTTCCTATGAGTGAGTCTTATTTCAACTGTTTGGCTGAACTAGAATTAAAAACAAAAGGTGGGGGGACTTCCCTGGCTGTACAGCAGTTAAGATTCTGCACTCCCACTGTAGGGGGCACAGGTTTGATCCCTGGTCAGGGAACTAAGAACCCGCATGCCACATGGTGCCGCCAAAAAAAAAAAAAAGAGAGAGAGAGACATCCATTTATTTAAAAAGGAAAAAACCAGGCTCCTTGCACATACATACACAATTCCCTCAGTCAGCTGTATTCTGCTTTTGGCAAGGTGACGCAGCACAGCAGTTATTGACAAGAGCTGGATTCATGAACCACACAGCCTAGGTCTGAACCCTGACTGTGCACTTACCACCAGCTGACTGTGGACACACACCACACCTTGGTTGACTCTGCTGTACTGTGGCGACAGTAACAGAATCTAGTTCACAGAATTATTGTGAAAATTAAATAAACGGGTTATTTCACATAAAGCACTTGGAACTCTACATGTAGGAGCTCAAAGGAAGGAGACCAAGATAGCCTGGCTTTGTACGTACAGAGAGAAAATCAATCTCTAACTAGAAGTGCAGGCAAAAACCTGGACAGGTTCTTTGAGAGATCAAAGCTGTTCTCCCCAGTACTGTCCACCACTAACACCTCTACAGAAAGGAACCCTCTAGTACTTATTCCATCCCACACCTGCCCCTGCCACCCCCAAAGTAAACTGAGTATCTCTACAGATCAATTTTACTCAGCAACACCGCCAATACAGGAAATAAAATTCAGGGTTACTTTTGAGTTGCATAATATGGGCTCTATTAACCTTCATGTAATTCAGTGAATCACTAAAGAAAGCAAGCCAATCTTTAAAAATCACTGAGGTCTGGTTCACGGTTCTGGTCCACATTCAGAACTCACAATGTCCCTTCATTACACTAATATGCAGTGGATAGGATACTGAAGGATTAATCAGCCCTCCTTATAATTTTCTTCTAGGACACTTCTTGAAAACTACTTCAAAAATTAGATTATTAAAGGAATTAAGGGGCTATTTTAATTAGCAGCCCAGACTGGATTATGATTCAGCTCAACTTTAAAACACCCTTACCATGTGTTAATTGCCAAGAGCTAACATTTATCGATGACTTTCCACGTGCCAGGTACTGTTCTAAAGGTGTACCACCAATGAGCTAGCTTTAATGTTCACAGCAACCCTATAACCCTCATTTTGCAGGTGCAGTAAATGAAGCACAGAGAGGTTAAGTAAGTTCCCCAAGGTCACACAGCTGGTAAGGATAAAGCCAGGATTCATAACCAGGAAGTCTAATTCTAAAGCCTCTGCTCATAACCACTACATCTTATTATGTATCATGTTAAGAAGTGCCTCTAGGTACTAAAATCTAATGGAGAAGACATATACACATAAATTATTCCAAAAACAAGTAAAATGGAAATAAGTACAAAAATGAAGGCATAAAAAGCAATAGATAAATGAAGGAAAGCATGAGACACCAATCCGAGGCCTTTAAGAGAAAGTGTAATTTGAGCTGGGACATTAAGGATGGACCAGCTACTGGCAAGTGTATGCTGAAGGGACGGCATTCTCAGCGGAAGGACCAACATGGGGAGGCCCAGATGAGGCAGGATGCGGCGCGTGCCTGTGGTCTGGGAGGCCCTGTGCTGGCCTAGCAGGAATGCAGCACAGGTGTCCTGTGGGAAGGAGGGGAGAGGCTATGCACGACTAGGCTAGAAAATGAGGGAGAAGGCTAGGTATGGAGGCTCCGACACCACACTGCTGCATGTGGACACCTTAAAGTGCCCCTGACGGGTACCTGGGAAAAAGACCTAGTGAAAATCCACTCAAATGATTTTAAGACTTGACTGAAGTCACTTCATGGCAAATAGATGGGGAAACAATGGGAACAGTGAGAGACTTTATTTTTCTGGGCTCCAAAATCACTATAGATGGTGACTGCAGCCATGAAATTAAAAGACGCTT
>NW_011495024.1:893725-900986 GCF_000754665.1 Bison bison bison
ACCTAGACAGCATATTAAAAAGCAGAGACGTTACTTTGCCAACAAAGGTATGTCTAGTCAAGGCTATGGTTTTCCAGTAGTCAAGTATGGATGTGAGAGTTGGACTATAAAGAAAGCTGAGTGCAGAAGAATTGATGCTTTTGAACTGTGGTGTTGGAAAAGACTCTTGATTGTCCCTTGGACTGCGAGGAGTTCCAACCAGCCCATCCTAAAGGAGATCAGACCTGGGTGTTCATTGGAAGGACTGATGTTGAAGTTGAAACTCCAATAATACTTTGGCCACCTGATGCAAAGAGCTGACTCATTGGAAAAGACCCTGATGCTGGGAAAGATTGAGGGCAGGAGGAGAAGGGGACAACAGAGGATGAGATGGTTGGATGGCATCACCAACTCAATGGACATGGGTTTGGGTGGACTCTGGGAGTTGGTGATGGTCAGGGAGGCCTGGCGTGCTGCGGTTCATGGGGTTGCAAAGAGTCAGACACGACTGAGTGACTGAACTGAACTGAATACCATATCTTTGCTATATACCTATTATGACAGGAGTTGTTCTATTATTATAATATAATGTTATATATTATGATAGGAGTCTTAATCTTCATCAAATATTATGAACAAAGGGTATTATTTTCAAAATTAAATTTTGGCAGATGCTTTTTGTGTATCAAAATATTGTTAATAGTCAAGTATGTATTCCATGCATGCCTTATTCAACATAACTATAAGCCTTGAAGCAAAGAGGATTACCTGTCCACGGTCCATCTCCTGAAGATGCCGAATGGATGCATTTTTCAAAGGAGAAATAACTTTCCAAATAGGGTTGCCTCTTTTCCACCCAACATTCAAGTGGAGATTTATAAGCTCAGTTAACACCATCAGGTACAAATGGCAGCGATCCAGATCTGAAACCTAAGACACACAATAAAACACTTAATAAGCAGGGTCCACGATTTTCACAAAACCAGGAGAGTTCAGACAGGAAATAAATTAAGTTTATCTAAAAGTACTGAAAGATGGCACTGAAGAGGGGAGAAATCACCTCTTCCAAGAAGCCTTCCATCAACTCCCCAGGCAGAGCTGAGCACACCCTCCTCTGTGCTTAGACAGTGACTCTGCGTTCAGCACAGTTACAGCACACATCACGACTCACTCAGCACGCAGCTGGCTCCCCACCTTGATTATGAGCGTCCTGGAAGGCACGCTGGTCACCCACTCCAGTACTCTTGTCTGGAGAATCCCATGGACAGAGGAGTCTGGCGGGCTACAGCCCGTACAGTCGCAGAGCTGGGCATGACTGAAGAGACTTAGCATGGATGGCAGGAACTAAGCCTCCCAGGCTATGTGTGTGCTAAGTTGCTCAGTCGTGTTTGACTTTTTTGTGACCCCATGGACTGTAGCCCACCAGGCTCCTCGGTCCACAGGATTCTCTAGGCAAGGATACTAGAGTGGGTTGCCATTTCCCACTCCAGGGGATCTTCCCAAGCCAGGGATCGAACCCACATCTTTTAAGTCTCCTGCACTGGCAGGCAGGTTCTTTACCACTAGTGCCAGCTGGGAAGCCCAGCACACACACACAGCCTGGGATGCACAGCTCCGCCCTCCATGCTAACACAGCATAAATAATCACAACAACAACTATAGCAACCGCCATTTCCTTTGCTTTCAGCACTTGTAACACTCCATTCTTACAAGGAATGGTCACCGTCCCACTTGCCTAAAACGACGACTAAGTTCAGAGAGGTCAAACAACCTACCCAGCATCTCAGAGCTAGTAAGCAGGGCAACAGAATTAAATGCAGGTCTTCTAAACTCCTACACATAGGCAGACTGGTTTTAGTCTAGCTCTGTGACCTATGACAAGAGACCTAATCTCTTTGGGCCTCAGATTCCTTATTTGTAAACTGGGGAGGGTGTATCTCTCCATCACAAGGTTTTGGTTTGGAAGAATTAAGTGAGAGAAAGCATGCTGAAGAGATGGGCCCTGAGTGGTGGCCTTGAAAACTATTACAGTGCCAAGTACTCTACCCTCGGGCTCCCGTGGCACACAGGAAGCACAGGATTCCTTCAGTTTATCAGTGTTTACTGAGCAACCACTAGATGCCAGGCACTTTGCCAAGTGCTAGGATACAGTGCAGAGAGAAGTGACAACGCCAGGGCGTGGTGACAGACTGAACACAGCGGGGGAGAGTGATGGATAAAGGTACCAGGGAGGGTTCCCAAGTCTTAGGCTTAAAGAAGCCTGTTGGATCACACACATCCACTGAGAAGCGAACCTAGGGGCGTGGGGGAGGGTGGATAACCTCCTACAGGAATGATAAGAGGTTCCATTTCAAACACTGTATGTGTGAAAAGTCCAGCTCAAGGTAGCAAACAGCAGTTGGCTGAACGGCATTCAGCCAGAAGGACAGGCAGAGGTGGACACGGGTGTGAGGTGCCTGGCACAACTGAACGTGGGGATGCAGATGAGGCCACCTAGACAGGAGGAAGTGAGCAAAGAAGGGGCCCAAACACGCCTGAAAAACGGACTTTTACGGCTACACATCAGAGAACGGACATTTGCGGGAGAGCCTGTTGTTAAATACTGACTATCACGCTGCTGAGGGGAAGGAAAGTGGGGAAGAGACTTTTATTAAACTATAATAAGTTATCAAACAAATGCACTTAATTGGGAATTCTAATTCCAAGTGTATTACAGAGTGGATTTACATAATAATTTAAAGTTATTTTGGAAATGAGTTCACTTTTTAAAATCTGAAAGACAAAATCACAATAACTTTCCCCTTTTTAAAACTATTTTTAGCTTCAGACTCCAAACAAACAAAAATATTATTTCTGTCCCCCCTTGGGGACAAGGAGGTTCACAATACTTTTGTGTACGTCTGAAAACTTCTAATAATAAGATGGAAAAGTAATACTGATAACAATAAAGTGATAGGGGAACGAAATATGAAAAGTTACTTCATTAAATGTCTTCTTGGAAATTTAGGTGTAGCAAAACTACTGTTAACAATGGTTGAATAAGAAAAATGCTAAAGATAAACACACTCTCCTCCAGAGGAGTTTGTTCCTTGCCTTATCAAAATATCTCAGGTGTTTTTGTATAAAACTTGCCTTTTTGTATTTTCACACCTGCTTATCAGCTATCAAACAAATGTCCTTAATTGGATGTTCTAATAAAAGCTGTTAAAATAGGTATGCTTTCTCACTCTATTGACAATGTAATGATTGTAACTGTTTCAACATCTGCCCTGCTGCTGCTGCTAAGTCGCTTCAGTCCTGTCCGACTCTGCTCGACCCCATAGACGGCAGCCCACCAGGCTCCCCCGTCCCTGAGATTCTCCAGGCAAGAACACTGGAGTGGGTTGCTATTTCCTTCTCCAATGCATGAAAGTGAAAAGTGAAAGTGAAGTCGCTCTGTCATGTCCGACTCTTAGCGACCCCATGGACTGCAGCCTACCAGGCTCCTCCATCCATGGGATTTTCCAGGCAAGAGTACTGGAGTGGGGTGCCATTGCCTTCTCCAACATCTGCCCTAGAGAATGTCAAACCCTCCCAAATTAAGAATTATAGCCATTTCTATAAAATTAATATTTTCAAAATATTCCCGAAGAAAAGGAGAAAACTTTATAATTTTTTTTTTCAGATGTCCTAGAAAGAACAATTATGCAGTGAGCACAGACAGAGAGGATACCTATCTTCATGGAGCACCCTCTTCACCTCAGGCTGCTGCTGCTGCTGCTGCTGTTGCTAAGTCACTTCAGTCGTGTCCGACTCTGTGCGACCCCATAGACAGCAGCCCACCAGGCTTCCCCGTCCCTAGGATTCTCCAGGCAAGAACACTGGAGTGGGTTGCCATCCTCAGGCTAGTTGTTCCCAACTCTAACTTCATTTGAAGATCACATACAGACATAAAAATATATTATGTGTACTGATACCCACTCCCATCCCAAACCTGCCAAGTCAGAATCTCTGGATCCTGGGGCCAAATACACACTGACTATGCTAAGTACTTCAAATATGTTATACCATTTGGTACTCTCTAAATTCTAGGAAGCAGATATCTTATCTCCACTTTGCAGATGAGGAAACTGAGGCTCAGAAAAGCTATATGATTTTCCTAGGATCAGTTACACTGATTGAACTGGAACTAGGAGACTCTAAAGCTTCAATTTTTTCTGCCCCTCAAGGCCACTTTTCAAGAAAATATCACATTAATTTTTCCTTTCAACTTAATAACAGTGCCTGCCAGTCAGTAATCACTCAAAATACTGAAGAAAAGACTGAAGTTACTCAAGTAAATACTTACAGTACTTAGTTCATTCATAGTAAGTCGTCTGAGAATAAATTCAGAAATGCTCTCTGTAGTAGACATGATAAAGTTCTGAAGAAGAGTAAATACCTCATCTGTATGGAGGAAAAAAAGCATGCAATTAAAATTACAGATATAAGTTATTTGGTACAATGCATCTCATATATTCTAGCAAAAGTTCAACTCTGTTAGGTATATGTGTGACTCACTTACCAAAAATGAATTCTGATAACATAACAGTCGGGATATCTACAATTAATCTTAAAAACCATTGAAGAGCTTCAGTTCTGGATAAGATGCAGCAAAGGTACACTGCCCTCTCTCACTGAATTCAGCTACAAAGCCTGGACAGGATATCTAAAACAGTCACGTGAAGATTCTCAAAAGTCAAAAGCAGCAGATGGATTTAGCAAGTAATAACCCTGAACAATGGTGAGTTTGCTTTGGTCCCGCTGTAGACTGGACCCTCTGATGGAGGAGCAGTCACGAAGGCGGGCAGCAGACTGAGCCCCCACTTTCTGGTCAGGAAATTAAAAAGGAGAAACTCAGAGAACTAGACAGTGAGTAGTTAGGAGATTCCAAAGACGGACGTGATCAGGAAAATAGCCCCAGCAAGTGGTGTATGGAGGGTGGCTAGGCTCACCCCTGAACTGCTGGCCCTGGATATGATGCTACTCAGAAGGTCAACCACGTTCAGCACTGAACAGACAACCACACAGGTGCCAGCCTGGCCACTGGATGCAACACTCAGGGCACAGGTCAAGACAGCACTGCAAAAGGCTTGAAAGCAAAACTGACCGTGAATCAGCACCCACAGAAGCTGGAGCAACAGAAACTGAAGCCTGAACCAAGCCAGTCTGGCTGACCGCCACACAAACGTATCAACACTGTCCACAGAGCTAGACAAGATCCAGAGTCTCATAACACAATATTCAAAAGATCTAGGATACAATCCAAAATGACTGGGTGGATAAAGTATGAGGAAATTCCTAGCTCATATGGGAAAAGAATCTACAAATGACGACACCAAGATGACAGTCATGTTAGAATAATCTGACAAAGACTTTAGAGCAGCTATTAAAACATGCCTCAACACTCAACACTTATTCTTGAAATGAATGGAAAAACAGAAAGTCTCACCAAAGAAACAGAAGACTTATACACAAACCAAATAGAAATTTTACAATTCAAAGTACAATAACTGAAAATTTTAAAACTCACTGGATGGGATCAATAACAGAAAAGAAATGTAAGGGAAAATTATCAGTGAACTTGAAAACAGATCAGTAAAATATGCAAATTGGGGGATGCCCTGGTGGTCCAGTGATTAGGACGCCACACTTCTGCTGCAGGGGACACAGGTTCAGTTCCTGGTCAGGGAACTAAAATCCTGCACGGCATGTGCAGCATGGCCAGGTTTAAAAAAAAGAAAAAAAAGGCAATCTGACATGGTACAGCCAAGCTCCCCAAAACTGAAAACAAAGACATAGTACTGAGTGCACAGAGAAACATCTTACTACCTGGGGAGAAAAGGGTGTGAATGATTACAGAGTTCTAATGAGAAACCGTGGAGGTCAGAAACAAATGGAATGTTTTTAAATTGCTGAAGAAAAGACCTAGCAAACCAGAATTTCATATTCAGCAAAAATATTCTCCAGAAGACAAAATAAAAACATTTTCAGATGGAGGGAAATTAAGAGAATTCATTGCCGACAAACTTACTTCCAAAGAAATATTAAAAGACATTTTTCAAACAAAAGGTATACAGTACCACAGGAAAACATGGAATGTCGAGGATGAAACAGCAAAAATTGTAAATGGGTAAATACAAGAGACTCTTCCCTTGAGTCTTTAAAACGTGTTTGATGGTTAAGAGCAAAAAATACAACATTGTCTGGTACTGATTTTAACAAATGTAGGTGTAAGACAACTATAATAAATGAAGGAGAAGAGATTAAGGGACCTATAAAGTAGTAACATTTCTACATGAATTTCAAGTTGGTAAAATGTTAATTCTAAGCTGACTGTAAAAATGTATGCACATCATAATCCCCAAGGCAATCACACAAAAAACTTTGGACATTTAGGAAAAAACACAAAAGATAATGAAAATGGAAGACAAAACAAATGTTCATACTCAAAAGAAGCCAGAAGAGGGAAGAAAGAAATGAAAAACAGGAAAATAAACAGAATACAAAAAATGACAGCTCTAAAACTAAATATGTAAATAATTACATTAAATGCAAATAGTTTTGGAGAAGGCACTGGCACCCCACTCCAATACTTTTGCCTGGAAAATCCCATGGATGGAGGAGCCTGGAAGGCTGCAGTCCATGGGGTCGCTAAGAGTCAGACACGACCGAGGGACTTCACTTTCACTTTTCCCTTTCATGCATTGGAGAAGGAAATGGCAACCCACTCCAGTGTTCTTGCCTGGAGAATCCCAGGGACGGGGGAGCCTGGTAGGCTGTCGTCTATGGGGTCGCACAGAGTCAGACACGACTGAAGCGACTTAGCAGCAGCAGCAGCAAATAGTTTAGACCAAATAAAAGACACAGACTGTCAGAAGAGACAAAATATCAAGCTCCAACTATATGCTGTCCATAAGAAATTCACTTTAAATATAATGTTCATTAAATAGGCTAAAAGTACAAAGCCAGAAAAAAAAAGTACTATGCAAATTCTAATTAAAAGAAAGTACAAGTGGTTATACTACTATCAGACAAAGTAGGCTTCAGAGTGAAGAAAACAATCAGGGACAAAAAGGGACATTACGTAATGATAAAAGAGTCAACTCCCAAGAAAAAGCACAACCTACCTAACAACAGACCTTCAAAATACATAAAGCAAAGCTGGCAGTTGCCGGGAGCCGGCATATTGCATATTGAGTGCATATTGCATATTGAGTGCAGCACTTTTCAGGATCTGGAATAGCTCAACTGGAATTCTATC
>NW_011495024.1:901218-907759 GCF_000754665.1 Bison bison bison
TTGGAAATCCTCTAGCCTGCCTGAATAGGTTTTTCCGGCCACATGTGATTGTTCAGAGCCTCCCAACTGTGAGAGGCAGGAGATGTTCTAAACTGTCTAAACACAGATTCTTTTGAGTAGTTAAAAGATTGATTAGAAATTGTATTGGTGAAGGGATTTTCACTTGTTGAGCCAATGTTTGCTGCTAAGTTTCCATATCCCTTACCTGCTGTGTCCCTGGCAGTGTATTGATTAATATAATTGGTGTAAGTAGTAGCTTTAATGTTTGTAACCTGGGACCCTTGAGTTAATTCTTTTTCTTGTTGTAGCCCACCACACCTTTGCTCTGTAGGAATGCAACTTTATCTAATGCTTTTGGAGGGTGGCTCCTGACCAATCACCTTTAGAGAAAAATAAGTTTTCTGAAGAAAAGGTCTTAAAATGTTAACAGGCCTCCGGGCCAGAAGATGATGCAAATCACCTAAGCTTTTGCATATGATAAGTTTGCAGGAAGAAAGCCTGGTTTGCTGCAAGACTTTACCCCTTCCCCCATTATCCTCTGTGCATAACTTAAGGTATAAAAACTACTTTGAAAAATAAAGTACGGGCCTTGTTCACCGAAACTTGGTCTCACCATGTCGTTCTTTCTCTTACCTTCTGGCTGAATTATTCAGCCTCTTTTCTACACTGAATTTCCTCACTGAGCTATCCTTATCTCAGCCTCTTTTCTCCACTGAATTTTCCTACTGAGCTATCCTCATTCTATTACTCTTTATATCCTTAATTAACGTTTAATTAAGCAATTGTTTCCTGATCTTCGCCTACGCCGTCTCTCCTTCGAATACCCTGGTTCAGCCGGGGCTGGTCCCCGGCAGGCAGTAGTAAAAGGAGAAGGAGACAAATCCAAAATTATAGTTGGAGTTCAACACTCCTAAATTCCAAGAATATAAAACTGAAAAACAAGAAACTCCTGGATATAATTGACATGTATAGAACACCACATCCAATAATAGCGGAATACACATTCTTTCCAAGTGTACATGGAACATAGTCCAAAATAAACCATACCCTAGCAAAATAACAATTTTTAAAAGCTGAAATTGTACTAAGTGTGCTCTCTTGACTAGAACAGAATTAAAACAAAAAGCAATAACAGAAAGATAACAGGAAAATCTCCAAATACATTTCTAAATTCATGGGTAAAAGAGAAAGTCTTAAAAAAAAAATTCTGAACTAAAGCATACAACATACCAAAATTTGTGGGATGCAGATAATACAAAACTGAAGAAAATCCATAGCATTTGATGTCATTTTAAAAAAGAAGATCTAAAATCATAATCTAAGCTTCTGCCTTAACTTCAGCAAAAGGCAAAATAAACCAAAAGCAGGAAGAAAGATGCAAACAACAGAAATCAATGAAATTGAAGAGAGAAAAATCAACAGAGAAAAATCAATGAAACCAAAAGCTGCTTCTCTGAAAAGGTCAATACTAGCCAGTCTTAAAAAGAGAGAGGGGATCACCACCACCAGTCAGGAGTTACAAATTAATCACTTCAGACCCCAGATTCTAAAGAAATTTAAAGGATAAACCATGAAAAACCCTACAAATGTAACTGTCCTCATTCACAAATAACATCACTGTCTACAAAAAAATCCCAAGGATCTTAAAAAAAAACTTCAACTAATAAGTACACTTCAGCAAGGTTGCAGGATACAGGTCAACACACAAAAATTAATCACATTTCTGTATACTAGCAACTGCTGCTACTGCTAAGTCGCTTCAGTTGTGTCCGACTCTGTGCGACCCCATAGACGGCAGCCCACCAGGCTCCCCAGTCCCTGGGATTCTCCAGGCAAGAACACTGGAGTGGGCTGCCATTTCCTTCTCCAATGCATGAAAACTTAAAGTGAAATTGCTCAGTCGTGTCCGACTCTTAGTGACCCCATGGACTGCAGCCTACCAGGCTCCTCCATCCATGGGATTTTCCAGGCAAGAGTACTGGAGTGGAGTGCCATTGCCTTCTCCGTATACTAGCAAAGCCCAATTCAAAACCAAAAAATTAAAAAATATATCATTTACAATAATCTTTCCCCCAAAGATATGTTACATAAACCTAACAAAACCTGCACAGGATATAGATGCTGAAGACTTAAAAAAACACTCTGATGAAAGAAATAAAAGGCAGCCTAAATAAACTGGGAGATAAACCATATTCATGAATTATAAGCCTCAATAAAGAAAGCAATTCTCAAAAAAAACTGATCTTTATATTCAATTCAGTTCCAATCAATTCCAGTAGGATTTTTTTTTTTTTTTTGTAAATACAGACAAGCTGATTACAAAGTTTATATTGAAAGGCAAAGGCACTAGAAGAGCTCAAAATACTTTTGACAAAAAAGAATAAATTTGAAAGAATCACACTACCTATTTAAAGACTTATTGTAAATCTACAGTAACCAAAATAGTACAGTATTGGTAAAGGGACAAAAATAAAGATCAATAAAACAAGCCAGAAACAGATC
Organism: Bison bison bison; assembly: GCF_000754665.1. Classification (NCBI taxonomy): domain Eukaryota; kingdom Metazoa; phylum Chordata; class Mammalia; order Artiodactyla; family Bovidae; genus Bison; species Bison bison. Next base: position 903,721 of record NW_011495024.1, read on the forward strand.
CACAGAAACATGGCCAATTGTTTTCAAACAATTTTATTGAGCTATAAATGGCATATTTTACAATTCACCCATTAAGAATGTGTACTTCAGTGGTGTTCAGTACAGTCAAGAGATATGTACAACCATCACCAGTCAATTTTAGAACATTTTCATCACCACAGACAGAAAAGCCCATCCCCTTGAGCCACCACCCCATAACCCTCCTCCTCTGCCTGCCCTAAGTCACTGATATACTGTCTGTCTCTCTAGATTTGCCTGTTCTGGATGCTTCATGTAAATGGAATCACATATTACATGGCATTTTGCAATTGGCTCCTTTCACTTAATATTTCCAAGATTCATCCATGTGTCAGTACTTCTGTGTTCCTTTTTACAGTCATATATCGCTTATCTATTCACACATCCATCTATTTTGGGTTGTTTCCACCACAGCCAACTAATTTTTGACAATTCAACAAAAAAAAGGAAATCTCATCAACAAATGGTCTGGAGCAACTGGAAACTCATAGGCAAAAACCAAACCTCAATCTCACCTCCCACCTTAACAGATTACCTCTGCTTACATCCTAGATCTAAGAATTAAAAAACCATAAAGCAGGGGCTTCCCTGGTGGCTCAGTGGTAAAGAAGCTGCCTCCCGATGGAGGAGACAGGGACTGATCCCTGACCTGGAAAGATCCCACACGCTAAGCCTGTACCACGACTACTGAGCCTGTGCTCGAGAGCTTGTGCCCCACAGAAGTCCGGGCACTGCAACTGGAGAGCAGCCCCTACCTGCTGCAACTAGAGAAAAAGCCCATGCAGCAATGAAGACCGAGCACAGCCAAAAAGAAATAAATAAAATTATGTAATAAATAAACTGCACTTCATCAAAAGAAAAACTTCTGTTCTACAAAAGATCCTGTTAAGAGAGTGAAAAACAGAAACTCCAGATTTGGGGAAAATATTTTTAAATCACATATTCAACAAAAGACTTGTATCTATTAATAGAATATATAACAAACTCTCCTTATTATATACAAGATTATGAAAACAACTCGATTTAAAACTAGGCAAAAGATTTAAATAGGTATTTAGCAAAATGCTGCATCTATCACTCACAGATAAATTTTTAAAAAGATTACACACTGCATTAAAAATCACAGTATTAATTTTAAACATTCATGTTACCTATTATAAAGACAGCCCTATTATGGCCTCTGAAGTGTCTCATGGATGAGTCACTTGCCAGTTTAAGCAGCCACCAGCAAACAGTCCGGAATTAACGTTTTTTATGAACCCAGAAAATGACCGATGAATATAGTAAGAACAGAAAACTCCTCTCCTCTATAATCTCTGCCTTTTATTTCTCAACTCATATCTCAAACTTATAGCATAAAAAAATATCTACTTTTCACAGATTCATTCAAACCCGTTAGACTGAAAGAAAGTTAATTTGAGATTACAAGGGAAGGTTTAGGGCTTGAAAAAGAGAGAACAAAGTGACATGAAGAAGTTGGTGCTATTCATGTTTCCAGTGTTCGCATTGCTGTTACCATCGTGTTTCCTATCAGTTACCACAGGACTCTAGAACCTCTCACTTAGACCCCCAGTCACTGCCACATCCTCAAATTTAACACTGCATCACAATATACAAACTGTGCAGAGGTTCAGAATGATGTTTAGGGTTTTGTTTCCTGTAACTGACAGTCACAACCTGAATGCCAAAAGCAGTACCTAAATTGATCAAAAAGCTAGCTCAGTCAAAATCATGATACTTCATACTCATGAGGATAGCCACTATCAAAAATAAGAAAAATAAAAGATAACAAGTGTTATCAAGGATGTGGAGGAATTAGAGCCTTGTGCACCACCAACTGGAATTCTAAATGGTACAGCCACTATGAAAAACATGTGGTTCCTCAAAAACTTAAACACAAAGGGAATTCCTTGGCTGTCCAGTGGTTAGGACTTGGCGCTTTCACTGCTGGGGCCCAGGTTCAATCCCTGGTCAGGGAACTAAGATCCCACAGGCCTCACATCACAGTCAAAAAAAAAAATTAAACACAGAATTACCATGATTGTAGAGCCCCTTGTTGAAAGTGAACAGTTAAGAGTGAAAAAGCTGGTTTAAAACTCAACATTCAAAAAACTAAGATCATGGCATCCGGTCCCATCACTTCACGGCAAATAGGTGGGAAACAACAGAAACAGTGAGAGACTTTATTTTCTCAGGCTCCAAAGTCACTACAGATGGTAACTGCAGCCATGAAATTAAAAGACGCTTGCTCCCTGGAAGAAAAGCTATGACAAACCTAGACAGCATATTAAAAAGCAGAGACATTACTTTGCCAACAAAGGTCCGTCTAGTCAAAGCTATGGTTTTTCCAGTAGACTTGTATGGATGTGAGAGTTCTACCATAAAGAAAGCTGAGTGCCAAAGAATTGTTGCTTTTGAACTGTGGTGTTGAAGAAGACTCTTGAGAGTCCCTTGTATTGCAAGGAGATCAAACTAGTCAATGCTAAAGGAAATCAGTCCTGGGTGTTCACTGGAAGGACTGAAGCTGAAGCTGAAGTTCCAATACTTTGGTCACCTAATGCGAAGAACTGACTCACTGGAAAAGACCCTGCTGCTGGGAAAGACTGAAGGCAGGAGAACGGGACAATAGAGGATGAGATGGTTGGACGGCATCACCGACTTGATGGACATGAGTTTGGGCAAGTTCCAAGAGTTGGTGATGGACAGGGAAGCCTGGAGTGCTGCAATCCATGGGGTCCCAAAGAGTCAGACACAACTGAGAATTACCCTATGACCCAGCAATTCCACTTCTGGGTATGTACCCCAAAGAACTGAAAGCAAGGACTTGAACAGACACTTGTACATTAATGTTCAAGCAGTGTTATTTGAATAGTCAAAAAATGGAAACAGTCTGAACGTCCACCAACAGATGAATGGATAAACAAAGCATGGCACACACATACAACAGAGTACTATTCATCCTTAAAAACGAATGACATTCTGAATCAGGCTACACCGTGGATGAACCTTTTGAACATACTAATGTTAAGTGAAATAAGCCTGACATAAAAGGATAAGTGTTGTATGATTCCACTTAGAACAGTCAAATTCCCAGAGACAGAAATTCCTGGTGTTGCCAGGGGCTGGGGAGGGAAGATTGGGATGGGGAGTAATTATCTAGCAGGTACAGAGATTTGGCTGGGAAGATGAAAAAGTCCTGGAGGTGTGCTCTGGTGATAGTTGCACAACACTGTGCATACACTTAAAAAGGTTTAAAGTGTACCTTTTGTTACATATATTTTACCACAATTTAAAAACTAATTAAAACCTAATTTAGGAAGAAAAGTTCAAAGAGACACAAAAGATCAAAGCCTGAAAACAAAAGCAACTCAGGAAAAAAGTAACACTCAGCAAAGAGGATCATATCCACTATTGTGACAAATTCAGCCTGTAGTTAGGACAGAAGTGTGCTGAGGTCAGTTACTTGGCCCTGAAAGTAAAAGTGGAGAGTGAAAAAGTTGGCTTAAAGCTCAACATTCAGAAAACAAAGATCATGGCATCCGGTCCCATCACTTCATGGGAAATAGATGGGGAAACAGGGGAAACAGTGTCAGACTTTATTTTTTTGGGCTCCAAAATCACTGCAGATGGTGACTGCAGCCATGAAATTAAAAGATGCTTACTCCTTGGAAGGAAAGTTATGACCAACCTAGATATCATATTCAAAAGCAGAGACATTACTTTGCCAACAAAGGTCCATCTAGTCAAGGCTATGGTTTTTCCTGTGGTCATGTATGGATGTTGAGAGTTGGACTGCGAAGAAGGCTGAGTGCCGAAGAATTGATGCTTTTGAACTGTAGTGTTGGAGAAGACTCTTGAGAGTCCCTTGGACTGCAAGGAGATCCAACCAGTCCATTGGGAAGGAGATCAGCCCTAGGATTTCTTTGGAGGGAATGATGCTGAAGCTGAAACTCCAGTACTTTGGCCACCTGATGCGAAGAGTTGACTCATTGGAAAAGATTCTGATGCTGGGAGGGATTGG
>NW_011495024.1:907859-913803 GCF_000754665.1 Bison bison bison
GAAAGCTGAGCACAGAAGAACTGATGCTTTTGAACTGTAGTGTTGGAGAAGACTCTTGAGAGTCCCTTGGACTGCAAGGAGATCCAACCAGTCCATTGGAGGGACTGATGCTAAAGCTGAAACTCCAGTACTTTGGCCACCTGATTTGAAGAGCTGACTCATTTGAAAAGACCCTGATGCTGGAAAAGATTGAGGGCAGGAGGAGAAGGGGACGACAGAGGATGAGATGGCTGGATGGCATCACTGACTCGATGGACGTGAGTCTGAGTCAACTCCAGGAGTTGGTGATGGACAGGGAGGCCTGGCGTGCTGCGATTCATGGGGTCGCAAAGAGTCAGACACGACTGAGCAACTGAACTGAATCCAATGTAACAAGGGGAGAGTTACAATCTGACTAATAGTATGTTTCCTCAAATATAAAAATAAACATTGTACAGTTACTGTGAATAAAAAAAAATAATCATCAGAACATCATTTATTTAGAGCTTTAAGCTGACAGACAGCAGAGACCATCTCACCAAGGTTATTAATTAGGTTTTAGTTTATTTTGAACATTTTAAGACATCTTTTGGGGGAGTTTTAAGTAAAATGGGTTTTCCCACATAAGCCGCTATGGCTCGTAAGTAGGTGAAAATGTGTCTGCATTTCCCAGGAGTGTGTTTTAACGTTACACATTTCACAGCAGATCCAGGCTTAGCCAAGGTCTGCTGCAGAATGTGCTGAAGCATAGGAAATTCAAGTTTTGCTTTTTGGAACTTTCTAGAATTTTTTGCCCTGAATATTTTCAGTCTATAGTTGGTTTAACCCATAAATATGGAGGGCTGACTTCACCTCGTTATTTCTACTTCACCATTATGTGTTCATTTATCCTAGGACTTGCAGTTAGTTGCTAGATTATTTGCTAGATCTATTTTAATTAAATAGGTCTAAATGAGCAGATGTAAGATATTACACATAGGACAGATAAATAAGGTCCTACTGTATAGCACAAAGAACTACATTCAGTGAAAGTGAAGTTGCTCAGTCGTGTCTGACTCTGCAATCCCTTGGACTGTAGCCCACCAGGCTCCTCCGTCCATGGGATTCCCCAGGCAAGAATACTGGCCTGGGTAGCCATTTCCTTCTCCAGGGGATCTTCATGACCCAGGGACTGAACCCGGGTCTCCCGCATTGTAGGCAGACGCTTTACCGTCTGAGCCACCACCATAATGAAAAAGAGTATTTTAAAAAAGCAAGTGTGTGTGTGTGTGTGTGTGTATAAACTGACTTTGCTGTACAGTAGAAATGAATACACATTGTAAATCAACTAGACTTCAATTAAAAATAAAGTTAACTAAACTAACATGTTTTGCCAGTTATCTGGAAGTCAACTACTACCAAAACTAAATGTGGATTTCCTTGGCTCTTACTCACAGTATAATAAAAGAGATGCACGAGGAGCGATGGGAACTTATATTCTGCAAGTGAGAACACAAAATATGTACACAACTACTCGGAAAAACAATTTTGTACTATCTTAAAAGCTGAATACACACATACCCTAAGAACCACTCATTTTGGTCCTGGGGGTACATACACTAGAGAGACACACACAAGCTGTAAGAGACATGTAGACAAGTGTTCAAGTCAGTAGTGTACACAAAAGCAGTAAACTAAATGCAATCCAGCGTCCAGCAATAAGAGAACACTTAACTGTGGTGTCATCACACAGCAGAAGGTAACACCACTGGGAAAATGAGGAAGTATTTATATGAAAGGACATGGATTAATCTTAGAAGAGCACTAAGTGGAAAAAGTTACAGAAGACTTCTTACAGTAGAGTAACATTTCTATAAAGCTTAAAAGCAAGAAAATGAGATAATATACTGTGAGAAAACTGATTTATGTGGTAAAATCACTTTTTAAGTATATGGAAGTGACACAGATAAAAACCAAAACGAGGAGGGAAAAGGCAGAGACTGAGAAGTTATGGGCAAATTCGTTCTCAGCAACAGATGCAATGGTGGTGCATTCACAGATATATAATTATTTTGCATCATAATTTATATACAACTATCTCATATTCTTGCGTGTATCAAATATCCTAATAATTTTCCAAAAGGCACCTGTGACCCAGTCTTGGGCTTGAGGGTACTGAGTCAAGTGCTTTCAACAGTCGAGATGTGTCAAACGAACACAAGTTTATGCCCTTAAAGGAGTAAGATCTTATAAAAAGTTACTGCTATGTGCACAGCATTTGGCTCTGCTATCATTATCACAAGTATCAGAACTCAGACACTAGCTTTTATAATATTTCACAAGTCTATATGAAAATCTAACCTTTCAATATTATCCTCCAGTTTAACCTGATACCAAAGCTTCTCTAGAGTATTCTTTCCCAAATGGAAAATTTCCAAAATTCCAAATGAAATTGATCAGAAATATTGGGAACCAAGGCTTACCCACTGATAATTCTAATATCTAATGTCCATGGGTTTTGAAATACTGTTTTACATAAATCTTAGTTTAAGGAAGGAAGGAAGTGCTCAGTGCTTCCATCTACCAACAATGTACTTCCTGGATGAAGTATTTTCTACACAGAGGTGCTTAAGGACACATGTATGCCTGCCTGCTCAGTCGCTCAGTCGTCTCTGACTCTCTGCGACCCCACGGGCTGTAGCCCTCCACGCTCCTCTGTGCACAAGTAATTATAAAATTATTGCTATTCTCACGCTTTAGTTTATTTTCTGTAACCTGTTACACAGTGTCAATAAGAAACAGATCTAGGCTTAGAACATATATGAAATAGTGATCATTTTCAATAGTCTAGAAATCAATAAGAACCTATAGAAACAAACAAACAAAACAAGTAAAAGCAAATGAAATCATATTCCATCAATATGGAATCAACAGTGCACAATGAATGCAAATGCTAACATGTCAGCTCCGGACGGGCAGTCTGCTCCTTCGACGCTGCCTCCCCAGCACCACGCAGCAAATATTTGCTCAATGTATGAGGCTAAAGAAAAAGGTCAGGTATTTCTTCTCATTCTGAGTACCAACGATATACCCTAAGTACCAATGATATACGTGGCAAAACACCAACAGAAGCTATTGATCCTCACCATCTTGGGTACCGGAACCTTTCAACAAGCAAGTGTGCAGTAACTTCAACAGCAACTGCAGGCATCGGTCAGTTTTCAGCAAGGGCATGTAGGCATTTGTACCAAACTTCACAAGGGCATCCAGGAGAGGATCTAAGAATATCCTTAATACATTCTGTGTCCTCCGCTTTTCACTAGACATTAAAAGACATGCCCAAATCAAGCATTTCAAAAGCATGAAGAAACTGTCTTCCACCTACAGTTTTGGTTAGCTAAAGATTCCACTGGACGGAATTACTCTTAAGGACGACCTGTTAGGACGGGGCTTTCCACTCATGCTTTCCCAGTGAGTGCAGCAATTCACGGGAGAAGAAAGCACAAGAACAATACATGTCCTTGGTTTTGGGCAGAAGTATGAACAAAATCCTAGATCCAACTTATCAGCAAATTAAAATGCTGAGACCTCGCTTCCATATTTCAGAAAAAAACAAAACAAATATATACTAGTCAAGGAAATGAGACGTGTTAACAAAAAAATATAAAGAACTAAAGATTTGTGAAAATCTGTTATAACCAACTTTAGTACTGAAACTTGGTCTAGAAAAGAGATTTATAGTATATGCAAAGAGACTACCTAAGGAAGCTGCTTTTTGCAATAATTATAATCTGGTGACAATCTGCTCATATTTCTCAAAATATAAATGGGACTGTTATCATTATTACTTTATTTTTTTTAATTTACATATTTTATAAAGGGGTAAAATCCAGTAACTGTCTTTACTTAATCTTACGCTAGGACCTTACAACCCATCCTTCTAATATTCTTATACAGAACCAGTGATTTGTGCATACACAGTTGTGTTTTTCACTTCTCAAGTTCAAAACTCTGGCATTATTCATTTATTGTTAATTTTAAACATTTCTTTAAGTATGATGCCATATTCTAATTTCCTCCTTTAATAAGCTGTGATCAATTCCATACCAATCACTGAAAAGTCTGAATATGGACTATAAACAGGATTAGCCTTTTTTTAAAAAAAAAACAACACCTTTTTTTTTAAGTTTAGAAACACTTACCTATATTGACTCTTCATTCTTTCTACATCTATGGCCAGCAACACCATCAGAGCAACAAGCTTAGCTTCAAACCAATCAGGCATACAGCTGTTTTCTCCTCCTTAAATAACAATAATTAAGGTTTGCAAAGCATTAACAAAATCCTTCAAAGATGATGTTTCAAAATAAAACAGTTAAATGAATATGTTTTATCAGTATTACACGAGAGAAATACAGCTGAAAAGAAATATAGTAGAACACCCCACAGCATGGTTCATTTTTATACACTTAAATGTGAACACAAAGACATCTCTGCATGCCGAGTGCATGCCATGCACTGGCCTCAGACCCAATGGCTCCTATACTCGTGGAATTCACAGTGCAGAAGAGAAGAGCATTCATCAAAGAACGTACAGACAAATGTAGAATGACAGTAGCAGTAAGTGTTCTAAATCGTGCAACTAGAGAGTAAGACAGTCTGGAGCAAGGACAACTGGGCTGGGTACTAAAGCTAGGAAAGAATGAGGTAGGGGAAGGGAGACACGACCCTTCTGGGCAGAAGGAAGAGCATGTCCAGGCTCTGAAGCAGCAGAGAGCATGCCATATTCCAGGTAAAGGACTGGGGTATAAAGTGGGAGGGAGCACCAAGGATGACCTTACAGGAACAGGCAGGAGAGACCAGGGACTTTATAGGCTTGTAAGGGGTTTCTGTCTTCACCCCAAAAGCAAAAGGAAGCCACTAGAGGTCTAAGTGAATGGATACAAAGACAGGGAGGAGACTTCTGTAAGATCAAAGTTTCTATATTAAACAGATTTTTCTAGGTATAATGTGGAAAAGAGATTGTAGAGGAAGCTAGATGCAAGGTAACCGGTTAAGAGGCAATTCTGGCATCTCGGATGAGAGGTGAGAGTTCCCTAAAATGGAACTGGAAAGGGGATGGGGTGGATACAGATACAAAGGCTTTGACATCTCAGACTCCTGTCTGAACCTCAGGTGCACTGCTTGTTAGCTATGGGAGCCTGGGACCGCCGACTGTCCTCTCAGAAAGCTTAGGTCATCGTCTACAAAAGTAAACTAAATAAACCTGTGACTTTTCTTGGGTTTATTTTAAAAATTAAGTAATATATGCAAAGTTTCTAGAACAACTTTTGGAAGAACGTGGTTAAATGATAAAAATCAGTATTTTCCTATTCCTGAAAGCCAGGTAAAGTAAAGTAAAACATAGCTAGAGCTCCTTTTCATTCTATCATAAGATGATACTCTTTGCCTCAACTTCCAAGAAAGATTTAGTTAATCTAGTTTTCCAGACCAGAGGTTCAAATACTTAAAACATATTTTCAAATATTCTAATATATATTGGGAGTAATTTATTTTGATACAAATGTGTTAGACTAGTACAGAAGATAATACTAAAAACACACTTGCATGGAGGATAACTTAGTTTAAAAACATAACAAAAGAATAAACTTTATTGTATATTATTCTTTAAAATGTTATAAATACCATTTAGTGGCCAAACCCTTAGACTGTGTGGATTACAATAAACTGTGGAAAATTCTGAAAGAGATGGGCATACCACACCACCTGACCTGCCTCTTGAGAAACCTGTATGCAGGTCAGGAAGCAACAGTTAGAACTGGGCATGGAACAACAGACTGCTTCCAAATAGGAAAAGGAGTACATCAAGGCTGTATATTGTCAGCCTGATTATTTAATTTAACTTATATGCAGAGTACATCATGAGAAATGCTGGGCTGGAAGAAGCACAAGCTGGAATCAAGATTGCCGGGAGAAATATCAATAA
>NW_011495024.1:913903-914320 GCF_000754665.1 Bison bison bison
AGTACTTTTTGTGTTAAGGAATCTTTTGGTGATGAATCCTTAAATGTTAAAGTTTATTTTGCTTTTGACTTTGAAAGATTTTCTCTAGGTATAGAATTCTTGGTTGGCATTTTTTTCACTCATTATCAGAGAAATGCAAATCAAAACCACTATGAGGTACCATTTCACACCAGTCAGAATGGCTGCGATCCAAAAGTCTACAAATAATAAATGCTGGAGAGGGTGTGGAGAAAAGGGAACCCTCTAACACTGTTGGTGGGAATGCAAACTAGTACAGCCACTATGGAGAACAGTGTGGAGATTCCTTAAAAAACTGGAAATAGAACTGCCTTATGACCCAGCAATCCCACTGCTGGGCATACACACTGAGGAAACCAGAAGGAAAGAGACACGTGTACCCCAATGTTCATTGCAGCA
>NW_011495024.1:914420-915212 GCF_000754665.1 Bison bison bison
GGAGTCCAGTGGACAATCTGAGTCGAGGAAATGAAACTATGAGTCAGGGAAATTAAGGCAGCCAGAGTTCTCAGGGAAGAGTACTAGAGAGACTTCTGCACAAAGAGAGATCCACCGAAATCTGGGGGTCCACCGAGGGTCTCCCTTGTATATTTAGCTGAGTACAGATCAGTGCGTGCAAGACTGGAGACCACCTGAGGCCAAGGGAAGAGGATTCGAGGCAACAGTGCCTGGAACCACACAGAATCTGCAATAGTGTCTGTTTTTACCTACCAGACTGGAAAACACCATGATGCACAGAGTACTGAGTGGAGTCCACATAGGATTCTTGCCTCAGTGGTGAGGAATAACTAGCCTGAGACGGAGCACTACTCCAGTCCTGCCTAGCAGACTTTGAAAACAAGACTCCAAACCTATTTCCATCTAACTTACTTGGATCCCACAACAAAGTTCAAGAATATTTGTGAGAATACAAAAGTATTCAACATCCCAATAAGTTAAGATTCACCACATCTGGTATCCAGCTAAAAGTTATCAGGCACAAAAAGAGGCAAGGAAATATGAGTCATAATGCGAAGAAAACCAAAGAAAACCAAAGGAAACAGAAAAAGGACACATTATATACAGAAGATCAAAGATAAAAATGAAAAAAGAGTTCTTGTCAGAAGCAATACAAGCAAGAAGACAGAGTAATATACTAAAAGCACTGAAAGAAAAAAATGTCAACCAAGAATTCTATACCTAGAGAAAATCTTTCAAAGTCAAAAGCAAAATAAACTTTAACATTTAAGG
>NW_011495024.1:915312-921973 GCF_000754665.1 Bison bison bison
AGCAGAGACATTACTTTGCCAACAAAGGTTCATCTAGTCAAGGCTATGGTTTTTCCAGTGGTCACGTACAGATGTGAGAGTTGGACTACAAAGAAAGCTGAGCACCTAAGAATTGATGCTTTTGAACTGTGGTGTTGGAGAAGACTCTTGATTGTCCCTTGGACTGCGAGGAGATCCAACCAGTCCATCCTAAAGGAGATCAGTCCTGGGTGTTTATGGGAAGGACTGATGTTGAGGCTGAAACTCCAATACTGTGGCCACCTGATGCGAAGAGCTGACTCATTTGTAAAGACCCTGATGCTGTGAAAGACTGAGGGCAGGAGAAGGGGACGACAGAGGATGAGATGGTTGGATGGCATCACTGACTTGATGGACATGGGTTTGGGTGGACTCCGGGAGTTGGCAGTAGACAGGGAGGCCTGGCGTGCTGCAGTTCATGGGGTCTCAAAGAGACGGACACGACTGAGCAACTGAACTGAACTGAACTGAAGAAATGTGTATTTTTAGATAATCTAAATGTTGGTGCTTTCCAAAATAATTCAGTAGGTTAAATTTATGTGCTTTTTATAAGAGTGAAGTATTGAAACCTGCTCTCTATCATTCTATCATAAGAATGATAAACCCTTTTTACTCACGTTAAGTGCTTTATATCCCACATTTACATATAAAAACTCATCGTTAACAAAGACTAAACTGAAATACCAATACGCTATTCAGTTCCTTACATTTTCTAGCAATCATATAGTGAGATACCTTTTGAGGCCCTTCTAGGAGATGGGAGTGGGGCAGGGGTGCTATTTGAGAATGTTTCCAATCACAGTGGCACTTTTTGAAGTCCTAAACAACTTTTCACTTTGGATAAGTGAAAGGGAAGGTTATAAATCAGACGTTTAATGGATTTTTAAAGATTCCTGATTTTAAGGAGAGTCACAGGACTAGGTCAGTAACAACAGAGTGCCTGACTACCCCAGTGGAGGACACTCTAGCAGAGATTTTTGCTGTAGGGCTGCTTCCTGAGTCCTCTACTGCCATACTAAGAGAAATCCAGGCTACAGAACAATGGGTGTCAAACCTCAGCATGTGGTTTAGAATTATCCCTGAGGGCCTCTTAAAACACAGAGGGTAAACCCCACACCCAGAGTTGTTTCAGCAGGTGTGGGATAGAGTTTGAGAATCCGCAGTTCTAAACAGTTTCCAGGTGATGTTGATATTGCTGGTCTGGAAATCATGCTCTGAGAACCACTGGCAAAGAATTCTTTACACCTTCTCCCCCTTCTCTCACTGAGGCTGGAAAAGTATAGGCAAGAATGGTTTTAAAGAAACGAAAGGTCACTGGCTATCTTTAGTCATCTTAATGCCAAGTTAACCCTGAATTATCAGTCAAATTTTGCTACTACGAATTCTAAAAACTGACTGTAATTCTAGAAAATGCAAACTAGTGTCAGAAAGCGTGTCCAGGTGGTCTGCGGATGCAGAGGAACAGGCAGGAGCAGGAGCCACAGATGACAAAGAGGCACGAAGACACTGGGGAGTGACGGCTAGGTTCATTATCTTGCTATGCTAATGGTTCATACGCAATACACAGAGGTCAAACCCATCACACTGTATAAAGTTTAAATATGTGCAATTTAATGTATGTCAGTTATATGTCAATAAAGCTGTTTCTAAAATTGTTGTTCAGCTGTAGTATATACTACTTTGGGATTTTTCCTCAGGTATCTTGGTTACATTTTAAGTAGGCACCCTTTCTGATGAACTGTGTAAGTATAAATTTCTTCAATATATTTCACTCTTTGGTTAATTTCAACAATTCCAAGCTCTGACCCACTGTTACTGCTGTTTGCAAACTGTCTCACTTTCTCTGATTCAGAAACCCTGCTCTGAAAGTGCTCCCACATTTTTGCTTGTTGATGATGCTGGTTTTGTGTGGTTTTGGTTGTTGCTGCATTTTTTGTACACATCATATATATGATATGGTACATATATAGCTACCGAATATATATCCATCCTCTCTTAACCACCTCTTAACCATTCCAACCTGGACAGACACTGGTGGAGGTCTATCTACTTTCAAGCTCCCTGGATGTAAGTGCATCCAAGCCTTGCAGGATACTCCTCCCTTTCCACCTTAATTTCTGTTCACCTCATCCAGCGACCTCTCCTGATCCCCCACAGGTCTACAAGTTCTGATCAGGAGCCCCGACCCTGGGGCCCCATCCTAGTGCTTATGGCTTTCAAGGCATCGTGTTAAAATTAGCTGTTTACTTATCAATTCCCTTGTTGGCCTATGTTCTCTGAGGGTAGAGGACATATCTTTTATCTCTGTAACTCCAGTGTCTGGCACTTCGAAAACACTTGACATACAGTTGCTGAATAATCAGTGTAAAATCTGTCTGTACCGATCATATGAAACCCAAAGAAAAAACTACTTTAGGTGTAGAATTTGATTAAAAAATGTTTGAGCTGATTTTTTTTTATAAAAACAATCTGAGTGTTATATGTATTTTATGCTCAAAAATTCAAGCTAAATCATGTTTGCTTTGGAATTTATTGCCTTCTTCTGAAAACTGCCCAGTAATTGTCCATCAAACTAAAATTTTATAAAGGCACTTAGCCAAGGGCATTAAGAGTCAAACAAAATATTACACATACACACACACGCCTCCTTTGCACTTGAGATCAGTTTTTTAAAAACTTACATTAAACAGTTTAAGTCCCAGAAATGTTAAGGAAGAAACTCTAAAAATCTTATTTTATCCAATTTTGAATGACTTAATCAGACCTGATGCTGTTATAGACTGAGTTTTAAGACAAGTTATATAGATATTTCAGGGAGTTTAATCTATGCTCCCTCCAATAGGGACTAAAATTTATTTACTTTTATAGGCCTAACACGGAGAAGGCAATGGCACCCCACTCCAGTACTCTTGCCTGGAAAATCCCATGGACGGAGGAGCCTGGTAGGCTGCAGTCCATGGGGTCACTAAGAGTCGGACACGACTGAGCAACTTCACTTTCACTTTTCACTTTCATGCATTGGAGAAGGAAATGGCAACCCACTCCAGTATTCTTGCCTGGAGAATCCCAGGGACTGGGGAGCCTGGTGGGCTGCCATCTGTGGGGTCGCACAGAGTCGGACACGACTGAAGCGACTTAGCAGCAGCATAGGCCTAACAACAGAACCTTCCAAGAAACAGTAAATTTACTAGACAAGAGAGACAATAAAACACAAAAGCAAAATGTTCCAAAAAGGACAAACAGATAAACTCATGTATTTTGGAAGGATAATTATCTGATCATTTAAGACCTATTCCATAATCAGATTAGAGAAGTCAGGAGATAAAAATGACTTGGTCTGAGACAAAGCCAGCAAATTGAAGACACGTTAAATTCAAAGACGCAATTTACCCAAATTATCACTAATGACTTTAATGATGAGGAAGCGTTAGAAATGTAGAAAGAATCCTAATGAATGAATCTACTCATAGTTCTTCCCTCACTCAGTGCATTTGATGTTCTCCTAAGTATCTGGTAAAAAAAGAAACTAACAAAACCATTCTTTCAAATACAATTTTTCTCTAAAACTACTTTTCATAATCAGCTGACACTAAATGTAACGCTTGGAAAACAAACAAAAGATAAACAGATTTATCTACAAATATTTCCACTACAGAGGCTCCAAACACAGATCTGCAAAATCTAGCTGACAAAGATTCAGTAACTGTAGAATAAATTAATACATGTATTTGTGTTCAATTCCTTCTCAGACAACTTACTAGTTTCTCAAAACATTTAAGATGGTTTAAAATCTCAAGTTCTAGAACAGATAAAGTGCAAGTTAGGAAACAGTATTTTTACATAAAGTTTATTCACATTACTTGGCTGAAATACAAGTTTGACATCCATAAATCAGCATATATTTGGCATATATTTTCAATTTGAAAAACCAATAGAAAGTTCTTAGAAAATGTTTTGGTTACATCAGTCCATAAAAATGATCTCAGACTTACCTTCCCAGGCAGATGACCTAATATACTCTTGCACTAGGTTCCTGACATAAGCATTTAAAGAAGAAGTCTCATGAAGTCCAGTGGAGCTACAACTTGAGGATTGCTTGAAATAGCTTTCGTTAATACGCAACCAATCACAAAGCTGAAAAAGAAAACAGTTAGCACTTATTTTGAAAGTCTAACTGAACAAAGGGCTTCTAATTTCCCTAATTAATTTTCTTTCTTCCACAATAAACTGAATTTAGATAACTGAACACAACAAAGGAACAGAATGTTTATTGTCATGATTGAGCTTCACACACAGTTCATACAGAAAAAATGTTCGTATGTATGTATGTATGTGAGTATATTCACATACGTGTGTGACTGTTTTCTAAACTCCTCAAAGAACTTATAAACTTCATTAACAGGCAAGAATTTTTAAAGCATCTAATATAAAATGTACATTTTGATAAGGTGCTGTAAAGAACATCTCTATGAATAACAACACATTATGTAAAACAAATTACAACCTTAAAATGCACTTCGTCTTCATATACTAAAACAAGGATTTATTTTTGAGAGAATGTAGAATTTGAAATATAAGTTATAAGGGAAGCTCCTACCCTCCTTGCAAGTTTATTTTCTATCATATGTGCATTTTAAAATATAGTTGACCCATGAACAACATGAGTTTACACTGCAGGTCCACTTACACGTGCATTTTTTTCAATAGTAAATACTACGGCATTTCATGATCCATGGTTGTATGGGTCCTGACATGGAGGAATCATGGATATGGAAGGCAGTTTCTTAAAAAAACTAAACATATGCTTCTTACACAATCTAGAAACCGTGTTCCTTGAAACCAACGCAAATGAGTTAAGAAGTCATGGTCACACAAAAATCGGTATGCAAATGTTTATACCAACTTTACTCATAATCGCCACGACTTTTCTCCATCCACTGCAACACACTTAGGGTTTCATGACGCATGAGATGCAAGAAGTCAGAAGAATTACAGATCACCGAAATGTCAGGGTCGGGAACCCGAGTAGATATTTGTGTCACTGTTCTCGAGTCTAACGTCATCAGTACTCCCATCAGGACTTTCAGTACTCGTATCTGGAATCGAGATCTGCCCAGTAACACTATCTTCTCTAGAATAGCTCCATCTCTATTTCACTTTCTGTCTCCCACTTCTCCACAGGAATTCTAACAGCATTATTGGGTAGGTCCACTCAAAGCAAATAAACTTTTTTTAAAAACCTCTGTTGACAGATAACAAGAAAGGCCAGTAGTGAATTCAACCAGAAACCATTTTTCACAAAGTCTTCAAAGACCTTATCATTATTTTCAGTCTCACCTCCATCCACAGTGAAGTTCCTCGTCCTAATGACTCCTCTTGTCTCACTGACATGAGAAAAGTTGAGATGTCAGAGAGTGACACTTTCTCCTGCGGGCAGGGCAGTTTTAAAAAATTACTCATTGAAAAATGTTTAACTGAATGAACATCACTGTAAAACAAATCTAGCATATTATTTAAAGTAGAATACTATTAGTTAAATCAAGAGCTATATTTTTAAAAAGGAAATATTCAACTTTCAAAATGAAGAGTTTGATTATAAACAGCTAACCGTTATATAAAATGAAAGATTACTTTATAAATCTATTTTCCTTAAAATCGAGATTAGTATCTCTGAGATAAAGTGGTATAATCTAAAAGCAAAAACCAGAAACATCCTATAAGAATTACTTATTATTTACATCAAAAGTGAATCTTTGTTTTTCAAACCCACAAAAACTACCCTCAGCCTTCAGAAAACCACCCAAATCTTTTTATTCCCTTAAGGTCACACATCTCCAATTAAGACACCCTGCTCTAAGTCTAGGAGAAGGCAATGGCACCCCACTCCAGTACTCTTGCCTGGAAAATCCTATGGATGGAGGAGCCTGGTAGGCTGCAGTCCATGGGGTCGCTAAGAGTCAGATACGACTGAGCGACTTCACTTTGACTTTTCACTTTTTTGCATTGGAGAAGTAAACGGCAACCCACTCCAGTATTCTTGCCTGGAGAATCCCAGGGATGGGGGAGTCTGGTGGGCTGCCGTCTATGGGGTCGCACAGAGTTGGACACGACTGAAGCAACTTAGCAGCAGCAGCAGCAGCTCTAAATCTGGGGTTGGCAAAGTCACTCACAGCCTGTTTTGTGAGTAAAGTTTTACTAGAACATAGCCATGCCCCCTTATTTGTAAATGGTCTATGGTTGCTTTTGAGTAGCTGTAATAGAGATCAAACTGCCAATATCTGCTGGATCATCAAAAATGCAAGACAGTTCCAGAAAAACATCTATTTCTGCTTTATTGACTACACCAAAGCCTTTGACTGTGTGGATCACAATAAACTGTGGAAAATTCTGAAAGAGATGGGAATACCAGACCACTTGACCTGCCTCTTGAGAAACCTGTATGCAGGTCAGGAAGCAACAGTTAGAACTGGACATGGAACAACAGACTGCTTCCAAATAGGAAAAGGAGTACATCAAACCTGTATATTGTCACCCTGCTTATTTAACTTATATGTAGAGTACATCATGAGAAATGCTGGGCTGGAGGAAGCACAAGCTGGAATCAAGATTGTCGGGAGAAATATCAATAACCTCAGATCACATG
>NW_011495024.1:922073-922398 GCF_000754665.1 Bison bison bison
TTTTTTTCTGGCTTTTATGCTTTAATGTCATATATTTTACTTTTATACATATATTATAGACCCAACAATAAATTATTATTATTTTTGTTTAAACAATCTATTTTATTTTAGAGAGATTTAAATAACAACAAGAAAATAATATATGTATTCATATGGTTACCATTTCCAGTGGTTTTTATTCCTTTATACTCAGTTCAGTTCAGTCACTCAGTTGTGTCCAACTCTTTGTGACCTCATGGACTGCAGCACGCCAGGGCTCCCTGTCCATTGCCAATTCCTGGAGTTTACTCAAATTCATGTCCATTGAGTCGGTGATGCCATCCAA
>NW_011495024.1:922498-938263 GCF_000754665.1 Bison bison bison
CTTTATTGACTACACCAAAGCCTTTGACTGTGTGGATCACAATAAACTGTGGAAAATTCTGAAAGAGATGGGAATACCAGACCACTTGACCTGCCTCTTGAGAAACCTGTATGCAGGTCAGGAAGCAACAGTTAGAACTGGACATGGAACAACAGACTGCTTCCAAATAGGAAAAGGAGTACATCAAACCTGTATATTGTCACCCTGCTTATTTAACTTATATGTAGAGTACATCATGAGAAATGCTGGGCTGGAGGAAGCACAAGCTGGAATCAAGATTGTCGGGAGAAATATCAATAACCTCAGATATGCAGATGACACCACCCTTATGGCAGTAAGTGAAGAAGAACTAAAGAGCCTCTTGATGAAAGTGAAGGAGGAGAGTGAAAAAGTTGGCTTAAAGCTCAACATTCAGAAAACTAAGATCAAGGCATCTGGCCTCATCACTTCATGGCAGATAGATGGGAAAACAGTGGAAACAGTGGCTGACTTTATTTTTCTGGGCTCCAAAATCACTGCAGATGGCGATTGCAGCCATGAAATTAAAAGACGCTTACTCCTTGGAAAGAGAGTTATGACCAACCTAGACAGCATATTCAAAAGCAGAGACATTACTTTGCCAACAAAGGTCCATCTAGTCAAGGCCATGGTTTTTCCAGTGGTCATGTATGGATGTGAGAGTTGGACTATAAAGAAAGCTGAGTGCCGAAGAATTGATGCTTTTGAACTGTGGTGTTGGAGAAGACTCTTGAGAGTCCCTTGGATTGCGAGGAGATCCAACCAGTCCATCCTAAAGGAGATCAGTCCTGGATGTTCATTGGAAGGACTGATGTTGAGGCTAAAACTCCAATACTTTGGCCACCTGATGTGAAAAGCTGACTCATTTGTAAAGACCCTGATGCTGTGAAAGATTGATGGCAGGAGGAGAAGGGGACGACAGAGGATGAGATGGTTGGATGGCATCACTGACTCAATGGACATGGGTTTGGGTGGACTCCAGGAGTTGGTGATGGACAGGGAGGCCTGGCGTGCTGTGGTTCATGGGGTCGCAAAGAGTCGGACACAACTGAGCGACTGAACTGAACTGAACTGAATAGAAACTGTATGACTCAAAAAACCTAAAATGTATCAATCCAGCCCTTTACAAAAAAGTCTGCTGACCCCTGTTCTCAATAATAGTGTGTTACTGGAGCTCTGTGAAAAAAAGAATAAGGATGTTCTTTGAATGTCAAGTTCCTGGAAGATGTGCAGAAAAAATACAGAGGAAACCAGGTGAAAGATTCCAAGAATAGTCTCCCAGTATGGTCGCAAGCTTCACTACCAACAGGTAAAATGCCTACCAGAAGGGCTCCTTAGAGAACCAGTGCCCAGCATTTTCACTGGGGCACTGGTCACACAGACGCCCTGCGCACGGCACCTACAACTTCAGAGCCCCAGAAGGAAAGCAGTTGTTCAGTGAAGATCACACTGTTTTCATGAGCGCTGCAGGCATGGTACCGGGATGGTGGGAGCCCTCCTGAAATCCAGGTTCCAGATGCCAGCCAAGGGCCAATCTTATGAACAGGGCTTTCTAATGACAGCATCACAGGCCTGCTGTGTAAACTCTTTAACGAACTCCCACTCACTGAGAAAGACTCTCAAACTGAAGTTAAGGTGAGCAAGAAAGATCAGCTTACCACATCTACCAGATTCATGGCGGTCTGGAGGAGATAGCACTGCGCTGCCCCTCTCAGCAGGATCTGATGTGTGATCATGGTGCACTGCAGAACGTCCCTGATGGTGGAGAAAACACACGCACTCCCATGGGCTCAGAGAATACTGTGATCATCTGTAGCTACTGACAACTTGATTTATAATACCTACACTTTCTAACGCAGAAAGTCACTGTCAGGAGAGCTGCAAAGCTATTAAATAAGTAAGGCCTCTAGTAGAGTACAATTTTAATATGAAAAAGAATCTTTAAAAACTAACAAGACACTTTCAAAGCACATTTTGGAAATAATTGGTAATCAATACTGATATTTAATAAAAACACTGGCCTTATTTTTAAAGTGATCAAAATCCAACAGTATATATTATGGCATTTATTAACATTTAAATTAGTAATTCACAAAACAAAGTTAAGTTCAACAGCATGTGGGATCTTAGTTCTCCACCTAGGGACTGAACCTGTGCCCCCTTGCAGTGTAAGTGTGGAGTCTTAACCACTGGACCATCAGGGAAATCCCCATGAATAGATTTTTTAATTTGCTTTTTGCTTCTGCAAAATTAAGAGTGAAAAATCAGGATGCCAATATTAACTAAAACCACTCACCATGGATTAAAGCAGCAGAGAACACTTAATTTACTAAGGAAAGTTATGACAAATAACCACACATGAAGATACACAAGAGAAAATTACCTGAGGGCAAGAAGTCCTTCCATACCCAAGGCTTTACATCTTGGGACGTTTGCCAAAGCCTTGGATAGAAACAAAATGGGAACAGCACACCAATGTCTGCTCGTCATCTTCTGAATAAATTTTAACAGGAAACTACCTGAAAGAAAAAGTTTTAAGACATCATTGTTGCTAACAGGCACATGAGAAGATGCTCAAATCATCAGACACTACATAGGGAAATGCAAATAAAACCATAATGAGATACAACGTCACACCCATTAGGATGGCTCTAATCCAAAGGACAGGTGATAACAAGTGTTAACAGGATGTGGAGGCACTGAAGTCTCAGACATTCCTGGTGAGAATGTAATAGTAGCTCCTCTAAAAATTAAAAACAGAGTTACCATATTACCCAATAATTCCACCCCTAGGTATATAATTAAGAGAAGTGACAGATTATATTCGTATAAAAACTTGTATATGAATAGTCACAGGAGTAATTCATATTAGTAGTTAAAAGTAGAAACAATCCAAATATCTACTGATGAATGGATAAACAGAATGTGAAGTATCTATAATATTATTATTGTATTATTATTCAGCTACAAAAAGGAATGATACATGTTATAAGAGGTTAAAGCGTCTGCCTGGAATGCGGGAGAGCCGGGTTTGATCCCTGGGTTGGGAAGATCCCCTGGAGAAGGAAATGGCAACCCACTCCAGTACTGTTGCCTGGAGAATCTCATGGAGGGAGGAGCCTAGTAGGCTACAGTCCATGGGGTCCCAAAGAGTCGGACACGACTGAGCGACTTCACTTTCACTTTCAAGCAAAAAGAAACCAGACATAAAATAAAAGACCATATATTATATGATTCTTTTTATATGAAATGTTTAGAATAAGCAAATCTATAGAGACAGAAAATAAACTCGTGTCTGACAGAAGCTGGGGGAGATGGAAAATGAGATGATTACTTATGGGCATGGAGTTTCTTTTGGGGATAATGAAAATATTCTGAAATTAGTGGTGATGGTTGTACAAATTTGTGAATATACTAAAAACCACTGAACAATTTAAAAGGGTAAATTTTATGGTGTGTGAATTATATCTCAATAAAGCTGATAAAAAAAAAATCAATGTTATTTCAAATTCATTCCCTTTTAGTAAGATGAGTATTCTAGTATATTGTACATACTCTGATAACAAGCAGTTTTATATATATATGTGTGCACGTGTGTGTGTGTATATATTTTAAGTTAAGATAAAAGATAAATTTTTTACTGTTGGAAACCATTCTTTTGTTGGAGATGTTAAAGAAAAATACCATTGGTATCTGGCCTCTGGAATCTGCAAACAGTAATATTAGCTCTTTCTCACAGGTTATTTCTTATCTATACTACAATTACTCTATTTTGAGACATACAAGGATGGTGCTCTATCCCACTTTCTCTGCTAATATGTGATATCTTAAGGGTCTTTAAGTCACATAGTCAATGAAAATGCCTGTTTCTTCAGATCATCATTGTAGAAATCTTTTAAGAAATCACTTTTAAGAAATCCTTGGACAATCCCAAAAGGATATGACATGTATTTTGTATTTCCCAAAATGCCTAGCCCAAAACCAGATATGCTGAATATATTCACTGGAAATCACTGACATAAAAAAATTACAAAGTAAAACCTATAAGTAGACAGTTTACTTGCCCTCATTCTTGCTGGACTATTTAAGTTCCCATCTTTTGCCTAACGCCTCTCTCACGACACAAGGAAGATGGCAACTGTCAAGCTTCTATTTCTCACTCACTCACCACATAAACAAGGGTCTGTCATGCGTCTGGTACAACCACAAACACCAGGCTCTCAGACTCTGCGGGGTGCTGACCACCAACATCTCACTCACACTGTGATATACACACAGGACATGCCCATGTGGTCAGAAAATTAATCCCCAGGCTATAAACTTCCAAACTCTAGCAAACTAAACAATGGTTCTGGCAGTTACCTTCTCCATTCTAATTTTTTTAAAAGTAACCAAAACAATCAAATTTCTATAAATCTAAGGTTGCGATATACAAACGGCCATCTTTTCCCTTTCTTTCCTGACTTTTGAATACACATTACTATTGGTCACTGTTCATCCTATATGCAGATTAAATATTAATACAAAAGGAAAAAATATATATATTTCATAACCAGGGTCACTTTCTACATCACAAAGCCTAGAATGAAGAAAAGGCTTAGTAGGGGAAATCCTGCTACTCAGCAAACAAAGCAACATGGGTTCCATGCTTTGCTTACCAACGGAGCTCATCAGAAAGAAACACATCCTCAATCCGAAGAAGTGGGACACTTCTAAGATACAAGGTCTTATAAAAAGTTTTCTTCTTGTTTAATCTTTCTAAGTCAGTATGTATAAAGCAACAATTTTGACACAATGGATATTCTGTTTATAACTTTTTCCTAAGCCCAGGTTCCTTTTTTCTTTGACTTATTTTGCTAATTTTTGAAATTGAATAGAGATACTTAGAAAGAATGGCAAACTGCAGTACATATTCCATAATCGCTTCCATGCCACAGATCCCAATACTGGTACCGTGCTATATACAAAGGTGAGAGTGTGTACTCAATTTCAAAGGACACTTGCATAATTCTGACAAAATTTGCATTATCCTGAAAAAAAGGAACTAGTTTGACAATACTGATTATAATAATCCTAGGACTCTCCTCAGAGAAGGCAATGGCACCCCACTCCAGTACTCTTGCCTGGAAAATCCCATGGATGGAGGAGCCTGGTGGGCTGCAGTCCAAGAGGTCGCTAAGAGTCGGGCACAACTGAGCGACTTTACTTTCACTTTTCACTTTCATGCACTGCAGAAGGAAATGGCAACCCACTCCAGTGTTCTTGCCTGGAGAATCCCAGGGGCAGAGGAGCCTGGTGGGCTGCCGTCTGTGGGGTCGCACAGAGTCGGACACGACTGAAGCGACTTAACATCAGCCAACAGCAGGACTCTCCTAGAAGGATGGTGCTTATAATCAACATTCTAAAAAATTTTTTCAATTTAAGCTAATAAGTTAAAAAGAAATTCTTTACTGATACATACTCTTTATTTCTTCTGGAAGAAAAGAAATATAAGTGACTAAAAACTTCTGTAATTTCAGTCCCAATGGAGAAACACTTCCTATCAGCTGGCCTGGGGACCTATAGACAAAGGGGGTTAAAAAACAAATATATAAAATCTACTGACAGTTAAGCATACTGAGACTAAGTGCAATATGGCTCAAGTGTCTTTCAACAATAAAACCATCTTCTTCTGAACCTGCATTTTATTTTTCAGTAAAATCTTAAGAATCCCTCCGATTACAAAAACATCAGGATATTACTGAAAAACTGATGTGAGTTAGTAATGGGTTATACTAAGCAGGCATAGATCTCCTTTTATGACACTTTATCTGACACATATGCATCAACCTTGCCAAACAGTATCATTTTAAGAAAAGTCTAGAAATGGTCGTTTAAAATTATATTTTATTATTTCTAACACATACTCCAATGATTTAATACCTTTAAGTATTAAGCAAAAGACATATGTTAGTAATAAGCCACTTCTGCAGAAGCATTTGATCGCTAACATCTACTAAAGCCACTTTTATTTTTGTTTCTTTTGCTTCTGCCAGGAACATTATCTGTTAACTGAACACACTAGTGTGGGAGCAAACTGAAGGCATTTCATAATAAATGTGTCTGTCAACTCTCAGAAACCACCAAGTTGGTTTTACTGCTCTCCAGCTGTCTGCTTCAGAAAGCTATTCAGTAGTAATGAGTTATTTGAAAAATAAAAGTAATTGACAAATCAAGCATTGATATGCTTTTTTGATAGTAAATAGGACTGAATATTAATGTAACTTAGCACAGGTTGATTTAAAATTTTTAAAGAAGTTGACTGTCAGAGTACTTTCTATCAGAAAAGCAAAAGTGCAAGTGTTAGTTACTGAGTCGTGTCCAACTCTTTTGTGACCCCATGGACTGAAGCCCTCCAGGTTTCTCTGTCCATGGTTTTTCCCAGGCAAGAATACTGGAGTGGGTTGCCATTTCCTTCTCCAGGAGATCTTCCCGACCCAGGGATTGAACCTGGGTCTCCTGCACTGCAGGTGGATCCTTTACCACTGAGCCAGCCACCAGGGTGGCTTGCTCTATTAGAGGTATATCAAACAAAAGACTAGCAAGTATAAACTTAGTTATCAGAATTAGAAATATTAATACAACATAATTTCAAAAGCAAGGGAAATTTCTGAAGATACAATTCAAGAGTACAGATAAAGCTCAAAAAATGAGGAAAGGCACAATGCTGACACTCTTCTCAGTATCAAGCTTGATGAAGCGTAAAGGTATTAAATGAGCAACATGTAGTAGAGAATGGCCTCCACCATCTGACATGGAAAGGGAAATGTTAGAACGAACCCTGTGGTAGTGGACTAGAAATGGGTATACTGGTGTGAACGGATGGTTTTTAATATGGATGGAAGGACAGATGCTGAAATATAGATGGGTGAGTCTGCTCAACAGACAGAGCTAAGAAACAGAAACAGAGATGCAAAGACACATATACATACATAAAGATGCCAATTAAACAAATGTGGTAAAACACTATCATTTAGGGAATGTGGATAAAAGGTAAGTCAGAATTCTCCGTATTATTCTCACAACTTTTCTATAAGTCAAAACTGAAAGTTAAAAGGAAAAAAAAGTGTCAAGTGTTGGTTAGCCAAAGCCACCATAAATTCCAAGAGGGCAGAAGTCAGGAGTAAGGGAAAGAAAGTGCCTATGTGAAGTGTCCTTCCCCAAAACCCAAGAAAGGATGGGTTCAGAGTAGGAAAGAAAAGAAAAAGAGAAACCCCAGATACAACTACTAGAAGGACAAGAAGAATCACAAACCCAGAAGGGACAACATGGTAAGAAAAAGCTGAATGTCTACGAGGCAACATATATTTATCCACCAAATGCATTTTTAACAATCTGGTCATATTTCATAATCAAGTTAAATTTATAATCAAATACATATTACTGCATTGCTGCTAAATAAAATGCATGTTTACCTGCTGTATAGAGAGCTCTCTGAAAGTGCATCCATTAATGGTCCAATGATAAACTAAAAAAAAAAAAAGGAAAAAAAAATCTGACGTTACGCTGTAACTGTAATTTTGAAAAGTCAACTTGCCCTAACTGTACATCCTACGCAGGCCTACTGAAGAGCTGTTATAAGCAATCTCTTATGCTGCAGGCTGATTTATGATAGCCTTGGAGGATACCTTAATCCCAGGTATCAAACCAAACTTTCCAACCTGATAAAAATGTATGGAATACTAAGAGAGCACATGCTGTGCTGAGAAAGAAGAAAGGAATCCAAAGAAGGGACACATGGTAGAAAATAAAGGTAGTGACTAGTGAAAAACAGAAAGATACCCAAGATAAAACTTAAGCCCCTGTACCTGGATGATAAATGGGGAAAAGCATATCTTCGAAAACATTAGAAGACAAAAGCATGCTTTCAGGAAGTGCAAGAAGGCTAGGAGAATGTAGAAAAAGGATGCATACTAAAACACCGTACATGTACGTGGATAATTAGGGACATTTAGGTTACCTCTAAATGACAGGTAAATTACTATTCCTAAGTCTATGATCATCCAACTCATGTCATCATAACAGGACTTAAAATCACAGCTGTAATTCCCACAGGGTCATCACTCTGTGTGATTTCTGACAAGAGGAAGTACACATTCTAATAACATAGCTCAAACAGCAACCCCTGCTCAGTACTGCAGACAGTAATTCACTGACTCAGAACCGGAGGAGTAGCATCACTAGACAAAGAGCAATAATTCAGTGCTTCAGAACCATGGAGAGAGTATCACTAACATACTTCTAGTCCAGGGTTCACACTGCTGACTTTTGTTCAGAATACAGATAACCAAGGACTACTTTTCATCACGGTAATGATGCAGCAGCCTGTCGACAAAGCCCAAGTATGAGAGCCTAGTTTAGAGATATAGGGTTTGTTTTCAGCAAATCTCTGAAGTGTTATTTGCGATTTTCAAGCCCCAGTATGTACTTTTGAAGATCACATAAGATACAACAAATGCCTTCTCCTCTTATCTTCTGACAGAGGGAACAAGGGAAGGGAGAGGGTGCCATTACCTCAGAAATTTCTGGTGAAAATGGAAGAATCCTTGTTTCATACAGTTCCAAAAAATGGGTAACGCCTTCTTTAGTCAGGATTTTATTTTCACTTTCAAACATTCTTTTATAAATGCACAGATGCCAGGATGGGTGAAAGAGCCAGCATCCTGTGAAAATAAACACCCAAAGTTGACTTTGATTCTCACATTACATGGCTCCACATAGACTATATATTCATAAATAAACACACACACAAATACATTAACTTCATTACCACAATCACGTTCAAAGGTGTTTAACTACTGAATAACCAAAATCACTTCAGTATTCGATTTTCCATTTTCAGTTTCATTTAGAAAGACTGCAAGCAAATGTCAGAGTGACTACAGTGTACAAAATTAAATATGATTCCACACACACAGGTTGGAACTTTAGGTATGGGGTGATTTCAACCAATTCTCTCACCTTACTTCAATCCATTTTTCATCTGAAACTGTCCCTCCTCTGTTTAAAACCCTTGAGTGGCTTCTCAAAACTCAGAATAAAATCCAAACCAGGCATGAAACTGCCCCTGACAACTACTCCAGCCTCAGGCCACCCCTCCAGCACCACTAAACTGTGCCTCACTAGTCGGGTGCTCTACCCGCTGGAGCCACTCCCATCTCAGGGCTTCTACACCCAGAGCTGTCTGCTCCACTCTGAGTCAGTCCTAAGGCAGGCCTTGGCTGGCTTGCCTCACCAAGGTATGGCCTTACTAGTATTTCATTGCTGTCATTTTTTTGTCGTCTCTCTAGAACTTTATAATCAAAACCATTTTTTCCTGGAAAACGGACCAAAAATCAAGTGAAAAATAGTTCTTCTGTCTCACCACTTCACCCCAGTGCTCAGTACGTACTGGACACTAAGTATGCATCTATTAAGTAATTACATGAATGAGTGATAAACAAAAAATGAAATAAGTATGTACCTTAGAGATACTCTAACTCTTTTCAAATATCCTTAATATTTTTAGGAAAAAAATTCAGCATTTTAAACTCATGGCATTCTATAAATACATCAGTCCCTTTGTGTGTGTTATTTACATCAAGATGCTTGTTCAATTCTTTGGCAGTGGTAATTTTTCAAAATCTGTCACTGCTATTTGATTTGTTTTGCCGAGAGCTGTGGGCAAAATGTGGTAATAAGAGAATCATTTTAACAGTAAATGCATAAGTGAAGTCACAACAGGATTTAATTAAATTCTAGCCCCAGGTGGGACTATAGATTCTTATGGTCTGTGAAAAATTCTAGTGTATCAGAAAACAACCATAGCAATCAGCTGAATAAAGCTCAATTCCTAAGGGGTCACACTATTAAAGTTGTAATTATCTAAAGCAGGCACTGAAACCCATTTACCTAGGTTAACTCTCATGTGTAAACACGATAATGCAGCATTTCATCATTCATATGAATACAAAACAGCCTGCATTTAGCTGTCTCATTTATCTAAACTTAATTTCGTAAGATAATTTTAGGAAGCTCCATCTTCATTTTATTTCTCCTAAAAAGCCCTCATAATATAGTACTGATTAAGGACTTAAAAACTATATTTAAAATAGTATCTTAGAATTTTCCCTTCCCCAGAAGTCTAACCTACAGAACAATGGCTGAAATGCTAAGAAAGCAACTTTAACAATGAAACAGATATATTAAGAGAACAAAGCTGGAAAGCAGTTAGAATATATAATACCAAACAACGCTTATTAAAAAATGAATAATACACCATACATAAAACATTACCAAAGAGTCCTTATCTTTTAAGGATATATACTGAGATAATTACAGATGAAATGATATGCTGTCTAGGAATATGCTTCAAAATCATTTGATGAAGAGTGAGCAAGTGAGGCCCCATGCAATGTAAGACAGGAACTGATCACTGCAGAAGCTAGGTGATAGGGTTCATCATACAAACTCTTCTCCTTCTGTAAATGTTTGAAATTTTCCATAATCCTAAGTTTATAAAATTACCATGCCTCTAAATTATAGAAAACTCTGCAGCCATTTAAAATTAAATTCTCAAAGACTATTTAAGGACATAGGTAAGTGCACTTGGACATACTGCTGAGTCAGAAAAAAACATTATGAACAATCAATCCACAAGGAAGGTATCTGGAATATTAGCAGCTGTCTCCCGGTAGCAGCGAATTTATATATTCATATAACATTCTCCACAAAGAACAAGAATTAGTTATAAAATAAGGGGGTAAATGATGCATCATAAAAAATCAAAATAAACCAGCCATTACCATTTTCCTCCGACACTGCATATTCAAATAGACCGTTTAGCTTTGGTAAAACTGGCTTTATAACATGTATCTGAAAACAAAAGCAAAAAGCCATAGGAAATGAAAATTCACCTTTAAAAACCAAAGTATTGTTATACATTTATTTAAGTCACTCTTCTGTTCCTCCCCCCACAACCTCCACCCTCCCTGACCCCACCACACCCATGTAAAAAAATGTGCAGAAGGTGCCTGATTTTTCCAGTTTTTAAATCATACAAATTCAAGACTGAGTATGGCAAAGCTAATAAATATAACCTAGAACATAATTACAGTAACATTACATTTATAGAGTATCATAAATTATGTCATGTAATCCTTAACTGTCCTGGGAAGCAGGCAGGGCTGATAACACCAGTATTACAAAGATGAAAATATACTGAAATGCTTTCTCTAGTCACTCAAGTTGTTCAAGGCCACACATTTAGACATAGAGCCAGCTCAGGGTTCAATGCTCTTTTTTCTTAGACTCTTGCAGATACCAGCGTCTAATGTACATATCCTAGAAACTAAAGGCAACTAACTTAAGAGTTTCTTAACAGTGAGGGTGTTATGGATGCACTGATTAAGGAAAACCATAGTTTATATAAATTTGGAAATGTTTTTCGTTTAGTCCGCATCCCCACACCTACATACATTTAGCACATATGAGTACTTCTTTATTTCAGTCAACAGTCAGTGCATCTGGACTGACACCTTACAGTCACTCCATGATGGCTGGTCCCATAGCAATCTGCAGCTTACATACTGGGAACTCCTATAACAAACAGGTCTCCAACTGTGGTCCCTAGAACAGCAGCATATGTGTCTCCTGGGAATATGTAAAATATTTCAATTCTCAGGCCACACCACAGACCTAATAAATCAGAAACTCTGCAGACCAGATCCAGCAACTGATACTTTAATAAGGCACCAGGATGATTCTAATGAATGTAAATCGAAATGTTCATCTCTAAAGAGAGTCCTCCTAACTTAAAAATTCCATGTTCCTACGAAGATTAATTCAAAGTCAACTGAAAATGATTTTTCAGGTTTCTATTCTCGGAACCAAAGAATGCAAAGATGTAAGAACTGAAAGGAAGAAAAGAAAGCCTACAAAATCAAAGGGTCACTATTACGTAATAACAACTGACCTCAGACTTTAAGTAACATTTTCCTCACTGTGTATTTCTTTGGAGATTATTTATAACATAGAGAAACTAAAACCTAACAAACACTTTAGAAGTAAATGTCAAGGGAAGATCAAATAAGACCAAATCCTTTGAATGATAAATTAAGTCAACCAAAGTATTCTTTAATTTCCTGAGTTTACATTGTGTTGTTGTTCAGTCCCCCAGTTGTGTCCACTTCTTTTCGACCCCATGGACTGCAGCACGCCAGGCCTCCCTGTCCCTCCCCATCCTTCCAAGTTGCCCAAGTTCATGTCCATTGCATCGGTGATGTCATCCAGCCATCTAACCCTCTTGACGCCTTTTTCTCCTGCCTTCAATCTTTCCAGGCATCAGGGACGTTACATGAGAGTCAGCTATTCACATCAGGTGAGCAAAAAGTTGGAGCTTCAGTTTCAGTGTCAGTCCTTTGAATGAGTATTCAGGGTTGATTTCCCTTTAGACTGACTGCTTTGATCTCCTTGCTGTCCAAGGGACTCAGGAGTCTTCTCCAACACCACGGTTTGAAGGCATCAATTCTTTGACTCTCTGCCTTCTTTATGGTCCAGCTCTTACAACTGTACGTGATCACTGGGAAGACCATAGCCTTGCCGATAGAGACATTCATTGGCAGAGTGATCTGTCTGCCTTTCAATACACTGTCTAGGTTTGTCATAGCTTTCCCGCCGAGAAGCAACTATCTTCTGACTTCATGGCTGCAGTCACCATCCGTAGTGATTTTAGAGCATTTAGAAGAGGAAATCTGTCATTGCTTCCACCTTTTCCCTTTCTATTTGCCATGAAGTAATGGGGCCAGATGCCATGATCTTAGTTTTTTCTTTTAAATATTTAGTTTTAACCCAGCTCTTTCACTCTCCTCCTTCCTGAGTTTACATTTAACCTTAATCTATGCTGGAAAAGAAAACAGGATTCCCTGGTAGCTCAGATGGTAAAGAGTCTGCCTGTAATATAGAAGATCTGAGTTCGACCCCTAGGTCTGGAAGATCCCCTGGAGAAGGAAATGGCAACGCACTCCAGTATTCTTCCCTAAAAAATCCCATGGACAGAGGAGCTTGGCAGGCTATAGCTCATAGGGTTGTAGAGAGTCAGACACAACTGAGCGACTTCACTCACTCATGCTGGAAAACAAGGTACGCTTGCATTCCATTATGCTATATCCAAGCTGACCTTTCTGTATTGGTTCTACAGAATGTTTGGGGGAAAAAAAGAAACTGCACCTGTACATGATTTGATAAAATATGAAAACACTTACCTGATTTCCTTCGAGAGTTTCCATAATTAAAATATAGTTTTCCCAAAACTTTAGAAGCTCATCTTTTTTCTTCTCAGACCACCAAAACAGACTTGGGCCTGATATGGTTTAAAAAAGAAAATCAGTTTCTAGATTTAGTTCCTAAATAGAAAATTTTATGTTTCTAAACATAAGGAGACAACAATCCACCAACTACAGCAATAACAAAATCCAAAGCCAGCTCAGCCAGTGACTCAACCCCAACAATCTAACAGAGTACCTATCTCTAAGGCATAAATAATTCAGTTGCTACTGAAAAAAAGTAATCTCATTGCCAAGAGATAAAACAGAAAACAAAACCAGACTCAAAGATGGTCCAAAAATAGAACCTACATATACCTGTGATTAGTATGTTAAAGGATCTAATGGAAAAGGTGAACAGGCACAAACAGATGGGGATTTCCAGGAGACAGAAACTAAAAAAGTGTCAGGCGGAATTCACAGAAAAGACATAAAGGACCCTTTGATTAAATTATCAGATACTCAAGGTCTTGAAGGTAAGAACTCCAGGAAAAGAGCTTCGACACAGGATCAGGTGAAGGGAGTCCCCCAGGTAAAAGTGAAGGCAGATCTAAGAATGTCAGTGGTGTTCACAAGGCTGAGCTTGTAATGAGACTTTTCTAAAGTCTCTTCTAGAGTCTCTTTTCTGAAAGTCTCTTCTAGAGACTTCTTCAGGAAAATTTATAATGACTGATGATCTCACTAGTACAGGAAAGATTTAAACGACTAAGAATTTGGGGCTGAATTAGTGGTAAGTATGGAGGCAACCAAACATAAATGACAAATACAAGGAAAACTTGCAGGAAGGAAAAAATAAATCATAGATTACTACATAGATCACTGGTGAACAGTACTTGCATAGTCATAATTTTGTTGAACTCACATTTAATCAAAATTGCAAGTAAGATAATGGGTTT
This sequence comes from Bison bison bison, assembly GCF_000754665.1. Lineage (NCBI taxonomy): Eukaryota > Metazoa > Chordata > Mammalia > Artiodactyla > Bovidae > Bison > Bison bison. Next base: position 936,753 of record NW_011495024.1, read on the forward strand.
TATGGTATTACTAGATTATGTCAAGATATAGGGATAGACACCAAAATAATCAGCTGAAAGAGGTAAAAGTGGCTGCTCTTTGAAATAAAGGAAATATAGATGGGAGGCAAACATAAGACTATTGCTTATCTTTAAAACTGCAGAATGATTGATGCTTTAAAATAAATAAATTTTAAAATAAAATAAAAATGTTTTCCAGCGACAGCTCTCACTGGATGATCATCAACTTGCGGGCTATTAAAATATCTACTATCTGATTTTAAACGTGTATAAAAATATAATCTACTCACATCTTCAGCGGAACAAAACTCTTTTACTAGTATAAATAAATAAGTAGGCAGCCACAGTTGAAAGGATAGAAATTTTCCATCCATTGAGGCAGTTTTGACTCAATCAATTCATTTTGGACTTCGATAGATCAAAATAAATTTAAATGACTTAAGTGTATTTTCACACATTTCAGTGAACAAACTGATCAATAGTAACAAACCAAACTAAAGGGAGCCCTTGCTATTTTGTCCACTTTTATCCTGTAAAAAACTGGTAGGACGCACAGGCTCAAAATGTAAAATTAATTAATTAATAGCTCATTCTATTAAATCAACTGCAAAAATACCTTCCGCCAAAGGTCGACTTAAGGCCCATATACTTAACTAATATTAATAAATCCCCCTAAGAGAACTACCGAAGGATTGTGATGGGTTTCCCATGACAAAATTCTAATACTCAAGGCTCAATTCGAAGGTCAGTACATGCAAATACTTTTCCTTTCAATTTGATGGGTGCTATCCCTTCTTTTCTATTTGAACGAGCCCACGATATAGTGCAATTTTGGTCTGTTAATATCCTGCTGGACTAGTTCCTAAATTATTCCACGAATGCAGTATTCCACCCGCTCTGGGTCAGAGAATTTATCCTAAATGGGGACTCTTCTAACAGTGCTGCAGTGATTTGCTACAGTTCAGAGAACACCCTCGAGATGAGGTTCCCAAGGTTTATCAGGTTCTATGGGGACCACGAGAATAACCAAATTCTGTACGAATCGCGGAGACAGCACCGGAAGCAGAAAGGCCGGCCTCGCAGAAAGTCAAGTAGGGATGGGCCAGGGAGCAGAGGCAAGTACCGGTTCCTTCGCCGGGGGCGCACGCGCAGTCGGTCCCCAGTTCCGCCGACACCTCCACAGCCCGCTGCAGCAGGTAGCGCGCCCGCTTGCGCGTCAGGGCGTCCTCAGACCAGGCCAGCCCGGCCTGCACCGTGCTCCAAAAGCGCCAGCAGCGCCGGGCGTCTAGGCCCGCCTCGCGCGAGGCAGGCACGCTGTCTGCGCCGGGCTCTGGCAGTAGCTTCTCGGCGAGGGCGCTCAGAATCAGCAGCTGCGACCCGACGCGGCCCGGCCCCTCAGACACCCCGGGCGCAACCAGCCCGCCCCACACAGCCCGCAGCGCCGCCCCGCCGCACCGGCCCAGAGCCGGCAGCAGCCGCCCGGCAACCAGCGCCGCAGCGTCCGGGGACGG
>NW_011495024.1:938753-952585 GCF_000754665.1 Bison bison bison
CGCGCCGCCGCCCCCGGGCTCCCAAAGGAAGGCGCCGGCGTGCGCGAGTGCGTGCGCGTGCGCGTGCGCGGCTGTCCCGAGCACCCGCCCGCAGGTAGGAGGCTTGCAGCCTCGCCTTGGTCCAAGTCGCGGCGCTTTGGGCGGGTCGTACCAGAATGGCCTGGGTAGCTTTTTAAGGAAAAGAGGCTCTCTCGTGAAACGTTAATGTAGTATCTACACCAACTCCATCGATTCTTAATTGGAGATTGGCCTGTCCGGGGGCTCTAAATCATTTTAGAGTGCCATGAGAATAGGCCAGAGGTACATTTGGAAGGTGCGCTCACCGTCACCTAGGTTGTTATTGAAAAGGAGCAACCTGGCACCACCCACAAAGACATTGATACAGTGGGTCTGCAGTGGGCTTCCGAAAGCTGCATAAAAAAATAAATACTGAAAACAGAAGAATAATTCAGGAGCCGTGCAAAGTACTGTAGGAATGAGCTAAGGATAGAGCTGAAAACGAGATGCCCACACCATCACTGGCAGTCAAATGCCCAAGCTGACTCTAGCATGCGGTTCTTCCCACACAATGCTTGTGCTTCCACATGCAGTCCCCAAATAGTTCTTTTGTCTGTATTTTCTGTATTTCTGACAGCGTCTACTGCTAAATACAGAAACAGAAAAACCTCACCTAAGCATGCACCATACTGGTTTGGTTTATGGCTCAATCCTAGGCAAACTGAATCAGTGAGGTGAGTTTTCTTTGCCTTCCAACCACACCACAAAGATCTCTCCCTTAGTCCATGGAGAAGTCACAGTTGCCCCTTTAAAGAGCTTTATGTGTAATAAACATAATGGATAAAGTGTAATTTAAAGTTACTTAAGTTTAAGTGTATTTTATGCAATTTAAAGTTATTTGATTTTTATATTTTATGTTTTATATAATTTAAATATATAGTTATCCAACATCATACATGCAAGATTTTTTTCCATGTTTCAGAGTCATTCGGTTTTCCATTGACCACATGCATAAAGGTTTTTATTGTAAGGCTTCCCTGGTGGCTCAGGGGTAAAGAAAATGCCTGCCAGTGCAGGAGACAAGTTCTGGAAGATCCCCTGGAGAAGAAAATGGCAACCCACTCCAGTATTCTTGCCTGGGAAATCCCAGGGAGAGAGGAGCCTGGCAGGCTGTAGTCCACCGAGTCGCAAAAGAGTCGGACATGACTAAACAACAATGACAACAATTTAGATTGTGTCAGCAAATATCAGTTGCCTTCAGCATTTAAAAAACATCAGTTTGGGGACTTCCCTGGTGGTCCAGTGGTTAAAATTCTGTGCTTCCACTGCAGGGGGCACATGAGTTCCGTCCCTGGCTTGGCAACTAAGATCCTTCATGCCCTGCAGCAAGGCCGAATAAATAAACATCAGTTTCCTTCAACATATATTCTTTATATATCTATCAAAAATGGACAAAAGTCTTGAGCAGACTTTGAGCAAATAAAGATAGGCTAATGTAAGCATCTGGGAAGGTATGGAGAATCATTATTCCTCCCAGACATGCAAATTCAAGCCTCAAAGAGATAGTACTTCACACCCATCTGAATGGCTAAAATTTTAAAGACTGCAACTGCCAAAGGACTCTTAAGGGTTTCCTCCTCTTGAAACCCTGTCTGTCTTCCTCTAGTTTTCACCATATACCTTTGTTCTGTTTTTTCTTTTTCTTATTTCCCCAGCTGTTTCTTCTCCATCCTTTTGGGAAGGACTCCTCTTTCTATTCCTGATCTGCTCATATGGATATTTCCAGACTTACATCTCTAGATTCCTGTTCTTCTCACTCTTTAAAATTTCCCTGAATAGCTTCATTAAAACTACAGATTCTACTACGATTTACATTGTTAATGATGAAAAAACTCTAGATGTCCAGCACCCAATCTCTCTCCCGAACTCCAAACCTATCTGCCTACTGCCTACGAAACTGAATGTCCCTCAAGACATCACTCTCAATCTCCACTTTTAAGAAGGTCACCTTATTATCTTAATTCTTTCATCCCTTCCCCCATTGTTACTATCCCCACCAATGTACTTCTTCCTGTACATTTCCTATTTAGGGGAGTGGCCATAACTCATTCAGTTGCCCAAGTCAAAAAACCTGGGAGCCAAAATGTTATCAAGCCAGATTTTGGTCCACTTGCCTGGATGTGCAGTTAAGCCAATCTACTGACACCAGGTGGCAGGGAAGTTTATTGCAGATGCCAAGCAAGGAGTCCAGGCAGCTAGTGCTCAAGAGGCCTGAACTCACTGAAGGCTTCCAGGAAAAGGTTTTTAAAGACATGTGGAACGATTTCTGCAGAGCACCTTCTGAGCGCTGACAGAAGAAGTTTTAGACTCCCCTCATTTCTTACTAAGATGACAACAATAACTTTCTGCCTGATTCACTCTCCACCCAAGGGCACATGCCACATTGCTACCAGGATGACCTTCCTAAAATTAAGCCACAGCTACCCATGACCCCCAGAATTATGGCTGAATTTCTTAGCATGTCATCCCAGATGCCTCTTGAGGTGGCCCTGCCTATTTCTCCAGCCTCCTGTCCTCATGCCCCACGTACACCTTGATTTTGAAGTCCCCAGAACATGCCATGTGCTCTCACTTTGTCTTTCAAAAGGCTTTCCCTCTTCTGGAAGACTCTTACTCCATTTGACTAAGACACAGTTCACACTGTCATTTCTCCAGAAAGTCATTTCTTTTTTTTCTTTTTTTTTTTTATTTTGGGGTGTGTCATGTGACATACAGGACCTTAGTTGCCTGACCAGGGATCGAACCTGTGCCCCATGCATTTGGAACATGGAATCCCAACCACTGGACTGCCAGGGAAATCCCAGAAAGTCATTCCTTGAACCTCATTCCCACTCCAAACACCCATTCCACCGAGGTGGTGTCCCCCTCTTCCAAACTCCCCAAACATCCTAGCATATCTCCTCTGCAGCATTTGTCACACTGTTGTAACCACAGGTTTACTTCTCTGTCTCCTCCCCCCGTGAGCAATTTGAGGGCTTATCAGGGGCTATGGGTGGCTATGAGGGGCTATGGGCTTCTCTGCTAGCTGAGCAGTAAAGAATCTGCCTGCAGTGCAGGAGACACACAGGAGACTCAGGTTTGATCTCTGGGTGGGGAAGATCCCCTGGAGGAGGAAATGGCAACCCACTGTAGTATTCTTGCCTGGGAAATCCCTGGTGGGCTACAGTCCATGGGGTCTCAAAGAGTCAGACATAACTGAGCACTCATTCATATCATGTCATATCATATCATGGGCTATATCTTTTATCACACTAGTCCCAGCATCTGCACCTCTGGTTGTATCATGCTCAAGAAATGTTTATCCCCTACTCCTCAGGGAAGACCCAAACTATAGGGCATCTATAAGAAGCCCTTCACAATGCCTTAATGGTACTTCTGTCTTCCCCAAGCTTTCAATTGTGGTAATAACAATAGCTAACAGTTACTTATCATACTTAAAAAGAATATATGGTAATATATTTACCTATAATACTGTATTGAATTCTCAAAATAACTCAGAAATGAAGTGCTATTATTTTTCTCAATTTACAGGTGAGGAAACCGAGCAGGGAAGAGAGTAAGTACCTTGACCCAGTGTCACACGATGAAAAAGCAGCAGAACTGACTCAAAGCTGTGCACTCTGCTACATTACCTCTAAAACACCAAGAATGCAAAATCCGCAGTTGCAATTAGATTCACTACCTACATAATCTGCACTCCCAAGGTCTAGGAATGTGGTAGGAATGAATGAATGAATTTGTGTGCTTCTGGCATAGCTCATGATCTCCTTTTCAAATGAGGATTTCAGTTTTAATTTATTGTGTAGCCTACACACCAAATGTAGTACCAGAAGCCTGGTAGCCACTGAAAAAGCGTTTGGAACAGAGTGAATACAAATTCCGTATTTTACAGTGAGAGAGTTATAAATTGATCAGTCGGAAAATTTCCAGGGACACTAGTTTATAACTAGTTAGTTTCAGGTGTAGAGCATTTTGCCCTACCTCACTGTGAGATTGGCTTGCCTTTTTGGAAGTCTGAGGTCTTCTGTCAGCGCTCAGAAGGTGCTCTGTAGAAACCGTTCCACATGCTGATGAACCTCTGATGTATTTGTTGCAGGGGGCGGTGGGGGAGGGAGTCTCCCCATCTTACTCCTCCACCATCTTGAACGTCTTCTCTGGGACATAATGACTCAAACATGAGCATTTGAGAGCTGAAGTCCTTGTTGCCTTGTTCAGCATGCAACAATATGCTGCTTTGATAGACAGAGGAGACCTGTGTGAGAAACAGCCAGTTACCCCTGTTCTTTCCCATGAAGATGTGGGGTTGCACTGGAAGTCGTGTGTGAAAGGCGTTTAGAAGAGTTTGCTTCCCCAACTGCTTTCGAATTTCCTGTTTTGTTCATAAGTGATTTAGGGTTTATGACTAGTTTTTTTTTTTTTTAACTGAAGTATACTTGACTTACAATGTTATGTTAATTTCAGGTGTACAGCAAAGTGATTCAGTGATACATACTTGTATGTGTGGGTTTTTTTTTTTTCCAGATTCTTTTACCTTTTAGGTTACTGTAAAGCATTGAGTAAAGTTCCCTGTGCTATACAGTAGGAGAGATGGCCGGTCAGCTGTGAGAGCCAGAGGTGGAGGATGGAGCACATCCCAGGAATTGGTCCTCAGAGACCACTGCCAGACACTCATGTCCACAAGGCAAAGCACAGGTGGAGTTTCTCCCTCAGAAGCACACACATGTATTGCCCGAGGAAACAGCATGGGGCAGGCTTGGGGTCCAAGGGGTCCTGGAGAGAGTGGTGCATGAATCCATGACTATATGAGCAAGAGTAAAGCACCTCAAGAGGAGGCAGGGTACTCTAACACGTGTCCACACTGGCACCACACTTTGATGTTGAAATAGCAATTAGTCTGGTAGAGCCATTAAGGAGAACTGTATGGAGTTTCCTCAAAAACCTAAAAACAGAGTTGCCATATGATTCAGTGACCCCACTCCTGAGCATACATCCAGGAAAAAAACTATAAAAGATATACATACACCCTTATATTCATAGCAGCACTGTTTACAATAACCATGACATGGAAACAACCTAAATGTCCATCAACAGATGAATGAGTAAAGAAGATGTGGTGCATAAGTACAATGGAATACTTGCCGTTTAGTCCCTATGTTGTGTCCGACTCTTTGCAACCCCATGAACTGCAATACCCAAAGCTTCCTCTCCTTCAATCTCCTTGACTTTGCTCAAATTCATGTCCATTGAGTCAGTGATGCCATCCAACCATCTCATTCTCTGTCACCCCCGTCTCCTCTTGCCCTCAATCTTTCACAGACACTCATGTCCACAAGGCAAAGCACAGGTGGAGTTTCTCCCTCAGAAGCACACACATGTATTGCCCGAGGAAAGAGCATGGGGCAGGCTTGGGGTCCAAGGGGTGCTGGAGAGAGTGGTGCATGAATCCATGGCTATATGAGCGAGACCCAGCATCAGGGTCTTTTCCAGTGAGTCAGCTCTTTGCATCATGTGGCCAAAGTATTGGAGCTTCAGCTTCAGCATCAGTCCTTCCAATGAATATTCAGGGTTAGTTTCCTTTAGGATGGACTGGTTGGATCTCCTTGCAGTCCAAGGGATTCTCAAGAGCCTTCTCCAACACTGCAGTTCAAAAGCATCAGTTCTTCAGCGCTCAGCTTTCTTTATAGTCCAGCTCTCACATCCATACATGACTACTGGAAAAACCATAGCTTTGACTAGATGGATCTTTTTCAGCAAAGTGATGTCTCTGCTTTTTAATACACTGTCTAGGTTTGTCATAGCTATTTTTGCAAGGAGCAAGCATCTTTTAATTTCAGGGCTGCAGTCACCACCTACATTGATTTTGGAGCTCAAGAAAATGAAATGTGACACTGTTTCCACATTTTCCCCATCTATTTGCCATGAAGTGATAGGACTGGATGCCATGATCTACCATGATTCCATGTATGCAATGGAATACCACTCAACTATAAAAAGAATGAAATAATGCCATTTACAGCAACATGGATGGGACCCAGAGATTATTATACTAAGTGATTCAGAAATAGAAAGCCAAATAGCATATGATACCACTTATATGCTGAATCTAAAATAGAACGCAAATGGATGCATCTGTGATAGAGAAACAGACTCACAGACATCGAGAACAGACGTGTGGTGGCCAAGGCTGGAGGGGTAGCGGAGGGATGGCTTGAGAGTTTGAAGTTAGCAGATGCGAACTGTTATTACAGACAGGATAAACGACAAGGTCCTACTGTATAGCACAGGGAGCTATATTCAATATTCTGTGATAAATTATAATGGAGAAGAATATGAAAAAGAATGTACATGTGTATAGCTGAGTCACTTTGCTGTCCAGCAGAAATCAGTACAACATTGTAAATGAACTATACTTCAATAAAATAAATACCTTTAAAAAGATTGGTGCACAGGGCTCAAGACCCCACTCAAAAGACTTCTTCTTAAGTGCAGTGTCTTACATGCGTGTCTGCTCTGGAATGACGGGCACGACCCAAAACTCTGATCTGTCAAGAAGCTGACATTTCTCTGGACAGAAGATGGTGCTATTGTCAACGCAGTGTGCTTTTGCCATCTTTTCCATTTAGTGTCAGAGCTGCAAAGTGGAAGACGGCTACAGAAAGAAAGAAAATAGCAATCGCAGAGCGAGATTTCAGCTGGCGTCTTCAGTGAACCTCTGAGGATCAAAGAATGGGAGCAAGCTGCTTGATAGAGTCCTGATTCTTGCTTTGTGATGTCTCCTGTGAAAACCTTTCAGAGAATCTCCAAGGAGAAAATTGCCAACACAGTCTCGGTAATAGGTTTGTGTGAAGGGCAACATCTAGAAAACTCAAATTCCCCGTGGAGCTCAGTGTCAGACACCATCAGTTATTAACCCAATATTCATACTTTCTCCTCTCTTGCTCACAAAATTCCAGTTTCCTTTGAGATGACAATATGTTAACCCCTGGGGCAAGGTCTCATGCTCACAAGACCCAACCATCCTTACAGTTAGAGGCGAGGGCTAGCTCTGAGTCCCAGTCTTGGACAATGAGACTGAAGTGGAAGGTGGCTTGTGTAGTCTGGGAATGGTTTTTTTTTGTTTTTGTTTTTTAAGAGATGACACTTTTCTTCTTCTTTTTTTAATTTTTAAAAATATTTATTTATTTGGCTATGCCAGGTCAGGTGCTAGTGGTAAAGAGCCTACCTGCCAATGCAGGAGATGTAAGAGATGTGGGTTCAATCCCTGGATTGAGAAGATCCACTGTAGGAGGGCATGGCAACCCACTCCAGTGTTCTTGGCTGGAGAATCTCATGGACAGAGGAGCCTGGCGGGCTACATTCATGGGTTGTAAAGAGTCGGATACCACTGAAGTGACTTAGCATGCATGCTCTCCAGATTTTAGCTGTGACACTTGGGACCTTTAGTTTCTACATGTGAACTCTTAGTTGCAGCATGCGGGATCTAGGTCCCTAACCAGGGGTTGAACCCCAGGCTCCCTGCATTGGGAGAGCAGAGTCTTAGCCACTGGACCATCAGGAACATCCCCATCTGGGAAAGCTTTTGTTTTCTGATAAAAGAGACCATCGCTGCCTCATCCCTCCTCTACTCCTGTCTGCTTGAACGCAGTGTGTTCTCTGCATCTCCAGTTGTCATCTCCAAGCCACAAGAGAATAAGGAGCAAAGAGCAAACTCCGCATGAAAGGCGCAAGGAAGGAGACTGAGAAGGGGCCTGGGTTCCTTGGAGGTGCTCAACCCACGCCAGCAAGTATCCATTTCTGGACTTACTCTTCTAGGAGAAAAATCGGCCCCTATTTGCTTAAGCTTCTTTTGTTGGTTTTTCTGTAAGTGCAGCCACGCATTCCTCCCTGCTAAGAACTCCTACCCAGTTGTGTGTTATTTAGTAGTATAAGCTCAGTTCGTTTGAGCATCTTATTCTTTCCTCATAGACGAGCCTCCTTCTGACAAATAAGCACCAGCATTCCTGCCTTGAAACGCACACTGGCTGGACCAAGCCCTGCGGGTCCTTGTTGATCCAACAAAGAAGGAGGAGGCTACACAATTGGCTCTGGGCATCCACTGGCCTTTTTCCTCTTCCTCAACTCATACTCAAGGGGCTGGTCAAGCTAAAGTTTGTAAGGACTGTCACTAGCATCTGTTGAATATGTACATGTTAGCTCTGCCTTTCTAGGAAAAAAAAAAAAAGATTGTTACTTGTGTTGGCCTAACTCAGAGATTCTCATCTCAGGACCCAGTAGAATCATCGGGAATCTTGAATCCCTGGGAGCAGCGTGTTCACACAGAATGTCTGGGCCTCATCCCAGACCAGGGAAACCAGAAACTTCAAGTGCAAGGTGCAAGCCTCCAAAAAAAAAATTTTTTTAACTGTGCCACATGGCACGTGGAATCTTAGTTCCCAGACCAGGGCTTGAACCTGTGTCCTCTACAGTGGAAATGTAAAGTCTTAATCACTGGACCACCAGGGAAGTCCCATATGAATTTTTTAAAAAAGCTCCACAAGAGGGTTGAGAAATGCTGGCCTTGCTCTAGCACCTAGTCACTCATTATAGATGTTCACAAGAATTATGGGAGAGAAAGGATAAAAACTTTCAGGACAAGCCATCCTTTCAACACTCAGAAAACCACCCTGCTATAGATAGATACTGTCTCGTCTCCACTCGAGATGGCCTCACTCACTTGGAGATGCACAGAAGGAGAGGTAGGGGGTGCTGGGAAATTTACCAGCCTAACTATGAAAATGATGGGATATGACTGAGGTCCCCAGGAAGGACATGCCCATACTGGGCAAAATACATCTGTATCTCACCTGGGATCCCAAGGAAACTGCCTTGAAATCCATCAAACTTTCCACCAGCATACCTTTTAAAAACAATCTGAGAATCACCCTTCCTCCCATCCTTCCTTCCGTTTTTGATTTTTCTGCAAAGTGGTCCTGCGTGAGTGTGCTTCCCTGATGTAGTGATGGTAGAATTACCCAGGGGATGCTTCAGTCCACAGGCCTTGGGTATCACGGTTCCCATCAGATCCCCGAGTTTGGCAGGCAGGGAGTGCAGGACAAAGCCTGCTCATCCACTCTATTTGTGAGGCAGAATCAGAATTCTCAGGCTTTCTGTCACTGGCAGAAGCTCACTCTGCTGTGTCTGACTTAGGGAGGCAGTGGCAATATATTCAGGCACACGAGGATTCCTGTTAAATGATGAATTGTGATTCTGTATCGAGCAGCTCATCACTGCAGGAGAGGTTGAAGCCCAGGGAATTGTCGCCAGTGGAAGAGCCCTGGAGGGGCCTTGAACAGCTACATCTGCAATAAAGAAGGAGGTAAAATCCATTACTGGCTGTCTTTATTTTTCTAGCCCACTGATAAGCGATTGAACACTACAGAAAGCCCTTTACCTGCTTCTTTCAGCCAGACGTGGTCCTATTAGGCCAATCAAATTCTCACCAATAATAACAGTGACTCAAAGAGCTTTTCCTGGAATCCTGGGAATTTCCTTTCCCTGCTGGGTGAGTAGGAGACCTAACAGAGGCTTTGGCACATAGATTTAAATGTTTATCCTGGGTTTAGAGCCAGAAAACAGTAAGTAGATATTGCTGATTCCTCATCTGGGGCTGTGACAAGGCTCCAAAGGTGAGGTCTTGAGACAGTTTTCAAGGTTGCGTGCATTGGTATCGTATGGTTGTTGTTTTTCCTGCTTCATTAAGACAGGACTGGTTTATACGGCACAGAGCAGGTGCCATCAGTGCCCCTCACCTCTGCAACATGGTTTTCAGGCTTGGTTCTGGATCTCGGGCAGGGTGGCGCTACGCTTTTTTCCTCACTTAAGTGTGTTCTCTATTGGGTTCTCTTTCTTTGTGAATGTGTACGTATGAGGTGCGATGATTAACCTTATATGTCAAATTAGGTATCTATGGTTGAGACTAATCATTGGTATAAATTTGAGTGGGCTTCCAAGGTGGTGCTAGTTGTGAAGAATCCACCTGCTAATGAAGGAGACGGGGGTTTGATCCCTGAGTCAGGAAGATCCTCTAGAGGAGGGCATGGCACCCCACTCCAGTATTCATACCTGGAGAATCCCATGGACAGAGGCGCCTGGCAGGTTCCAGTCCATTGGGTTGCAAAGAGTCAGACATGACTGAAGCGACATAGCACACATGCACACATGCACACATGCATACTTTTGAGTAAAGCAGATGGCCTTCTCTAATGTGGGTGGGCCACACCCAATCAGGTTGAATAGACCAGCAACCACAAAACTTCAGACCCCTAAGTAAGAGGCAGCACTGCAACAGGTAGCCTTCAGACTTCATCTGCAGCGTTGGCTCTCTTGGGTGTCCCACCACCAGCCCTCACGGCAGACTTGAACTTGTCAGACTCCATAAGTGTGTGAGCCAGTGCCTTAAAATAAATCTCTTTCTCTCTATATTCTCATATCCTATGGGACTGTTTCTCTGGAGAATCATGACCAATACAAATTCCCAAACATGTAAGTATGTCTGAGAACATTGTTTACTAAATGCAATGCTTATAAATTAAGAAGAAAAAGGTGTATTTGCTGAGTGTTTCAAGTTCATCTTAAAAGATTGTTGTGATTTTAAGTTGATAATCTCATATCTTTCTAATGATGGGTACTTTTATTTAAGTTCAGTGTTTTCTCATTGGCTAATAAATATTTCAGTGTTTCTGAGTCTGTAGGAAATAGGTGCTCTTTATTTAATTCTTCACAATCAACTAATCAATCAATCAAGATGAATTTATTTAGTATTCATCCACTATATGCTCCCTAAACTGCGTAGTTTACAAATATCAGCATAACAAGGCAGATTTATCTCACTGCCCAGGCTTCCCGAGTGGTGCAGTGGTAAAGAATCCACCTGCCAATGCAGGAAATACAAGAGACATGGGTTTGATCCCTGCATTGGGAAGATCCCCTGGAGTAGGAAATGGCAACCCACTCCAGTATTCTTGCCTGGAAAATTCCATGGACAGAGAAGCCTAGCAGACTACAGTATGTGGGTCCACAAAGACTGAGTGACTGAACATGCACACACATCTTGCTCCCCAAGTTAAGATAAAAAAAGGGGGGTGGGAGGAGGCAGACAGCCACTCAACCTATGGACATATAGGAGATATGCTAGGAGGACGCTGATCTTTTCAGGGTGTATTGTTCTTTAAGGTCCTCTACCCAGAGAACAGATGAACAGACTTTGAAAAAGACCTTGCTTTCTCCTACACACACACACACACACACACACACACAGCATTCCACCCCATACCCAGCAGCAGATGGTGAGAGCAGAATCTGAATCTAACTTCAGGAGGTCAGATCCAAGAGGAGGACTTTGGTAGGCAGGTGGACAGGGGTTGGAGAGAGGAGAGTTATGAGTCAAAATGTTTAAAAGGACAAAGAAACAGTGGGAGGATGACAACTGTCAGGTTTTGCCAAATGTGCCCCCCACCTGCATGCATGCTAAGTCACTTCAGTCGTGTTAGACTGTTTGCGACCCCATGGACTGCAGTCCACCAGGCTCCTCTGTCCATGGGATTCTCCAGGCGTGAATACTGGAGTGGGTTGCCATGGCCTCCTCCAGGGGATCTTCCTGATCTTATGTCTCCTGCATTGGCAGGCATGTTCTTTACCACTAGAGCCACCTGGGAAGCCCTGATCCCATCCTGACCCACTCCCACTCAATTCCTTTTGCAACTGCAAAGGTTGCCTGCAGAGGAGATAAATAATCCTTGATCTTGTTTGCATTCAATTTGAAAATCCAGGTATTGGTAAACTAGCATTAAATCTAGTACTTGAGCAACTTTGTAAATAATTAACAATTCAATAATTAATTGATCAGGCTCCATGGGGTCTCAGTTACAGCACACGAGGTCCTCATTGTGTACGTGGGCTCTTTCATGGCTGATTCACAGAGTTTCTAGCTGTGACACCTGGGTTTCAGTAGTTTCAATGTGTGGGCTTAGTTGGTCTGAGGTATGTGAGATTTTAGTTCCCCAACCAGGGATGAAACCCACGTCGTCTGCATTGCAAGGCCGATTCTTAACCTCTGGACCCCCAGGGAAGTCCCTGGGCAACTTCTTTTTCTATCTATAACTGATATGATGGATACTTAATGTCCCAATGAATGGGCAGGGCCATGATTTTAACACATGATCACAGTTCTCTGTGAATACAGGTTCCCATTGGTTAGGGACTATGGCAGAGCTTGGTGTTGCTTACATTAGTGAACCTTCAGTTCAGTTCAGTTCAGTCGCTCAGTCGTGTCCGACTCTGCGACCCCATGGACTGCAGCACGCCAGGCCTCCCTGTCCATCACCAACTCCTGGAGTTTACTCAAACTCATGTCCATTGAGTCAGTAATGTCATCCAGCCATCTCATCCTCTGTCATCCCCTTCTCCTCCCACCTTCAATCTTTCCCAGCATCAGGGTCTTTTCAAATGACTCAGTTCTTCGCATCAGGTGGCCAAAGTATTGGAGTTTCAGCTTCAGCTTCCAATGAATATTCAGGACTGATTTCCTTTAGGATGGACTGGATGGATCTCCTTGCTTTCCAAGGGACTCTCAAGTGTCTTCTCCAACAGCACAGTTCAAAAGCATCAATTCTTTGGTGCTCAACTTTCTTTATATCCAACTCTCACATCCATACATGACTACTGGAAAAACCATAGCTTTGACTAGATGGACCTTTGTTGGCAAAGTAATGTCTCTGCTTTTTAATAAGCTGTCTAGATTGGTCATAACTTTTCTTCATGGCTGCAGTCACCATCTGCAGTGATTTTGGAGCCCCCCAAAATAAAGTGGACCTTAGATGTATGCAAATGTATTTACATTTTCTGGGGTCTTAGCACTTGTCACACCCCTGCAGATGGGACTGGCAGAAAGAGTCCACATTAATAAGGACAACTTGAAAACGGACTTGTTCACCCAGCAAATACTTGAGTACCCGCACTATGTGGAGGTCAGTGAGTAGTCCTGTCCTCTGGGAGCTTACAATCTAAAATTTTTTTTTATAATTAATAACTGTTATGGCAAGCACTATGTACGAGAAGCAAGAGCGTGCTGAGAGCCTGCAACCAGAGGTCCCGGTCTGGTCTGGACTTCCTCATAACAGGTACGTCCGCTGATATCTAAAGAATAAGGGGAATTGACCAGTTCCCCTGGGGGAAACCCTGAGATGGGAGGGAGCAGACATAAGGCCTGTGAAAGACAAAAGAATGGCGGAACGTGGGGGAGAGACAAGGCTGGCCTGGTAGGCCAATAGACTAGATTAAGAGTTTCAGTCTTGATTTTTGATAGGAAATCACTGCAGGGCTTTTTGAGGGGAGAAGGGAATGTTGAAGGCTGTGATTTGCATGTTTTAAAAGTCTAGCCATTATGTTGAAAGAGCAGCACTACAAAAATACAGCTGAAATCATCCAAAAACTCCTTAACTCGGCGTTCCAGGCCTATTTCTTTCTCTTTTAAAATTGGGGTAAAATACACATGGGCTTCGCCAGTGGCACTAGTGGTAAAGAAAACCCGCCTGCCAATGCGGGAGACGGACTCGGGTTCAAACCCTGGGTTGGGAAGATCCCCTGGAGGAGGGCATGGTGACCCACTCTAGTATCCTTGCCTGGAGAATCCCACGGGCAGAGGAATCTGGTGAGCTATGGTCCCAAAGGGTCACAAAGAGTCAGACACGACTGAAGCAACTTGGCATGCACGCACACAAAACATACATAACATAAAA